>NC_069789.1:78532657-78835687 GCF_027406575.1 Nycticebus coucang
TCAGGGGCTAGACTGAGAGTTAATTGCCAAAGAGGTAGGAGGTAAATTTGTTAAACATGGTATCCTGGAAGCCAAATAAAGAGCTTCGAGAGGGCAGAATCAATAAATACTGCAGATGTATAAAGTAAAATGAGGCCTAAAAACTGTTCCCTGCATTTAGTAATGTGGAAGTCAAGGAGGATCTCATTAAGAACAATTTTGATGGAATGGGGGGGCGTAACCCTATGGACTGACTTAAACAGGAAAGGAACTGAGACTAAGATTGAGTTTAGACAACTTTGTCTAGGAGAGAAAAGGGGTGGTAGCTGGAAAGAGATGCCAATCAAAAGGTTTTTTAAGATGAGATACATAAAAACATGCTTTTTATAGAATGGGATAAAGTAACAGTACAGGGTCCAAGTGTTTATCTGGGATAAAAAATATGGGCCTATTAAATGACAAGTACAAAAGTCATTCTGGGTCTAATTTTCATCGCAAGAAAGACAAAAATTTTCCAATTTTGTAAATAAAGAAACCGTGACTGAGAGAGATCATAGGCAACTTGTCCCAAGACCACAATAATTAATGTTAGGAATACAGTCTGAATCCAGGTACAGTATCAGAATTCTGGAGCCGAAACGTTTCCCACTCATTTCATGATACATGACAAAACTCAATTTTCAACAGATCGCACCTTATTGCTTATGAAGTATTCAGAGTTTACCTTATTTTATTTTTTTTTAGAGACAGTCTCACTTTATGGCCCTTGGTAGAGTGCTGTGATGTCACAGCTCACAGCAACCTCCAACTCCTGGGCTTAGGCGATTCTCTTGTCTCAGCCTCCTGAGTAGCTGGGACTATAGGCACCCACCATAACACCGGGCTATTTTTTGTTTGCAGTTTGGCAGGGGCCAGGTTTGAACCCACCACCCTTGGTATATGGGGCCGGCGCCCTACCCACTAAGCCACAGGCACTGCTCCAGAGTTTACCTTTTTAACAAACATAAGATCCACCCACATCCCCTTTCCCTTACATTTAAAGAACTCTTCTCCAGGAAATCCTCCTGGTTTTAGCCTCTAGCATAAATTCTTTCCCAGGAGGTCTCTCTCTAGTTGTTTTTCCTAACCTTCACTTCCTACTCAACATAAAGCCAAACAAAAATCCTAATTTTGGATGGTTTTGAGTAGTAAGACAAACAAGGTAACACAGTTCATATACTATTTTCTCACATGAAATATACAGAAGAAATAACAGAGACATCAATAGTAATTATCACAATGGTTGAGGGCCAAAACTTATAGAAAAAGTCCTAAATATTCCACAATGTTAGGAAAAAAAAAAAAAAAAAAGGGAGAGGGAGGCTTGGTGCCCATAGTTCAGTGGTCAGGGAGCTAACCACATACACCAGGGCTGGCGGGTTCGAACCCAGCCCAGGCCTGTTAAACAACATTGATAGGGCGGTGCCTGTGGCTCAGTCGGTAAGGCACCAGCCCCATATACCGAGGGTGGCGGGTTCAAACCCAGCCCCAGCCAAACTGCAACCAAAAAATAGCCGGGCGTTGTGGCGGGCGCCTGTAGTCCAGCTACTCAGGAGGCTGAGGCAGGAGAATCGCTTAAGCCCAGGAGCTGGAGGTTGCTGTGAGCTGTGTGAGGCCACCGCACTCTACCGAGGGCCATAAAGTGAGACTCTGTCTCTACAAAAAAAAAACATTGATAACAACAACAAAATAGCTGGGCATTATGGCAGGCACCTGTAGTCCCAGCTACTTGGGAGGCTGAGGCAAGAGAATTGCTTAAGCCCAAGACTTTGAGGTTGTTGTGAGCTATGATGCCACAGCCCTCTACCAAGGGCAACATAGTAGTGAGACTCTGTCTCACAAAAAAAAAAAAAAAAAGAGAGAGAAAGGGGAGAAGATAAATTTTCATGCTACACAACATTTTTAGGTAGAATCTAAGATATAAAGTAAGATAAAACAACCCCACTCATCCTGCTCTTCAAAAGTAAAGATAAAGACTAGCTTCTTTTTGATTCCAACATCACTTAAAATCCAAATTTTCCCTTCTCTAAGTAAGAAAAAAAATTACATCCTCTTAAAAGTTACTGAATGTATTGGAGACAACATTTATAACTCTGTATCATACCAACATCATCATAGTACCAGTTCACTTGGAAGTCTAAGAGTCCCTATCAAATCTGGTTCTTATCAATTATATTTTTAAAAAACTTGAAATAATGACCAAATATTTTAGGCCAGGCACAGTGACTCATGTCTGTAATCCTGCTAGGACTCTAGGAGGCTGAGGAGGGTGGATCGCTTGAGCTCAAGAGTTCAAGACCAACCTGAGCAAGACACTCTGTCTCTACTAAAAATGAAAAACTAAGGCAAGAGGATCGCTTGAGTCCAAGAGTTTGAGGCTGCTGTGAGCTATGATGCTACGGCACTCTACCAAGGGCAATAAAGTGAGATTCTGTCTCAAAAAAAAAAAAAGGAAAAAAATATGACCAAATATTTCCCAAATCTCATGAAATTATAAACCCACAGATTTAAGCTCAACAAACTGCAAGCATTAAACACAAAAGATATCTTCTATTTCCCATTTTATAAAAAGAAAACCATACAAAGGCATTTTGGTGAAATGGTTGACAAAAGATAAAGCATAAAAGCAAGGAAATAAAAAAATATATATATTACATAAAGAGGAATATATGCATGCCTATCATCCTAGCCCTTTAGGAGGCTGAGGCCAGAGGATTGCCTGAGGCCAGGAGTTAAGAAACAAGTTTGAGAAAGGCCTCACCACTACCAAAAAAATAGAAATATTAGCTGGGGTTGGTGGTATATGCTTATAGTCCCAGATACTTGCAAGGCTGAGTCCAGGAGTGTGGGGTTATAGTGAGTTAAAATAATGTCACTGTACTCTAGCCTGGCTGATGAAGCAAGACCCTGCCTCAAAAAAAAAAAAAAAAAAAAAAAAAATCGGGCAACACCTATGCTCAGTGGGTAGAGCACTGGCCACGTACACCAAGGCTAGTGGGTCCGAACCCAACCTGGGCCAGCTAAAACAACAATGACAACTGCAACAACAACAACAACAAATAGCTGGGTGTTGTGGTGGGCGCCTATAGTCCCAGCTACTTGGGAGGCTGAGGCAAGAGAATAGCTTAAGCCCAAGAGTTCGAGTATGCTGTGAGCTATGATGTCACAGCACTCTACCCAGGGTGACTGACAGCTTGAGACCCTGTCTCAAAAAAAATAAAAAATAAAAAATCATATTAAGAAAAAATGCAAACCAGAAGATAACAGAATAACATCTTTAAAGTTCTGAGGGGGGGGGGGAACTGTCAATCTTTAACTTTTTTTTTTTTTGAGACAAAGCCTCACGCTATCACCCTGGGTAGAGTGAGGTAGCATCACAGCTCACAGTAACCTCCAACTCCTCTTGCCTCAGCCTCACAGGTAGCTGGGACTATAGGCGCCTGCCACAACACCTGGCTATTTTTTGGTTGTAGTTGTCATTGTTGTTTGGCAAGCCTGGGACGGATTCCAACCCGCCGGCTCTGGTGTATATGGCTGGCACGTTAGCAGCTTGAGCTACAGGCACTGAGCCAATCTTTAATTTTATATCCAGCAAAAATATCCTTTAAAACTGAAGGTGAAACAAAGACATTTTTAGGAACACAAAAGCTGAAGAAATCTGATGTGGACAGATCCACACCATAAGGAATATTTAAAAGAGAGCTCTTCAAATTGGAAAAAAAATGACACCACATGGAGACCTGGAATTAAACAAAGAGATGAAAGTACCAGAAACTCTAAACATAAGAGTAAATATAAAATAACTTTCTCATTCTTGTTTTCAAATTTATTTAAAAGCTAACTGACTTTTAAAGCAAAGAGATAAAACAAAAATAGAAGCAAACAAATAGATAAATCTATAATTACTAGGAGATTTCAAAACTCCTCTTTCTGTAACTAAAAGAGAAAACAGGCAGAAAACCAGTAAAGTTAGACCAAAACTATCAACTGAACAAATCTGGCATTTACAGAACATTTTTCCCAACAAAGAATATACATTCTTTGCAAATGCACATGGAATATTCACCAAAATAGACCACATGCTGGACCACAAAACAAGTCTCCAGAAACGCAAAAAGAATTACAACAACAGAACTACAAAGCAATGCAGAAAAACAGGTGGAATTAGTTGTCTAAGTTGAAGAATAAAGTTTCTTAATTTCTCAAATATTTGGAAATAAAACAAATATTTCTAACTCATCATTGGTCAAAGAAGTCACAAGGAAAATTAGAAAATATTTTGAACTGAATGAAAATGGAAATGTAAATAATGTGTAGTAAATAAATAAAAGCAGTGCTAACAAACATATCTATAACTTTTTTTTTCTGAGACGGTGTCTTGCTCCCAAGGTAGACTTGCTGTGGCATCATATTAGCTCAAAGTGACCTCAAACTCCTGGGCTTGAATACCACCATGCCTGGCTAAATTTTTCATATTACAGAGATGGGATCTTGCTGTGTTACCCAGGATATAATTTTAAGTGCTTATTTTAAAATAAAATTAGCCCGGCATGATGGCATAGACCTCTAAGTCCCATACTCGGGAGGCTACCAAGGGTGACAGAGTGAGACTGTCCGCATTGAGCAGAATTAAATAAATAATTCACCTTTGATCTCTCTGAGCATGGGTTTCCTGTATGAAACGTGAGGGTTAATTAGGCTTATTTTGCAGGATTTATTTTACCAACGAAAACATGTAACATCTGAATGGACACTTAGAATACTAAAGCACCACATGAAAAAGAAAAAAGATAATCAAGTGTAAACAAAGGCCTTATAGGGCGGTTCCTGTGGCTCAGAGGAGTGGGGTGCTGGCCCCATATGCTGGAGGTGGCGGGTTCAAGCCCAGCCTCAGCCAAAAACTGCAAAAAAAAAAAAAGGCCTTATAAATACTTTATTTTTCCTGGATTGACTGCTGCACAACAAATATGCTATACCAATATGATAGTCACTAACCACAACGTGAGCACTTGACACATGGTTAGTGTGACCGAGAAACCAAAGTGTAAATTTCATTTCATTTAAGTGAATTTAAATTTAAACAACCACATGTGGCTAGGGTCTACCATATTGGACAGCACAGTTATTAATACCACTGTCCTGACAACATACTGGAGTGAAAGAGAAAAGCTCCAAAATCTAATCCACCTTCCTCTACTAACTATTCTCAGATCACCATTTGAAACACAAAGGTCAATAACAATTTATATAAACAGGTGAGAAATACACTAAATGAAAAGCCGTAGCATTAGAGTTGGCTTCACATCGGTTACAGTCTGAGAGAAACAGCACTGATTTACGTTATGGTATTGGCAAAAGAATATGGCTTTCCACTTCGGTTCTGTATGGCACGGGAACAGATGCAGAAATGTATCTCATTCATCTGTGTATCCCTGGTACAGTTTGTCAAATGAACAGTATTTTCATAACAATAACCCTCTTCTGTACTTACATGCTCTCTCCGGACGATACACTTTTTAGAAGTTCAGCACCTGACTTTCCCTTTCTTTTCTTTCTTTTTTTGTGGAAGATACAAGGTCTCACTCTGGTCACCTGGGACTACAGTAGCATCATCAGAGTTCCCTGCAACTCCTGGGCTCAAGTCCCAGTTTCCTAGGTAGCTGTGACTATAGGTGTGCACTCCCACGCCCAGCGAATTTTTACATTTTTTGTACAGACAGGGTCTCGTTCTTGCTCAGACCTAGTCTCAAACTCTTGGCCTAAAGCAATCCTCCCACCTCAGCCTCCTAAAAGTGCTAGGATCACAGGCAAAAGCATCAAGCCCAGCCATCCTTCTTACTTTTTTTTTTTTTTTGTAGAGACAGAGTCTCACCCCATCGCCCTCAATAGAGTGCCGTGGTAGCACACAGCTCACAGCAACCTCCAGGTCCCAGGCTTAGGCAATTCTCCTGCCTCAGCCTCCCAGTAGCTGGGACTACAGGCGCCTGCCACAACGCCCAGACATTTTTTTGTTGCAGTTTGGCCAGGGCCAGATTTGAACCCGCCACGCTAGGTATATGGGGCCGGCACCCTACCAACTGAGCCACAGGTGCTGCCCCATCCTTCCTATTTTTTTGAGAAATCTGCCCATTATATAAAGTAGAGCCTACTTCCAACTATACATTTACCAGTTTCCCTTGTAGCTACAGTGCAGACAGATGATTCAGACTCCATCAATGAACACATTTAAATAGGAACTAATAAGAGAAAGTAGGGGCTGTGGCTAATCCATCTTGGACAGCAGCAGTAACTATATTCAATTTCCAATAGAAGTAGGATAGCATGAGTGGCGTCGGGGGTCAGGGATACACATAAGATAGAATCAAGGTTCATCAGTGTCTTCCCAGGCTGAGTTCTAAGGAGTGTCCCTGCCAGCAAAGCTATTGTGGGAAGCAGAATAATGGCTTCCTCAAAATCTCCACATTCTAATCCTCAGAACCTCTGAAAATAGTACCTGCAAAAGGACTTTTTTTTTTTTATGTTGCCAGCAAACTCAAACTTTTGGGCTTAAGCAATTCTCTTGCCTCAGCCTCCCAAGTAGCTGGGACCACAGGCACCTGCCACAACACCCAGCTATTTTTTTGTTACTGTTGTCATTATTGTTTAGCAGGCCCTAGCCTGGCTGGGTTTGAACCTGCCAGCCCCAGTGTATGTGGCTGGCGTCGTAACCACCGAGCTATGGGCACTGAGCCAAAAAGGACTTTTCAGATGTGATTAAGTTAAAGATTTTAAGAAGGGGAGATTATACTGGATTGTGTGAGAGTGCCCAATGTAATTGCAAGGATCTTTACAATGAAAGAGGGAGGCAGGAGAGTCAGAAGTGTTGAGGGAAGCAGAAAGTAGAGTGATGTAATTAGTGGCTTTGAAGAAGGAAGAGGACCATGAGCCAATGAACACTGGCAGTCTCAGAAACTAGAAAAGGCACAAAAAAGAATTCTCCAGGGCGGGGCCTGTGGCTCAGTCAGTAGGGCGCTGGCCCCATATACCGAGGGTGGAGGGTTCAAACCCGGCCCCGGCCAAAACTGCAACCAAAAAATAGCCGGGCGTTGTGGCGGGCACCTGTAGTCCCAGCTACTCCGGAGGCTGAGGCAAGAGAATCGCTTGGGCCCAGGAGTTGGAGGTTGCTGTGAGCTGGGTGAGGCCACGGCACTCTACCGAGGACCATAAAGTGAGACTCTGTCTCTACAAAAAAAAAAAAAAATAGAATTCTCCAGAAAAACTAGCACTTGATTTTTAACCCGGTGGGACGCATTTTGGACTTTTGACCTTCAGAACCATAAGGTAATGTTTTTGTTTTAACCTACCGTGTTTGGGGTAATTCATTACAGCACTAACAGGTATCTAATACAGCTGTGAAACCAAGGTATCTACCCCTTTCACACTTAAGCGAGTCAGAGTTGCTTCTGTTTCTTACAACTAAGAACCTAACTGATACACTGCCCATATTCTCCCACCTTTATATCTATAGTGATTAAACCAAATTTTCTTAGTTTTATTTATATCACAATGAAGGAAATTACTGATTATTTAGAATCTACTACTACTCCTTGAAAACTGAGATATTATTCCTGACAAATTTCATGCAATTCAAAGAGTTTACATTGGTACAATCCCACACATTATTAATCAACATTTACTGAGTGTGAATATGGTTCCAAGGTTGTACCAAAATAACTTAAGAGAAAGCCCTCCTCTCAAATGCCAACATGGGAACAAAACAGTGAAAGTACAGAAAAGTAATGTGACCAATGAAGGTGGACTAAGAACAAAGAGAAATATCTAGTCATTTACCTGATAAAATTCTATGATTCAAATAAAGACTTTCTGAAAGAAGGGACTTTTCAAGGGCAATGTGAAGTCACATGAAAGAAAAAACTTAAGACTGTTAAGACTGTGAGAGAAATGGAGGAAAGCTGCCCCCTTTCCTAAGTTAACAGTCTTGAAGTCTCAATTTCAGGTGACAATATACTTAAGCAGGAAAACAGTAAACTCAAAAATTTTAGGCCACATACAATAGTATAACTTTAATAATCTGTTACTTTTAAAAAGACACTGAATGTTTCTTCTGCTGGGGGGAATAGAATCTCACTACGTGGCTCTCAGTAGGGTGCCATGGTGGCACAGCTCAGAGCAACCTCAAACTCCTGGGCTTAAGTGATTCTCTTGCCTCAGCGAATGCCTGGCTATTTTTTTGTTGCAGTTGTCACTGTTGTTTAGCACATCCAGTCCAGGTTTGAACCCATGAGCGTTAGTGTATGTAGCCAGAGCCCTAACCATTGAGCTATGGGCGCTAAGCTTGAATTTTCTTTTGAAACAAATTATCACCTAAATTTCATACCTGTAAAATTATAATGCTTAGTGTCTATCAGAGGCTGACACCTAAACATCTGTTTAATAACTCTACCACATCAATGAGAAAATGGAACCCCAATCTTCTATAGTTACATTACTCACAAAAACTGACAAGTCATTCTCTACTTAGCCCTGGTGGGTCAGAATTATTTTCCCTCATAATAGCTGGTTCTCAATATTCCCAAGGGTCCTAAGAAATAGACTGTATCTAAGTAGAGATACTAAAAGTAGAACCTGTACAGAGAACAGCTATAATGAGGAAGGAGTAGGTCAACTAGTCAGTAAGAGAATTCAAAGTAGTCTAAATGAATTTATTTCAAATATAAAAGAAAAGCAACTTTCCCTTTCCGTTCCCTTCAGTAAACTTTCTGACAAAACTACCCTGCCCCTTTCCATATTATTCACAAAAAATAAGTGCATTGGGAAAGTTGAGATTAATAAGAAAGGTTTGTTCAGATTACATATAATTATGTATATTATACTATATAATATTTTCTATAAATATATAAACAAAAACCTGGCTCTGCCACTTTTTGTATGACCCTGGGGCTTAACTATGCCTGTCTGCCCATCTGTAAAACACAGCAAAAGCAGTATATAACTCATAGGACTGCTGTGAGGATTCAAAGTGTTAACAAACATGCAACATTTGGAATAGCATCTGGCATAAAATAATGTGTTGGTTATTACTATTATTAATCATTTTAGAAGAACAAGGAAATAGCCTCTCTATAAAGTTACCATTCCTCACTGCTTCTCTATGCAAGCCTCAATGTAAGGACTGAAAAAAACAAAAGGTTTTTTATCAGTATCTGCCAGATTGTATGTCAGAAGCTAACCTGGACCCATATGGCAGGTCTAAGAACGTAATTATCAAGACGACTTTCAAACAACGGGTCAAAATGATTCCTAAAAATATTATTTATAAAATAACATGCCAAAAGAATTTAAAATTAAGTGTATTAACTGAGAATTCTCCTTTAAAGTTTCTCAAAGATTTATATTAAAGGGCATACTTGTAAGGCCACTGCACACCTCTCCCAAACGCAATCCCCAAACAAGTCAATCCTTTAAATGCCCTGTTAGCATTTAAAAGGAGAGAGAATTACTCCTGGTGATACATTTTTGAGAGCTGCTATCAATCGTAACTTCACACCAACTGCCAAAAACAGTAGAAAGACTAATAGTTATTTAGGTATAACGAAACAGTGATGGCAACAGATAAAAAAAATCAGACAATTTGGGGGTTATTGTGGTATAATATGAAATACAGGCTCAGCACCTGTAGCTCAGTGGCTAGGGCATCAGCTATGTACACAGGGTCTGGCAGGTTTGAATCCTGCCTGGGCCTACCAACCAACAATGACAAATAGGTACCTGTAGTCTCCGCTACCTGGGAGGCTGAGGCAAGAGAACTGCTTAAGCCCAAGAGTTTGAGATTGCTGTGAGCTGTGATGCCATAGCACTCTACCAAGGGCAACTTAGTGACACTCTTGTCTCAAAAAATAAAAAAAAAAATATATATATATATATATATATAATACAGATGGTCCTCTGTGTCTGCAGGATCTACATCTATGAATTCAACTGTGGACCAAAAAGACTCAGAAAAAAATACAAATAAAAAATAATACAAATAAAAAAATAGCACGTGAGCATTTATATTGTATTTACATAGCATTTATATTGTATTAGGTATCATAAGTAACCCAGAGATGATTTAAAGTATAGGACAAGATGTGTATAGGTTATAAGCAAATTTTAATTTATATAAAGGACTTGAGCATCTGTAGATCTTGCTTTCCATGGGTCTCCCGTAGATAGCAAGGGACCATTGCATACATCTTCTCGTATAATTCTCCCATTGTCATTTTGCAATTAGCAAAACTAAAACTACAGGGATTCAAGGTCATATTACTAGTACACAACCAGGACAACTTAAACCCAAATTAGCCCATTCTTAATTCAAAGGCCTTGCCATGCTGCCAAAAAGACCCGTGTATGAGTTTAGAGTCAAATTAACAAATTGTTTTTTTAAATTAGAAAGCAATTAATCTGCTACCTTTCCCCCCTATTCCTTTATATGACATGACCAATATGCTTATCATTTGAGTTGTGCTTCTTAAAATGTTCTAGTCTTTTTTTTTTTTTTTGAGACAGCCTCACTTTGTCACCCTTGGTAGATAGAGTGCCGTGATGTCACAGCTCACAGCAACCTCAAATTCCTGGGCTTAAGAAATTGTCTTGCCTCAGCCTCCCAAGTAGCTGGGACTATAGGTGCCCACCACAATACCTGGCTATTTTTTTGGTTGCAGATGTCATTGTTTTAGCTGCCCCGGCCCACTAGCCTTGGTTATGTGGCCAGCGCCCTACCCACTGAGCTATGGGCACCGCTGTTCTAGCCTTTTTTAATCAGAAAACAAAACTAACAATTTCCGGCAAACAAATAACACTGTCATTGTGGTTATTTAAATAGAATTCAAGAAAATATGATTCTACAGAATCAGATACGAAAAGTAGAAAAAATTCACCTTTAAATATATTACACAAGCTGTGTATTCATGGATATGTCTCTGCAAATGTCTTACAACACTCCTTAATTGTCAAAGGAGTCAAGGTGTCACTGGGCACAGTGGCTCACACCTGTAATACCAGCACTTTGGGAGGCTGAGGCAGGTAGATAGATCACTTGAGCTCAGGAGTTCAAGACCAGCCTGAGCAAGAGTGAGACTGTGTCTCTACTAAAAATAGAAAAACTAGCTGGGCGTTGTGGTGGGCCTGTAGTCCCAGATACTTGGGAAGCTGAGACAAGAGGATTGCTTCAGCCCAAGAGTTTGAGGTTGCTGTGAGCTGTGATGTCATAGTACTCTACAAAGGGCAAGGGGCTGAGACTCTGTCTCAAAGCAATAAAAATTAAAACAGAAAAACAGAAAAACTAGCCGGGCATTGTGGCAGGCACCTATAGTCCCAGCTACTCAGGAGGTTGAGGAAGAGGATTGCTTGACCCCAAGAGTCTGAGGTTACCATGAGCTATGAACCTCGGCACTCTACCTGGGGCAACAGAGTGGGACTCTGCCTCAAAAAAAAAAAAAAGTCAAATTTATCTTGTGGTGGTTCTTCTACACTATGCTTTTAAACTTTTTTTTACTATTAATAAAAAAAATTGGCCGGGCACGGTAACTCATGCCTATAATCCCAGTACTTTGGGAAGCCAAGGGAGGAGGATGACCTGAGGCCAGTAGTCCAAGACCAGCCTGAGTAACAAAGCAAGATCCCATCACTACAAAAAATTTAAGAAAGAATTAGCCAGTCATAGTGGCATGTACTTATAGTCCTAGCAAATTGGGAGACTAAGGGAGATCACTTGAGCCCTGGAGTTAGAGGTTACAGCAAGATAAAGTGAAACCTGTGTATATAAAAAAAAAAAAAAAAACTTAAAAATTCAAAAAATAAATGATCAAATAAGCAGTCTTTAACTTATGTTTTTTCATGAACAGCATTTTACTCTGATTATCTCACTACCAATTATTTTATCACTGTACAGTATCTCAAAGAAAATTTGGTTAGCAGATCACCTGATAGAAAACTAAATAATAATTCATGACCTTTCAAAGAAATATTAGTATGGCCAGGTGTGGTGGCTCATGCCTGTAATCCTAGCACTCTGGGAGGCTGAGGTGGGTGGACTGCTTGAGCTTATGAGTTCAAGCCAGTTGAGCAAGAATGAGACTCTCTTCTCTACTAAAAATAGAAAACTGAACAAGAGGCTCATCACCTGTGGCTCAAGGCGCCAGCCACATACACCTGAGCTGGTGGGCTCGAATCCAGCCTGGGCCTGCCAAACGACGGCTGCAACCAAAAAAAAATAGCCAGGCATTGTGGCGGGCGCCTGTAGTACCCGCTACTTGGGAGGCAGAGGCAGGAGAATCACTTGAGCCCAGGAGTTGGAGGTTGCTGTGAGCTGTGATGCCATAGCACTCTACCCAGGGTGACGGCTTGAGGCTGTCTCAAAAAAAAAGAAAAGGAAAAAAAAAAAAAGAAAACTGAACAAGAGGATCACTTGAGCCCAAGAGTTAGAGGTTGCTAGGAGCTATGATGATGCCATGGCATCAAGTTGTCAAGCGGGACAAACAAAAAACAAAGACATATTAGTAAAACAAACAGATTTTCATATATCGTATCTCAACTAAAAGCACTGAAATACTATGCCTTTTGGTTAAGAGGAAAGAAAGAAAAAAGTAATCAATACTTGTGGTCTGTGAACCCATATACTTTTTAGGAAACAGAGTAAGGATATTAAGGCATCAATACAGCACTTATTTAAACATAATAGACTTGGCCAGTGTTGTGGCTCACGCCTGTAATCCCAGCACTTTAGGAGGCTGAGATGGGTGGACTGCTTGAGCTCACTAGAGACCAGCCTGACCAAGAAAGAGACCCTCCTTGCCACTAAAAATAGAAAAAGTAGCTGGGTGTCGTGGGCACCTTATCATACTGTACTTAAGCATTTTCTTACCACAGTCAACCACAGAAAGTGAAAGTGCAGATATGAAAGGACTACAACTATATTTATTAAAATGTTCATCATCTCCAATATAAGTTTAATAATGTTCCAAACAGCTAATTTTATCTAACATGAAGCTACTTACAAAAGTAGGAGAGGAATCTCTATGTATCTCAAAGCAAGTACAGTAGGTATTATTCTCTTATGTCTCTCTCTATTCCAGTAGGAATGTGTACAACACTCATTCAAGTATAAATTGTTCCCTTAATGACTAGGTTCACTGAAAATCTTAAGATTCCCAGAGGAAATGCAGAATGAGATAGGAACCAACCAAAATCTCTTTAATGTACATCACCTAAACTAACTGCCAGTCTCACCTGATCATATTTACATCAACCAAACTCTCTATCATTCCTAACATAAACCTTTTTTAAAGTGTTCTTCAAACACACTGCATGGAGGTATTTACTCATTTTATTCCTCTGCCTGCTATACTGTTCCCTTCTTTTTTTACCTACTCATCCTTTTAAAACTGAGCTTGAGTATTCAGCTTCCCTCTGTATACTCATGACATCTCTTGAAAGCATTTATCACATTATACTGAAATATCTATGCAACAACTGTATCCCCCTGAGAGACTGCTATCCTAAGGAACAAGAATCAGTTCACTCATTTTAATATTCTCACAGCCTATCACTCGCATATAGTAAGTATTCTTACACGTTTTGCAAACACAAAAGCATGAAAATTTTATTTAACTTTCATTAGGTGCATTGTGCATTTAAAAAAATGCTCAGATATAGTCTCAATCATATTAACATAGCTATAGAGGTAAGTCATATATAAAAAAGGAGATCGTTACAAAATTAAGAAATTATAAGGGCTGTGAGTGGTGCCTCACAGCTGTAATCTTGGCACTTTGGGAGGCTGAGGCAGGAGAATTGTTTGAGTTCAAGAGTTCAAGACCAGCCTAAGCAAAAAAAAAATTCATCTCTACAAAAAGCGAAAAAAATTAGCCAGGCACGGTGGTGTGCACCTATAGTCCCTACTTAATGAGGTCGCGCAGGAGGATCACTTGAGCCCAGGAGTATGAGGTAGCAGTGAGCGATGAAGAGGTCACTGTACTTCAGCCTGGGTGACAGAGCAAAACCCTGTCTCAAAAAAAAAAAAAGAAAAGAAAAAAACATCCTAAGTACCAAATGACTCTGAGACAGGAAATGCTATAGGGTTCAAAGAATGCAAAATTCACCAGAGTAGACAAAGATGTGTTCATAAAGGTGAACCTTAAAATAAGCTAGCGGAGGGTGGCATTTTCTGTGAGAAATGGCATGAGAAGAGAGATTTAAGCAGGAATGAATATGCCATGTTTAGGAGATAATAAGCAGATTACTCTCGCTAAGGCAATTGGTTCTTATCAAAGAGTAAAGAGTTATCTCATGGCAGAGGTAAAGGGTCATTTTATGGAAAGCCAACAACAGATTAAAGAGTTTAAGGAAGTGAAAGCTATATAAATTCTTTTTTAAGACTATTAATACAAAAATAATGCAAAAGATTAATTGGCAGAGGGACAGGTGTTAAGAGCCTGAAAAAACCAGGAATTTGTTAAATACATGTAAAATTATTGTTATTTTAACACTAAACTTTATTTTAATGAGATAAATTTTATGAGATCAATGTTCCATTTTACAGATAAAGAAATCAAGACCCAGAGACAATGTTAGTTCAAAAATAGAGAAAATAATCTCTCTTTGGGCAGTGTTTAAAACCCAAAGTTAATGCTTTCTTCTTATTACTTGCAAGAAGAACTGCAAGCAAAGTAACAGTTAAAAGAGTATTTTAATAGTACAGTCAGTGTAATCAATCATGGAATCGTGGTGCTGAAAACAATAGACAGCTCAAAAACTTCCCAGTGCATATATCATGGTTGGCATGAACTGCATGGCAAATGAGCACTTACTTTTACCTAATAAAATTTACTTTTATCCATAGTACCTGACCTATACCTTGGCCCAAACTGAATGTTTACTGGTGGAATGGATGAGATAGAGGGGGTATGGAGGACAGGGGGAAGGAAAACAGAAGTATGAGTGTGAGAAAGGAAAACAATCAGTGAATGAACTTGGCCATTATGAGGTCCTTGGCACCTCTGGAAATAGCAATCCCAATAAAGTATTAGAGAAAATGGCCAGATCATAAGGAATTAAGGAAAAGTAGACAGTAAATAAAAAGGAGAGGAATGTAGGACAAATGTGAAATGGTTAGCCAATAAGCAAAAGGACAAAACTTAAACAGAAAATGTTATTTAAGGAAAATCAAAATTGGCTCACAGAAGAGAAGACTGGTAAAGGGACAGCACAACTGGAATAAGAACCTGGAGAAATGGCACAGCAAAGGTAAAGAGAGGGATTCTGTAGGAACCTACCAGACCAAATTGATTTTTCCTTTTTGAGGTTTAAACCAACCATCCAGAACCACCACTTTTACATTTCTACTTCTCTGTCATAAACCTATCTTCTCACCTGGTCAGAATACCCATGCCATGTTTAAATGAGAGTGAATTAAAATTTTAAAACTTTATTTAGAATAAAGGAGCTGTGAGTTTTTCATCCTGCCTGATATGTCAATTTGCCCAATATCTACTTTTAAAAGTTTCATCCATTTTTCAAAACCCAGACTGAATCTCACCTCCTCAAAGATGCCCTTCTCACCCAATATCCACCTGTGTTAGAATAAACTGTCTTGCCTATACTCAGAGTACTTTCGTTTCTCTCTCTTAGCATTTACCAATTTACCTGCTATTACAGCTACATAAATGTCTTTCTCCAGTATCTCTGAATCTGCCAAAGGCAACCCCTGTGTGGTCTGCACATGGTAAGCCTTCAATAATTGCCAGTAAAATAAAACAAAGGTTTAAATTTTTTTTACATTGGGGGTGGCACCTGTGACTCAGTGAGTAGGGTGCCGGCCCCATATACCGAGGGTGGCAGGTTCAAACATGGCCCCAGCCAAACTGCGACAAAACAACAAAAAATAAAATAAATTTTTTTTTTACATTTTTTTATGGTAAAGTCTGAACATGGTATCTAGCCTGTTACTACCCAAGAGAAAACTGATAAATCTTAAGAAGATTTGAAGAGTAGAAAAGAAGAAAATGAAAATCTTATGCTGTGCTTACAGAATATATCTTTCCTATACATATTTTCTGAATCAGTACTCAACTAAATTTTGTACCTCCAAGGTACTTTTGGCAATGTGTAAAGGTATTTTTGGTTGTCACGAGACGGGGAATGATACTAGCATCTAATGGTAGAGGCTCAAAATAACCCCCTCAAAGAATGATCTGGCCCAAAATGCCAATGAATACCAAGGTTGAGAAATCCTATTATAAATCAAGTAGGCAAGAACCTCCCCCCCCAAGTTGCGAAATAGTCTACCTGAGATTCCTAAAATTTTCTTTAACAATTAATAGCAGAGTTATCTCTTCTTCCTACTGACTAAAAATTGGGTCTAAGGGAGAGTAAAAAACAACCTTTCTAAGCAGCTCCACTTACAACTCTAACAAGTAAGGAATTGATTACAAGTTCTCACTTACCATGTGACATATTTGCCAAAACTCCATCCCTATGTTTTCCCGTAACTGCTGATCAGCCCTTCTTAGTTAGGATCTCCTATATCACTGACAAGTCTATTCACAATAATGCAGCAAGTAAATTAAAATATGGCTTGAGTGCAAAACTTAAATGGTAACATGTGATGACCACCTGCCAACACACCTACATACAGAGGAACAATCCACTATTTATGAGACATCTGTTTAATAATTTACTCTCTGAACAAGATCAATCGGTTAAACTAACCCACCTAAAGCTGGAGGCTGCAAATAATTTTTCTCCAGTATAAAACGAACCAGCTCTTTTAAAGTCTAAAGCACTCTCCACTCCAAAATTGCCTTGTAAGAGACTTACTGTACTAGTGGGCCCTAATCTTGCTATAACATATCCATGAAAAACAACAAAAAAAGACTCAGTATTGGTTCATCTGCAATGAAGGTAGACAGCAGCTGTTAGAAAGCACAGAAATGAAACATAAGCTAGGACAGGAAGTATACATTTTGAATCCAACTGAAACCACAAAGAAAGCAGAAATTAACTGCCAAAATAATTTAACCAGTCAGTATTTAAGCAGTTCAAATAATTTTACATTTTGTAAATTAGCCATGTTTGGCTGATATTTGGGGACAAAAGCTATTTTACATCTAGTAAAGGATGTGAATGCTGGACAGGAGCAGATGGGCAGGTGGTTAAAGATTTCATGGACTACACAGATTAAAATCAGCATGTGTCACAGACTTCTTGAAGCTTCTGGTGACAGTGACTTTGGCTCAGCATTACTAGGTCCTTCTAGAACCTGAAGCCCATTCTAGTCCCATGAGCTTCCCAGTTCCCGAGGCTAGGAAAAGGCTCACTCTACTTGCTATTTCATCCAGCCTCATACCTTTTCTCTCTCTCTGTTCCGAAATTTACAGTGACACATTTTAATTTATAATATATTGGATATTTTATTTTATTTTGTAGAGACAGTCTCACTTTATGGCCCTCGGTAGAGTGCCATGGCATCACACAGCTCACAGCAACCTCCAACTCCTGGGCCTAAGTGATTCTCTTGCCTCAGCCTCCAGAGTAGCTGGGACTACAGGCGCCCGCCACAACGCCCAGCTATTTTTTGGTTGCAGTTCAGCCAGGGCCGGGCTTGAACCCGCCACCCTGGGCATATGGGGCCAGCACCTTACCGACTAAGCCACAGGCGCTGCCCTATATTGAATATTTTAATTCTTACTTAAACGATAACCATTTTTCTGCTATCTCAGAAAACTGCCCTTGGGTGTTATATTATTCTACCCCTGGCAACAAAGTTTCTGACAAAGAAGTATGCCACCAAAATGCAGCCTTGTCACAATAGATATATCATGAAAAAAAATAGCTAACAAAAGAGACAATTTCTGGACCCTTCCTATAAAGGAGTCCAACACTAGTAATCAACTTCAAATGGATTTCACTGAAGCCTCTACAGCATAGGAAGAAATAGAAGACAAAAGAGAAAGGAGGAAAGTTGGAGAGAGTACAGCATATGAACACTGTCTCCTAAAAAGACAGACGATGTCATTGGGTGGCACTTGTGTCACCTTTTATAAGGGGATTTGACCTGTTTGACTGGTCTTCTCTATGGCTATGAGTATTCTACTTTCTCATCTTCTAAACCACCAAAACAACTGTGATGACATCTTCTCTCTCTGATAGTTTAACACTTCCTCCACCCTTGGCGTTTCTGACTTTGACATGTTAATTTCCATATTTCTATTCTTTCAAAATGCTATTCTTTTAAAGCCTGGTATCTTACCTACTATTTCATCTAGAGGTGGGTACCATTCAGCTTGTGGTTACATGTGGCCTTCTGGATCCTTGAGGGTTGTCTTTTGACTGAATCCAAATTTTACAGAATAAATCCTTTTAATAAAGGAATTCAGTCCCCTTGATGTTGAATTCCTTTTCTTTTTTGGTCTTACTGAGTTTTCTTACCTTACGTCCCCATTTCTCACTCTTTTGAAACTGCCAACTTGCTCCCTAGTTTCCCTAATCCCACCATTTCAATGCCAGATACCCAGCTCATTTACTCTAGCAAACTAAAATTCAGCTGAGACAAAAGTAATTTTTATTTACATGAAGATATATCTATAGCTATGCAGTTTAAAAACTGCCCAGTCATGGTCTTCCACCAATGACAAAGATAGGCAAGAAAACTCTTCCTAAAGTCAAGTTCACAAAGAATAACTGCTACCCTCAACCACATTCATTCAGCAGTACTCAGCATCCTCCCTGAATTGTCTATAAAAACCAACCATGCTTCCTAAAGACATTCTCTAGTCATTCCACAGCAGACTTTAAATGGAATTATTATCTAAAAGAGAAGGATGAAAATTCAGGCCTCTACCACCACTTCAGCCCCAGACTTTGAAAGCCCTAAGAATTGCTTTATTAACTTAGGACAGATGTACAAGATTGATATAAGATTGGCTCCCAGGAATCTTAAAGGGACTCCAGGACCTATGCCTTTTAGCTGGAAAATATTTAAACGTTGTGTTCTTTTTTTTTTCATCTTCAAAAAACTAAATTCACTTGAAGCTGTTTACCACTGATTTCACAAACAAGGATGTTTTCCCTACCACATCAACTTATACATCATAAGATACATTATTAACACAGAAGCCGTTCAAAGCCTGCTGACTTTCCTATTAAAAGTATATAACGGGGCAGCGCCTGTGGCTCAGTGAGTAGGGTGCCGGCCCCATATGCCAAGGGTGGCAGGTTCAAACCCAGCCCAGGCCAAACTGCAACAACAACAACAAAAAAAATAGCCGGGCGTTGTGGTGGGCGCCTATAGTTCCAGCTGCTCGGGAGGGTGAGGCAAGAGAATCACATAAGCCCAAGAGCTAGAGGTTGCTGTGAGCCATGTGACTCCACAGCTCTCTACCCGAGGGCGGTACAGTGAGAATCTGTCTCTACAAAAAAAAAAAAAAAAAAAGTATATAACCACTCTTCCAATCTGCTTTTTATAATACCTTTCTAGACCCACTGCCACTATCTTAATTCTGGCCCTATGTGTCCATCAATACATTACACAACAGATTATTTTCCTAACATATAGCTATGAACATGTTAATTCCCTTATAAGAAATCTCAGATTCTCCATTCTACTCATTTTAACTATAAACTATGGAACATGGTAAAGAGCCTTTTAAATATTGCCACCTTATCAAATAAGCTTTCCCTGACCACTCTGTATATATAAATCAGATCATCTCTGTCTTTTCTTCCTAGAACTTGAGACCAGCTGATTTATATTTAATTGCTCATGTTTGTGTCCTACTAGAATATACCCTCCCATGTTCACTGGTATAGCCTCAGCAACTGAGAATATGGTAAATGCTCAATACATACTGTGATTGTGGAAAGAATGTATTAACACAAGATATGCAGTTGATCTGAAGTTATTAATAAAAGACCTACATCTGATCTACACACATACATAATTATATACCATCTAAATGATTCTCAACAATTTTAACTTCCTTGAGCTCACTTTGCTCACTTGTAAAACGAAAAGGTCAAACATGATAATCCATACAATTCTAACCTTTTCTAGCTGTAATCACCCTGCATCTTGTCTACCTGGACTGAATGCCTTTCCACCCGCAACTTCCCTATCTACATTATCTCTGCTCAGTTTCCTTCCATTTGGAATCCCCTCTTCTCAATCTGTCAGAATATTCTTCATCCTTAAAGCTCATTTCAAGTGTCATTTTCTTCTTGAAGCCTAATATACTGTAAGCTCTGTAAGAGAAGGATGGAATTCTTATTCTTATGCTCTCAAACATTGGTACAATGTCTCCCATACAGATAGATGATCAACAAAACATGAGTGTATGAATGAGCAAATGAACAGAGGAAACCTTTCTTGATTCCCCCCAGTTGTTCTCCTTTGGATTCAAAACACTTTTATGCTAGCACTCTGGGAGGATGAGGTGCTCAGGAGTCGGAAACCAACCAGAGCTAGAGCAAGACCCCATCTCTAAAAATAGCTGGGTGTTGTGGAGGGCACCTGTAGTCCCAGCTACTCGGGAGACTGAAGCAAGAGGATCGCATGAGTCCAAAAATTTGGGGTTGCTGTGAGCTATGATGCCATAGCACTCTACTGGGGGTGACAAAATGAGACTATGTCTCAAAAAAAAGACAAAAAACCCACTTTTATGGTACTTATACTCTGTGCCATTATTAATTTACTTGACCAATAGACACTAAACTGCAAATTCCTTAGGATTAACCACTATTCTGATGGTTTCCATATCCCCTTACAGTAATTACTACATATATTTGTCACAGCTGTATTTATCAAGTTTATCAGATATATTAAATACTAAAGGGATCTCTGAAGAGAAAAAAATCATTCCAACTGCCTTATATTCTTTGGGCATACATCTTGGTTAAGCTCAGGCACGCAAGCACAGTTGAAAGCATTCTCTCCTCTCCATGCTATGCTTAATAAAACCATTACTACTTACAAAAGTAGAATCTCATCCTATGTATCATGTATCCTCACACCTTCTCACACAATATCCATATAAAGATCCACACATCAATATTTACACTTCACTGAACAGATAAAGTGACTTTTCTGCTCATTTCAGACTTCTAACCCATCTAATTCTCTCCTCTGCAAGGTATGAAATCACTTTTTTAAACATCTTCCCCAAATGTCTGCCTTTCTTAGTCCTGTTCCTGAGACAAAAAGGACCGATTTTAAGGCCTTCTTCTTTTCTAAGCAGTAGCAACTCTCCAATTAATCTCAAGATCTAACAACCTCTTTTTCCCATCAAGATTTTTACCCTCTTTTACCTCTACCTCCAATCTCTTATTCCGCTTCCAAGTAATCTTTCTGGCTGCACAATAGTTGGTGTCTTTTAATCAAAATGCTCTCTCCATCATGTACTACGTTCCAGTGTCTCTGTATCTTCTCCTTCCTGAAATGTGCATCAATCACTGCCCTCCCCCAACCCCAGACACACCTCACATACACACACACACACACACACACATTGTACCCATGCGTCACTCTACCTCCGACATACAAGTTCCTTACACCACTCCTAAAGAATGTACATGACTCTCAAAATGGTATCTTCCGACACTACATTGATTCTAACACAGTTTCTTCTGGAGAACCCCAACCTCGTCCATAGTACCTCCCAATTCCTCACTTCTCCATGCATTCCCCCTCTTCACTCCCCCACTGCCACGCAAACTACCTACACATGACATTATTCCTCAGTACTCACAACCTGAGAATGAAGAAAAAGCTCCAGTTTCCTGCAATCTCCCCCTGCTCGGTCTCCCACAACACCCCAGGTGTGCAGACTTCCTCCTCGTCCTCTCCTCATGCGTCGCTCCAGCCAATCCCACTCCACACCACGATTTCCCCGCCACGGGGATCATACTTCTCCACACCCACCTCCACTCGGGGTCGCCGCAGCCATCCCCGGGCGCTTCTCCCCACTCCTAGCCAGAGAGCCTGAGACCCCCGGCGCGCGCTCGTACACATTCTCACGCTTCCCCAACCTCCCTCCTCACACCAGGACCAGCCGGCTTCGCCAGAGCTCAGCCTGGCCCGCAGGAACTAAGCACCCATGCAGGCATGTGTGTGCCCGCTCCGCCCCCTCCCGCAGATCCCTCGCAGCCCCCGCCTCCCCGCCGGGTGAGAAGAGGACGCAGTAACTCCCCCGCCACCCCGGACGTACCACCTCTATGTCTGTTGCTCCATGCCCCAATCCTAGGCCCGCTCCCCCAACGTCCTGGGCCCCCTCGGCACTCACCGGAGATACTGCGCGCTCTGCAGGCTCATCCTCCGCCGCCGCGTCTTCCCGCGAAGCCTCCGTGGGTCTCTCAGGCTCCTCGCAGCGGCCCCGCGGCCCCGCGGGTGCTGGCGGCCGCCGCCATCTTCCTCTCCTCCGGCTCCTCCTCGCTCGGCGGGGGAGGGGGGGGTGAATGAGGCGAGGAGGAGGGAGCGGGGAAAGCTGCTCTAGCTGCTGCTCCGGCCCGTGGGGCGCAGGGACACTCCGACCCGGGAGGGGGAGGGAGAGGGAAAGGGGGCGGGGGAAAGAGGAGGGAGAAGCAGAGGAAGGAAGTGGGGGTCCCTCTCGCGAGATTTCAGTAGTGTTGCTCGCTCTGGGTAGTTTCCGCCTCTCTGTAGCGCTCCCTGTTGGGATCAGCGAGCTGCGAGGTCCTTGTGCAGCTGCTGAGCGACCTACTGGTGGCGCTTGGAGGCTTCCTGCCAATCCACACCTCTCCTCCCGCGCGAGGGGGCAATCCCAGCCTCACTGGGAACATCGAGCCCAAATAACCAGGAGTTACACTCAGAGTCTTCCCCTTCTTTCCACTCCACCCGATCTCTTTTTTCCACTCCTCCACTCTTCCCCACCGGAAACACCGCCCCTTCCTCCCACAGTTCCGCCCGCCAGTCCCCAGACTCGCGTCTTCCCTCGCGCACTAAGGAGTGACGCGAAGGACCCCCTCTTGTCTGCGGCCCCTCCCCATGCACGCTGGGAGACTGTTGGAGGGGATAGGGTGGAGCCCAGAGAGGAAGAGAAAGGAAATCAATTGGATTGGATAAGCAGCTGCCATGACAACTGATGGCTGTGGTTGTATTGTCATAGTAACTGGTGTGTGCTAACAGGGTGACCCTCCCGTGGCGAATGGATTCCCGGGAAACCGCCCAGGGTTCCCCCCTGGCTTTCCCTTCCCTCTAAGGCTTCCCCGGATCGGAATCGAGGTAGTTCTCCCGGGCGGTAAAGTCCATTTCCTTCTCCTTTGCCCCTTCCCGCAGCAATTGGGGGAAGACCCCGAGGCATTCACCGTGGGCTTTCCCACCCGCTCGCGGGCGGGAACCACCTCCATAGGTTCCTTTCAGAGCCGGGCGTGGAGAGAGCTTGGCCTGCGAAGAAGGTGCAAGGCCCGAAGGCTGGCAGGCAGCGGACTGGAAACAAGAGGGCGAGGCGGCAGCGCCAGGCTGTGAAGGGCTAGGGGTTTCCCCACAACTGCCTTGGGCTCGGGGAGGCGGGATCCCGCCCGGGGTCCCTGAGGGAGGAGAGCGGCACACGACAGCAGCGATCCCTCTCCAGCCGACTGGAACTTCTAATTTTTTCTGGCGGGTTGACCCCTCCTCGAAATCCACCCGCCCCAAAATCACATCCACTCGACCGAGGTCCACTAGCCTACTGAGAGAAGACCACGGGGAGGGTAGGAACGTATCCTAAAAAGCTAACAAATGGTTTTCAAGCCTTTGGAACCGTGAGCTGAGAGGTTGACTATATTGCCATCCTTCTTAGAGCCCCTCGCCCCCCAAAGGGTATCCGGCTTGATTATTTTTATTTTTTACTTTCTGTTTTTTGTTTTGTTTTAATTTTTTAATCCTGACCACTGTACCACGAGGAACCACTTGATTATTAAAAGCAGACCTCCAACTAGTGTGATGAAAATGTCAAATGGTATGTAAAACCAGTGTATGGTGCCCCATGATTGCATTAATGTACACAGCTATGATTTAATAATAAATAAAAAAATAAAGCAGACCTCCAAGTTCCTACCGCCTTTTCAACTTTCCTCTTTTCTCGGGTCTGCAGTGTTTTAGAACTTGTCACTCTATCTTTTCGGTTATAGGGGAAAACAGGATAAAATAGTATCAAGAAGAATCCTACATACTTTGGCACGAAGGCCGATGAGTGGAGTCTTAGGAAGAGAATTCTCATTCTTAGAACAAGTCTTTCTGAATGTCATGCGTATTTTGTGTCAGGTGTAGGGCTAAAAAGAAGTAAAGAATGGGGTCAATTGTAATATGGTGTGTATGAAAAATACCTGGAGAAGTCGTCATTGTGATGATTAGAAGTAATTATTTAACATTTTACAATTTTTATTTTTGATCCGTACCATGGAGACATTTAAACAGCTATCCCAATTAAAACCTTCCAAGAATGCATCCCTCATTGGCTAGTTAAGGTCAGGATTTTAATGGGCTATTTTGATTTGATTTGAATACCTGATTCCTACCGTCTTTCCATGCGAGCTGAAGAGGCGCTTTCAAGATCCTTCCCTGAGACCCTGCCTATTAAAAGACTGGACTAATGTTTGTCTGGAACATCATGTATAAGTTTGGAGGAAAAGAAAAGTACAGCCCACTTTGAAATAAATCCTAAGGACAGATTGTCATTAACAAATAGAAAGCGTGCTATACCCTCTCATTCTGCAAACTCCTAGTATGATGCAGCGTGACGCTCGGTGATTGCTGCAGTACAACGCCCGCAATCCTCGGGTCCCCGCACCAAACTCCGCCCACTCACGGGAAAGAGAGCCACCTAGTGATAGATTATTCTCATCTCTGGTGCAGGAGCCTGCTTTTCTTTTAACCCTTAGAGCCCAAGGGTAGAGATTACTACTACATTATTATTTCCAGTATTCTACGTTTCTTCCCTGAAATGTATTGGTTAGATTTTTAAAAGCTTTAAACTGAATAAAAATTATATGTCTTAATTACCCTTTTTACTAATCGTCGTAATAACTTTTTATGTCTGTGGTATCTCCAAAAACAATACAAGCAAGCTAGGAAAATAGTATCTTCTAATTTTGGAAGGAGAGAAACAGATCAGAAAGATGGATCTTTTTGTTATGGTTTGCTGGTTTGTTTATTCAATAAACATTTACAGAACACTTATATCTCAGACACCATGGAAGTTACTATGGATGCCACAATAACATGGTCCTTGTCTTGAGGGAACCCACATTCTGATAGAGATATCAGGGTAGAGAAGTGATAAGAATGCAATATGATGGATGCAGTCATTAAGGTTGGAGCAAAATAGGAACAGAGGTGAGGTCAGAAATAAGAAACTTTGTATTTTATAACAGCTTTTCTAAGAATTTGATAAACTTCAATAATTTTACAATATCCCTATAAACTAGATAAAAGAATAGTAATATATAAATAGTAATTTTTATATTTTTACAGTAAAAAATAACTTTACAAAATCAATAGGACTCAAAAATATTATGACCTGGAATTTAATGCTTAATAAACATTTTCCAATGTCATCTCTTTCTGCCTCTATCAACAGACTTCTAGAATACAGACATCTTTCTTCAATAGATTTTATTCACTCTGTCCCCCTGTAGATACAGAGTACATTGAAATCCAAAGAAATTAAAGAGAAGCTGCCTCATTTCCTTTAATCTTACCTGATTTTAACCTTTAATTTTGTCTTTTTGGTGAAGTGATTTTATGGAAATATTGTAAGCTAACAGAACTGATTGTGCATTCCAACTCTGCCATCTTGGTGTCTGAACTTCAGTTTGCTTCTTGGCCAGAATAGAAGGATTACCTATTACAGGCTTTCTGTGACCTTTAATGATAATATACATGACTGAGTATATAAGTGCCTAATATGCCACACTGGTACTTAATAAATGTTTATTTTCTTTCTGTTCTTAGATATAAAGCTCAAATGAGTAATTTAGGACTACAACATAAAATTATTTTTTAGTAATTTAAAAATAATAGTCTGGTCTTTGTCTATAATACTCATAAGTCTGACCACAAGCTACCCAAATCAATTGTAATTCAGTGATAGAGGATAGATTCTTTTATGTATGATTCTGATTACAGAAAAGAATACAGTATCAGGAAGTTGTAAGCCAGATTCCAAAGGTTTAAAGGTTTTCAAAAACTTTTATTACTACAAAACAGCCTACTGTAACCATATTTCTGCCCAAGTAAATAGAGTGGCCTCTTTTCAATCAAAATGCTAAGTACTTGCTGAGAAGCTACTCTTAACATTCCTACCAAATTTACCCATAGCTTCAGTAACCCAATAATTAATATATAGCAAACCTCCTCCCTATTTATAATAATAGACATCTCACCTGTTCCATGAAGCCTTAACAAGCACTAATTTATTTTAATCTTTAGCCTACATATTCCGAACGTTTCTAAATCTTGTGCACAATTAGGCACTTAATAAATGTTTTCCTATTTTGATGAGAATGATTTATCAATTGCATAGTCAAGAGCACAGTGTATGTAAATATAACCCACAGTCTCTAGTTCCACACCTCAGATCATAGACTTAAGTGATTCAATCAAGGGAGTGATTCAGTCTCTTCAAATAGTGACTCAGATACAAATTGACATTTAAACTCAGGTCTTATTTCTTAGATCAAGGGTCAGCAGGCTTCCTCAAATAGTTTGCCAAGTACGTATTTATCCATTGGCTCCTAAGAGGGAGTCATTTAGCCAGAATAGTCAGGAAGTGCTGCAGTCCAAGACCCAAGAAAATAAACTTCTGGTTTGGGAGGCAATGAGGTGACAGTTGGGTAATAGTAGTCACAGTTCCCTCTTTCTACCTCCTTCTCCACTCTCTTAATATTTACTGAGGGAAATCTGTTAGCTTCAAGATTTCCCCCAAATCCCAATAAGAAAGTAACTCTGAGAGGCCTGGTACGTGGTCAGTAGCTCAAGCCTATAATCTCTAGCATTCTGGGAGGCAGAGGTAGGTGAATCACCCAAGCTCAGGAGTTTAAGACCAGCCTGAGCAAGAGGGAGAACCCCAGTCTCTGTTAAAATAGAAAAATTAGCTGGGATTGCGGTGGCTGCCTGTAGTCCCAGCTACCGTGGAGGCTGAAGCAAGAGGATCACTTAAGCACAAGAGTTTGAAGTTGCTATGAACTATGACACCATGGCATTCTACCTAGGGTGACAAATAGATAAATGAGTAAAAATAAATTCATTTAAATTTAAAAGTTTTTTTTTTGCAGTTTTTGCCGAGGGCTGGGGCCAGGTTTGAACCTGCCACCTCTGGCATATGGGGCCGGCGCCCTACCCCTTTGAGCCACAGGCACTGCCCTAAATTAAAAAGTTTTTAAAAGAGGAAATAACTTTAAGATAACTTACCACACTCAAAAAAATCGTATCTGGTGGGGCGAGGTGGCTCAGGCCTGTAATCGTAGCACTCTGGGAGACCTGGGTAGGTGGATTGCTTGAGCTCAGGAGTTCCAAACCAAGCCTGAGCAAGAGGGAGACCTATCTCTGCTAAAAAATATAGGAAAACCAGCAAGGCGTGGTGGCAGGTGCCTAGTTTCAGCTACTTGGGAGGTTGGGGCAAGAGGATTGCTTAAACCCAAGAGTTTGAGGTTGCTGTGAGCTGTGACACCATAAGCTATGACACCGTGGCACTTTACCTAGGGCGACCACAGGGTGAGACTCAATATGAAAAAAAAATGTCCTTCCCAGCTACTCGGGAGGCTGAGGCAAGAGAATCGCTTAAGCCCAGGAGTTTGAGGTTGCTGTGAGCTGTGTGAGGCCACGGCACTCTACCGAGGGCCATAAAGTGAGACTCCGTCTCTACAAAAAAAAAAAAAGTCTTAATCTGACTATTTAATGGACACAGGCAATGTAGAGAAGACAAGAAAAGATGCTCGTAGGAAAGACTAAAAAGTATTTTAAGAATAAAAATCTTAACCTCTATAACTCTATTATAGACAGAAGGCCTTAGTGTTCGTGAATCTCTTTAGAACCCCAAGCATAGTACTCCCAAAGTCATCTTGGAATCCAGAATCTAAAATCAATATATTTCATATCAAAATTTATTGAGTTACCCAAAAGCTGCCAGTTTTTCTTAAAACATTGAATGAATGTTTTAATATTTTCTAGTCTCTACTTTCCTAATTTCTATACGGTAAATACTGCTTTTGAGCACAGAGAATGTGCTCAGTGTGATTCATTATCCTAAATCTGTTCTTCAAAATCACAGGAAACAAATGTACTTACACATAAATACACATATACCTTCCCCACTTTCCCTGTCATTATTTTATCATCTCCTTTGCGATTCAAGCTAAAATGTGATAAAGACAAAAAGCAAAGAAATTTAAGACTTATGTTCATCACTTCAAGGCGTACCAGGAATATGCACCCAAGCACTGATTTGCTTAACTATCTTAGGGTCTTTTTTTTTTTTTTTGTAGAGACAGAGTCTCACTTTATCGAGGGCCGTAGCATCACACAGCTCACAGCAACTCCAGTGCCTGGGCTTAGGCGATTCTCTTGCCTCAGCCTCCCAAGTAGCTGAGACTACAGGTGTCCACCACAACGCGTGGCTATTTTTTTGTTGCAGTTCAGCTGGGGCTGGGTTTGAACCCACCACCCTCGGTATATGGGGCCAGGGCCTTACCCACTGAGCCACAGGTGCCGCCCCTATTCCAGGGTCTTTTTTTCTTCTCAGATATCTACATACCAGAAAGCTGTTAGGTGTTCCCATAGCTCTCTGCCCTTCTGCATGGCATTTGTCATATTTGTAATTCTTCATCCAGTGCCTATTATCTCCAGTTATAAGCTCTGTCAGGATAGACCCGATGCCTGTTTGGTTCACTATTATATTATCACTCCCATAGTCAGATACAAGGAATGTTTGATAAGTGTGGAATCAATGAATTAAAAAAATGGATAGAAATTTGGACCATGATTTTGATATAAATACTTAAAATTTCTGATTACCTTGCTGAGAAATAGTCTCAACAAGTAATCCCTAAGCAGTGAAAAAAGAATTTTACTTGGCCTTCAACTAACCTGAGTAATGAAGATCTGCTATTTTATTAACAGGATGAAAGTTTTAATTAAATAAAATTTACTTAGGCAGTGAGTAAAGAGCACAGGCACAAGATTAAGGACAACTCATCAATTATCTTACAGCAAAGTCATCAAAGTAGAAAAAATAGTTTTCAACATCTGAATCATTTTTTTTTTTTTTTGAGACATGGTCTTGCTGTTTCCCAGGCAGAGTGCAGTGATGTCATCAAATCTCACAGCAACATCAAACTTTGGAGAACAAGAGATCCTCCCACCTCAGCCTCCTGAATACCTAGGACTACAAATATGTGCCATCACACCTGAATAATTTTTAATTTTGTACAGATGGAGGTTTCACTATGTTGTCCAGGCTGGTCTTGAACTCCTGACCTTAAGTGATCCTCTTATATTAGCCTCCAAAAGTGTCGGGATTATAGGGATGAGCCACTGTGCACAGCACCAGATCATTTTTATTTAAATTTATGTTTTCTAATGTAGGATTAGGTACAGCAGTTAATTCTTACATTATGTGGCAAAAGAACCACACACTGCTAGGGGGAGGATGGCAAGGGAGAAGATAGGCTATCAGTTAATTAGAAAATAGGGTAGAAAAATTACATTTAAAAATTCAGACAGGAAATTGGATTATGATATAGAATGGAAAGCGCAGTGGTCTCTACTTCTCACCAGAAAAATATTTATAAATTCTGGCACTATTATTGTTATCTTTTTCTTCCATAATGAATAAGGCTAAATAAATTAATCGTAAGAATCTTAAGAAAAAGGCCATAGAGGGCGGCGCCTGTGGCTCAAGGAGTAGGGTGCCGGTCCCATATGCAGGAGGTGGCGGGTTCAAACCCAGCCCCGGCCCAAAAACCACAAAAAAAAAAAAAAAGGCCATAGAGGCGGAGCAAGATGGCAGCCGAGTAACAGCTTCCTTGCATCTGGGCACCGTGAGTCTGGGGATATAGGACTCCAGGCATCTCTGGCTGGTGGGATCTGCCTATCATCACCCCTGAGAGGCTACAGGGAGTCAGCGAGAGACTTCTGGACCCCAAGAGGAGGACTAAAACAGTGGAAAACCAACAAGTGGTCGCATGTGTTCAATCCGCCTAAACCCGCCCGCAACTTCCACAGGCACGAGAACTTAAAGAGCAAGAGGAAGTGAAAGGAAAATTAGGGCAAGGAAACAGATAAAAGAAATCACCCATGAGGAAGAATTAGCAGAAAACTCCAGGCAACATGAAGAACCAGTCCAGAACAACCCCGCCAAGGGACCATGAGGTAGCTACTGCAGAGGATTCCACCTATACAGAAATGTTAGGAATGACAGAAAGGGAATTTAGAATACACATGTTGAAAACAATGAAACAAATGATGGAAACAATGAAGGAAACTGCTAATAAAGTGGAAAATAACCAAAAGGAAATCCAAAAACAGAATCAAATAAGAGATGAACGATATGAAGAATATAAAAAGGATATAGCAGAGCTGAAGGAAATGAAACAGTCAATCAGGGAACTTAAAGATGCAATGGAAAGTATCAGCAACAGGTTAGACCATGCAGAAGAAAGAATTTCAGAGGTAGAAGACAAAGTTCTTGAGATAACTCAGATAGTAAACGAGGCAGAAAAGAAGAGAGAGAAAGCAGAACGTTCACTGTCAGAATTATGGGACTTTATGACGCGTTCCAACATACGAGTTATAGGAATTCCAGAAGGGGAAGAAGAATGCCCCAGAGGAATGGAAGCCATACTAGAGAATATTATAAAAGAAAATTTCCCAAATATCACCAAAGATTCTGACACACTGCTTTCAGAGGGCTATCGGACCCCAGGTCGCCTCAACTCTAACCAAGCTTCTCCAAGACACATTGTGATGAACCTGTCCAAAGTCAAGACAAAAGAAAAGATTCTGCAAGCTGCCAGGAGTAAGTGCCAGTTGACCTACAGGGGCAAATCCATCAGATTGACCACAGACTTCTCTAATGAAACTTTCCAAGCAAGAAGACAATGGTCATCTACCTTTAATCTACTTAAACAGAACAATTTCCAGCCCAGAATTCTGTACCCTGCTAAGCTAAGCTTCAAAATTGACGGAGAAATCAAATCATTTACGGATATACAAACATTGAGGAAATTCGCCACAACAAGACCAGCTCTATAGGAAATACTTCAACATGTTCTGCACACTGACCACCACAATGGATCAGCAGCAAAGTAAGAACTCAGAAATTAAAGGATAGAACCAAACCTCCACACTGATGCAAAAGATAAAACTAAGCAATGGACTCTCACCAAATAAGACGAATAGAATACTACCACACTTATCAATTATCTCAATAAATGTTAATGGCTTGAATTCCCCACTGAAGAGACATAGATTGGGTGACTGGATTAAAAAACACAAGCCATCCATTTGCTGTCTGCAAGAAACACACCTGGCTTCAAAAGACAAATTAAAGCTCTGAGTCAAGGGTTGGAAGACAATTTTTCAGGCAAATGGAATTCAGAAGAAAAGAGGAGTTGCAATCTTATTTTCAGATACATGTGGATTTAAAGCAACTGAAGTCAAAAAAGACAAAGATGGTCACTTTATATTGGTCAAGGGAAAAATACAACAAGAAGACATTTCAATTCTAAATATCTATGCACCCAATTTAAATGCTCCCAGATTCTTGAAACAGACCTTACTCAGTCTGAGCAATATGATATCTCACAATACCATAATAACAGGGGACCTTAACACTCCTCTTACAGAGCTGGACAGATCCTCTAAACAGAAATTAAACAAGGGTATAAGAGACTTAAATGAGACCCTAGAACAACTGTGCTTGATAGACGCATATAGAACACTCCATCCCAAACATAAAGAATATACATTCTTCTCATCACCCCATGGAACATTCTCCAAAATTGATCATATCCTGGGACACAAAACAAATATCAACAGAATCAAAAGAATTGAAATTTTACCTTGTATCTTCTCAGACCATAAGGCACTAAAGGTGGAACTCAACGCTAACAAAAATGCTCGACCCCACCCAAAGGCATGGAAACTAAACAATCTTCTGTTGAATAACAGATGGGTGAAGGAAGAAATAAAACAGGAAATCATTAACTTCCTTGAGCATAACAACAATGAAGACACAGCTACCAAAACCTGTGGGATACTGCAAAAGCAGTTTTGAGAGGAAAATTCATCGCTTTAGATGCCTACATTCGAAAAACAGAAAGAGAGCACATCAACAATCTCACAAGAGATCTTATGGAATTGGAAAAAGAAGAACAATCTAAACCTAAAATCAGTAGAAGAAAAGAAATATCCAAAATCAAATCAGAGATCACTGAAATTGAAAACAAAAGAATCATTCAGAAAATTAATGAAACAAGGAGTTGGTTTTTTGAAAAAATAAATAAAATAGATAAATCATTGGCCAGACTAACGAAGAATAGAAAAGTAAAATCTCTAGTAACCTCAATCAGAAATGATAAAGGGGAAATAACAACTGATCCCACAGAGATACAAGAGATCATCTCTGAATACTACCAGAAACTCTATGCCCAGAAATTTGACAATGTGAAAGAAATGGATCAATATTTGGAATCACACCCTCTCCCTAGACTCAGCCAGGAAGAAATAGAGCTCCTGAACAGACCAATTTCAAGCACTGAGATCAAAGAAACAATAAAAAAGCTTCCGACCAAAAAATGCCCTGGTCCAGATGGCTTCACTCCAGAATTCTATCAAACCTTCAAGGAAGAGCTTATTCCTGTACTGCAGAAATTATTCCAAAAAATTGAGGAAGAAGGAATCTTCCCCAACACATTCTATGAAGCAAACATCACCCTGATACCAAAACCAGGAAAAGACCCAAACAAAAAGGAGAATTTCAGACCAATCTCACTCATGAACATAGACGCAAAAATTCTCAACAAAATCCTAGCCAATAGATTACAGCTTATCATCAAAAAAGTCATTCATCATGATCAAGTAGGCTTCATCCCAGGGATGCAAGGCTGGTTTAACATACACAAGTCTATAAACATTATCCACCATATTAACAGAGGCAAAAATAAAGATCACATGATCCTCTCAATAGATGCAGAAAAAGCATTTGATAAAATCCAGCATCCTTTTCTAATTAGAACTCTGAAGAGTATAGGCATAGGTGGCACATTTCTAAAACTGATTGAAGCTATCTATGACAAACCCACAGCCAAGATTTTACTGAATGGAGTAAAACTGAAAGCTTTTCCTCTTAGAACTGGAACCAGACAAGGTTGTCCTCTGTCACCTTTACTATTCAACATAGTGCTGGAAGTTCTAGCCAATACAATTAGGCAAGACAAGGAAATAAAGGGAATCCAAATGGGAGCAGAGGAGGTCAAACTCTCCCTCTTTGCTGACGACATGATCTTATACTTAGAGAACCCCAAAGACTCAACCACAAGACTCGTAGAAGTCATCAAAAAATACAGTAATGTTTCAGGATATAAAATCAATGTCCACAAGTCAGTAGCCTTTGTGTACACCAATAACAGTCAAGATGAGAAGCTAATTAAGGACACAACTCCCTTCACCATAGTCTCAAAGAAAATGAAATACCTGGGAATATACCTAACGAAGGAGGTGAAGGACCTCTATAAAGAAAACTATGAAATTCTCAGAAAGGAAATAGCAGAGGATATTAACAAATGGAAGAACATACCATGCTCATGGATGGGAAGAATCAACATTGTTAAAATGTCCATACTTCCCAAAGCAATCTACCTATTCAATGCCATTCCTATCAAAATACCAACATCGTACTTTCAAGATTTGGAAAAAATGATTCTGCGTTTTGTATGGAACTGGAAAAAAACCCGTATAGCTAAGGCAGTTCTCTGTAATAAAAATAAAGCTGGGGGCATCAGCATACCAGATTTTAGTCTGTACTACAAAGCCATAGTGCTCAAGACAGCATGGTACTGGCACAAAAACAGAGACATAGACACTTGGAATCGAATGGAAAACCAAGAAATGAAACTAACATTTTACAACCACCTAATCTTTGATAAACCAAACAAGAACATACCTTGGGGGAAAGACTCCCTATTCAATAAATGGTGTTGGGAGAACTGGATATCTACATGTAAAAGACTGAAACTGGACCCACACCTTTCCCCACGCACAAAAATTGATTCAAGATGGATAAAGGACTTAAACTTAAGGCATGAAACAATAAAAATCCTCAAAGAAAGCATAGGAAAAACACTGGAAGATATTGGCCTGGGGAAAGACTTCATGAAGAAGACTGCCATGGCAATTGCAACAACAACAAAAATAAACAAATGGGACTTCATTAAACTGAAAAGCTTCTGTACAGCTAAGGAGACAATAACCAAAGCAAAGAGACAACCTACACAATGGGAAAGGATATTTGCATATTTTCAATCAGACAAAAGCTTGATAACTAGGATCTATAGAGAACTCAAATTAATCCACATGAAAAAAGCCAACAATCCCTTATATCAATGGGCAAGAGACATGAATAGAACTTTCTCTAAAGATGACAGACGAATGGCTCACAAACACATGAAAAAATGTTCATCATCTCTATATATTAGAGAAATGCAAATCAAAACAACCCTGAGATATCATCTAACCCCAGTGAGAATGGCCCACATCACAAAATCTCAAAACTGCAGATGCTGGCGTGGATGTGGAGAGAAGGGAACACTTTTACACTGCTGGTGGGACTGCAAACTAGTACAACCTTTCTGGAAGGAAGTGTGGAGAAACCTCAAAGCACTCAAGCTAGACCTCCCATTTGATCCTGCAATCCCATTACTGGGCATCTACCCAGAAGGAAAGAAATCCTTTTATCATAAGGACACTTGTACTAGACTGTTTATTGCAGGTCAATTTACAGTCGCCAAAATGTGGAAACAGCCTAAATGCCCACCAACCCAGGAATGGATTAAAAAGCTGTGGTATATGTATACCATGGAATACTATTCAGCCATTAAAAAAAATGGAGACTTTACATCCTTCGCATTAACCTGGATGGACGTGGAAGACATTATTCTTAGTAAAGCATCACAAGAATGGAGAAGCATGAAGCCTATGTACTCAATTTTGATATGAGGACAATTAATGACAATTATGGTTATGGGGGGGATACAGAAAGAGGGAAGGAGGGAGGTGGGTGGGGCCTTGGTGTGTGTCACACTTTATGGGGGCAAGACATGATTGCAAGAGGGACTTTACCTAACAATTGCAATCAGTGTAAGCTGGCTTATTGTACCCTCAATGAATCCCCAACAATAAAAATAAAAAAAAAAAAAAGAAAAAGGCCATATCCAATTTCAACATAAATGTGATAATTAAATTTTGTTTCTGGAGGCAAGTTCTCCAAATTCAATTCAATTCAATTCAATTTAATTCAATAATATATATAACATACATTGCAATGCCTGGCACCTAGAAAACTCAACAAATGGTGTGGCTCTTACTATGTATATAGGCTGAATAAGAACTTCATGCATTAATGTAGCCTTAACTTGTCTTAAAAAACAAACACAAAATGTTGTAGAATTATATTTATAGAGGAGATATACAGCATAGTGCCTCAAAACTTTATGACCAGTTGTAGCATATGACCAGGTATAAATTGCCAAGAACATATCTTTCATCTATTTGTGGAGGATGTCTCAGTTCATTAGCTGTTTTGTATTTGAATGAGATGAGATCTAAGATTGGGTTCAAAGGTAAAGAGGCTCATAGGAGCAGAACCAGAAACTCAGGCTATCCCTCGCCCTGTTTCAAACTAACATCTCTAGCTCCCTTGCTCTCCTTCTCAAGCATTGGCTATAAAGTCCCCACTGTAGTTAATCCTCTAACTTGTCTAGTCCTGTGTCTAAGAGGGTGTGGATGGTTTTAGTTCTTTAACAATACCTCTGTGGTGGGACCAAGGCGATAAGGCATGCCAAATATTAGAATATAACATTTCCAAAAACAGGCAGCAGTGGCCTAGGTTTTAACAGAACGTTATTCGCTCTATAAAGGTGGAAATTAATTTCCTATAAGTATTCGAGAGACAGCCAAATTTTAGCATAAAAGCACAGCAGGAACGTTAGGTAGAGTTTAAACGTTTATGTCTAAAGAGAATGGTCCATTGATTATCAATTCCTTTATTTCTCAGCTATATCAAGACAAATCTATACAGAAACCAAAACTTCTGAAAACCTTAATCTGGGTATGCCCTAGTACTAAGGAGAAGTTTGACAAATTATACACATATGTCCTCTATAATTTTAGTATTTAGTAATTCATTCATTCTTTAATCCAGTCTTCCAATATATATTAAGAACTTTCATTATATCAGGTCATATGCTCATTATTGGGGCACAAATGGTGAACAGTATGGTTTTGCTGTCAGACCTTAAAGTTTAGAGGAGAATTAAGTAAAGGGAAAGTTATATGGTAAAGTGGTAAATTGTGTGGTAGAGATCTTTGGAACTATTCCACCTTGAAATCAAGTACAGATAATGCAATCAATAATCCACTTAAGTGTCCCAGTCAACTATCAAGTCCCTCAGAATGGAGATTTTGCAAGGCCGGGTAAGATGGTTCATGCCTATAATCCTAGCACTCTGGGAGGCAAAGGCAGGTGGATTGCCTAAGCTCAGGAGTTTGAGACCAGCCTGAGCCAGAGTGAGACTTTGTCTCTAAAAATAGCCAGGTATTGTGGCAGAGGCTTGTAGTCCCAGCTACTTGGGAGGCTGAGGCAAGAGAATCTCTTGAGACCAAGAGTTTGCTGTGATGCCATGGCACTTACTGAGGGTGACAAGATAAGACTCTGTCTCCAAAAAAAATGAGATTTTGCAAAGTCTCAAATTTTTCAAATTCTATTTCCCAGCAGGGAAAGGAGCCTATACAGCTCTACTTGTCAGAAAAGTGCTGGAAAACTGTGGCTAAAAGTATGCTAGAGTAAAATATGTCCAAAAGATACAAAATTGTATATATAAAGTGCAACCATGAAATAGAAACACAGAGAAAATAGCCAGAAATATAATAAAATTTAATAGCAGTTATTTCCGAGGTAGACTACATATGGTGGCTTTACGTTATATATTTTTCAACATCTCTCACCAACCAAAAAGCAAAGTCGGTATTTTGGTGGTGGTTGCTGCTTCTGCTGCTACTAAGAGGTTTCATTATTTGTTGTCATTTTTTGGGGGGGGAGGGGTTGGCGACAGAGTCTCATTATGTCACCCTCCGTAGAGTACTATAGCGTCACAGCTCACAGCAACCTCAAACTCTTGGACTTAAAGCTATTCTCTTGTCTCAGCCACCCAAGTAGCTGGGACTACAGGTGCCCGCCACAACGCCCAGCTATTTTTTTGTTGTAGTTGTCATTGTTGTTTAGCAGGCCCAGGCCGGGTTCAACCCCCCAACCCTGGGTATATGTGGCTGGTGCCCTAACCACTCAGCTATGGACACTGAGCAGTTTGTTGTCATTTTTTTTTTTTTTTAGACAGACCCTCAAGCTGTTGCCCTGGGTAGAGTGCCATAGCATCACAGCTCACAGCAACCTCCAACTCTTGGGCTCAAGTGAGTCTCTTGTCTCTGCCTCCCAAGTAGCTGGGACCACAGGCGCCCGCCACAACGCCTGGCTATCTTTTGGTTGCAGCCATCATTGTTGTTTGGCGGGCCTGGGCTGGATTTGAACCCACCAGCTCAGGTGTATGTGGCTGGAGCCTTAGAAGCTTGAGCCACAGGTGTCGAGCCTGTTGTCATTTTTTTAAAGGATGCCTGGACTCTGTGCTATTTTACAGGAGCCTGAAAGAAACATTGGAATTTTCAAAAGAAGCAGACTAAAAATAAGTATAATAGCTTTTCACATACTGATGATAAAAAAAAAAAAAAAAATCTTGTTTTAGGCAATCCCTAAGGCTCGACTGCAATATCAGGTACTGATACTTATGTACAAGCAAAAACTGTTGAGGGTGATCATTTCTTTAATACACCGTTACTGACCAAAACACCCCTTTGGTTATTTTGGATCCACTTCTGGGAACCATCACAGTCTAAAAAAGATGTCACACCCTGGACAGGATTCACAGAGAATTATTTTAAGTAATATAAGTCTTAAGTCAGACCTTTATTTAATCTTTTTGCTTTCTCTTACCTTTGTAATTCTTTTCTTTGCCTCCCTCAACTTTAGGTCACAGCGCTGGCCCCTCCCACTTACATAACAACCTGCAGTTCCTCATTTCCTTGGAATGTGACCAGTCAGGAATCTCAACATCGTCCCCCACCCCCACATTTGTGGATGAGAAAGAACAAGAGAGGGCGGCGCCTGTGGCTCAAGGAGTAGGGCGCCAGTCCGATATGCCGGAGGTGGTGGGTTCAAACCCAGCCCTGGCCAAAAAAAAAAAAAAAGAGAGAGAAAGAACAAGAGAGGCAGGACAACTGAATTGAGAAAGAAGAAAAAGAGTAGGAGAGGAGAAAAAGGAAAAAGAAAACCATGAATTGTAGAGGAAGAGAAAGAAGAGATGGGTGAGCAGAGAAGCGACTGGTGGTAGTGACAGCTGTCAGACACTCATCTGTTAGGATCTACTTCCCCTAAGAGATTTTAAGAAGAGGCTAAATCCCCAATTTTTTATTTTTTATTTTTGAGAGAAAGTCTATTTGCCAGCCATGGGGGCAGTGGCATCATCATAGCTCACTGCAACCTCAAACACCTGGGCTCCAGAGAGCCCCTCCTGCCTCAGCCTCCCAAGTAGCTGGGACTACAGACACCTGGCTAATATTTTAGTAGAGATGAGGGTCTTGCTCTTGTCCAAGTTGGTCTCAAACTTCTGAGCTCAAGTGATCCTCCCACCTCAGCCTACCAAGAGTGCTAGAATTACAGGCATGAGCCACTGCCACGGGCCTCCCAATCTGTCTTAAAAGCAAGAAAAGGGCTCTGTCTCTAACTTGTGAATGGGCATCACTAGCTTTGCTATCTGTCATCCATGACAGTGGAGATGATTCCATTTAAGATCCAGTTCAAGGAGGTATACACCTTGAGAAATTTTATTTTAAAGACCAATATTCTCCAAAACAAAATGTGTCATTTGAATTTGGGCTTTGAGTACAAAATGGAACATCATCCTACTCATACTAATTTTATTAAGAGTGAAAATATTGCTCAAAACAAAATAGTGCAGTCCAGATAACCATTAAACTACTAAATAGTCTGTAGAAAGTCCTCTTTTACCCCTCAAGTGATCTTGAGATAATCAGGAACATTTAAACTAAATCTAATAATCTCTTATAAATTTTTATTCTTTTAAAATTGCTCTTCCACGGGGCGGCACCTGTGGCTCAAGGAGTAGGGCGCCGGTCCCATATGCCGGAGGTGGTGGGTTCAAACCCAACCCCAGCCAAAAACCAAAAAAAAAAATAAAAAAATAAAAAAAAATAATAATAAAATAAAATTGCTCTTCCATTTGGCAACACCAAAGCTATCTTTTACCTTGAATCAAATGATACTTAATTTTTTTTTCATCCTATGCTATGGTCTAGTATTTAATGAATATATAATTATAAAAGATCACTAAATGAAACAAGATGATAGGACACGGTGATTTATTGGATGAGAAGGAGGAAGAAGAAGGAATCACTAAGAATTCTAGTTTTCTGCTTGGGAGACTGGATGAAAATAGGTAACAAAAGAGAAGGAATAGGTTTGGAGAGAGATATAGGATATGGAGGGAAGGAATTCATTTTTGGACAGGTTGAACTGTGTTGGTCTGACATTGAGAAAATTTGTATATCTGAAGAACTTGAAATAAATCTGTGTTACAGTTGTAGATTTGGGAGGCATCATCATGTAGATGGTAATTAAAGATACTTAAGTGGTTTTCAGAAAGCTTGCCTATAATATGAATCCGAGAGATAGGAGAAATTTTGTCTTACACAGAAGTGAGAGACATCAGCAGAAAAGGATCAAATACAGAAAACTAAGAGATAAAAAGAGGCTAAGTAAACAAGAGTGAGGCCTCTGAGGAAATGGGAGATTCCAAAACATATGTGCAGAGTTCCTGTCTACACCAAACATCATACTAGGCCTTGGGAATAAAATGACGAACAAGACTACCTTCATGAAACAGAGACACACTTATAGATAAGCACATTTATGAGTTCAGGCAATGATGAGTACCTCAGAGGATAGGAACTGGAGGTGCCATTTATGCAGGATGGACAGGGAAATCTTACTTGAGAAGGCGAATTTGAAGGGATTTAGAGAAGTGAGGGAGCAAGATCTGTGTTTAAATTCTATGGAAAGTGCATTTCAGGCAAGAAAGAATGGCAAATGCAAGCACTCTGAGGAAGAAATGGGCTTAACACTGGAAGAAAGAAAGAAGGCCCCAAGGTGAGGTGCAGTTAGGTTAGAAAATAGGAGGAGATTAACCTGGAGAGTAGGCAAGAGCTGCATCATGGAAGGCGTTAGGCCAAAGTAGGGACTTTGGCCGTTATTGGTAACTGGAATGAGAAACCACTGGAGGAATAAACAAGGTGATAGATGTGTTAATCAGTTCGATGTAAGCATTTCATATTGTATATCAAATCAGTACACTGTACCCTACAAATGCATCAATGTACACAGTTATGATTTAATAAAGAAAAAAAAGAGAGAAACCACTGGAGGGTTATGTGTAGGGATACTGTTGATCTAATCTGCATTCTTTTATTTTTATTTATTTACTTTTTTTTTTGTGACAGAGTCTCACTCTGTTGCCCTGGGTGAAGTACAGTGGCTTCATAGCTCACAGCAATCGCAAACACTTAGGCTCAAGCTATCCTCTTGCCTCAGCCTCCCAAGCAGCTGGGACTACTAATCTGCATTATTTTAAGGCCACTGGCTGTTCTGTAGAGACAGGTTGCAGGTTGCAGCATAGAAAATGATCACATTCCTAAGAAAGAAATGACTCTGTCTCAAAAACAAATAAATGAATAAAACACTGGAAACAACCCAAGATTGAATTAATATGGAACAAACTGCTGTATATTCATTCTATGAAATACTATACAGAAGTTAAAATAACTGACTTGGTTGAAAGTGTTGAGAAATAGTTGGATCTAGAATATATTTTGAAAATAAAACAAATAACTTTATGATGGAGATTTGAGGTGTGAGGGAAAGGGTGTGGCTGATGATGGTGATTTGCAGGCCGCCAGTGCAAATGAACTATGGCAGCAATATATGTGGTGTGAGTCCCCAAACCCCATCCACTCCCCATGGCCCCATGGTGTAATGCCCTGCACTCCCCAATAATTCCCCAAAATATACATAAGTATATTTTGAAAAACATTCTACAACATCAAGTTATATTATATCATATATTATATATTATCATATATTATCTTATATTCAGTCTGGTACTGTGTGATACACTTTTGTAAAACACATACAAGGATGACTGAAGTTTTTGGCAGAGCAGCAAGGCCTGGTATCTGGTGATGTCATTTAGTGAGTACAGGCAATTTCCAGGTTATGAACTAGCTAGGTTCTGTAGGTTTGTTCTTAAGTTGAATTTGTATGTAAGTTGGAACAGGTTATGACCCGGTTCATAAGTGTGAATTGTACATAAGTTGGATTTGAGTTTGTAACTCAAGGACTGCCTGTAGTAGGTGGTGGAAAGGTATAGGAAAAGATAGTTGTTGCAATATTGTTTGTATTAATAAAACACTGGGCCAGGCATGGTGACTCATGCCTGTAATCCTAGCACTTTGGGAGGCTCAGGTGGGAAGATGGCTTGGTTTAGGAGTTCAAGATAAGCAAGACCCTGTTGCTACAAAAATAGAAAAATCTGCCCAGTGTGGTGGTACCAACCTGTAGTCTCAGCTCCCTGGAGGCTGAGGCAGGGGAATCTCTTGAGCCCAGGAGTTTGAGGTTACAGTGAGTTTTGATTGCACCACTGCAGTCTGGGCCAGCCAACAGAATGAGACTCTGTCTTGAAAATAAATAAATGAATAAAACACTGGAAACAACCCAAGATTGAATTAATATGGAACAAACTGCTATATATTCATTCTATGAAATACTATACAGAAGTTAAAATAACAGATTTTATGTCATATAAGTATATATATATATATTTTTTGGAGACAGAGTCTCACTATGTTGCCCTTCATAGAGTGCTGTGGCGTCTCAGCTCACAGCAACCTCAAACTCTTGGGCTCAAGCGATTCTCTTGCGTCAGCCTCCTTTGTAGCTGCGATTACAGGCACCCGCTATTTCTTTTGTTTGTTGGTTTAGTGGGCTCGAGCAGGGTTTGAATCCACCAGCCCCAGTGCATGTGGCCAGCATCATAACCACAGAGCTATGGTCACCAAACCATATATAGAGATATTTTGAAAAACATTCCACAACATCAAGTTGCAGCATCTTATATTCAGTCTGATACTGTATGAATACACTTTTATGAAACACTAATACAAGCTATTGTGTTTGTCTGCAAATATGTCAAACAAAAGCGTAAGAGCGGGCGGCGCCTGTGGCTCAGTGAGTAGGGCGCCGGCCCCATATGCCAAGGGTGGAGGGTTCGGACCCAGCCCCGGCCAAACTCCAACAGAAAAATAGCCCGGCGTTGTGGCGAGCGCCTGTAGTCCCAGCTGCTCGGGAGGCTGAGGCAAGAGAATCGCGTAAGCCCAAGAGTTAGAGGTTGCTGTGAGCCGTGTGACGCCACGGCACTCTACCTGTGGGCGGTACAGTGAGACTCTGTCTCCACAAAAAAAAAAAAGCGTAAGAGCATGGATGAGATTTGTGCCAAATTCATGATACTGATTGTCTCTGGGGAGTAAGGGAAGGAAGGGAGTTAGGCTCGGGAAGGGCATATAGTGGACTTGACCTTTATCTGTACTGTTTTATTTCTCTAAAAATTGAAATATTGGGCGGTGCTTGTGGCTCAAAGGAGTAGGGTGCCGGCCCCATATGCCAGAGGTGGTGGGTTCAAACCCAGCCCCGGCCAAAAACTGCAAAAATAAATAAATAAATAAATAAATAAAAATTGAAATATGAAAATAAATATGACAAATAAAATATGAAAATGAATTATGGCAATATGAAAAGACAGTAACATTTGTTCATTTGGGGTGATAAGTACATCAATGGTTTATATTATTATTATATTATTATTTGTATTTTTTAATGTTTTATTTGTTTTCAAGAAAGGACAATGAAAGACAGTGATAGCTAGGAACATGGGCCTGAGTCAGCCACATGCAGCTGTGACATGACTTCCTACGCACCTGAGGGCCTGAAGGAGCTGACGATCTAGCAGCACCCAGGGTGGGCTGACAGTCTGATGGCTGATGATGGTGATTTGCAGGTTGTCAGTGCGAATGAACTATGGCAGCAGAATATGTGTGTGAGTCCCAAACCCCATCCACTCCCCATCATGTGATGCACTCTCCAAACTCTGAAATTTAGATATAACCCAGAGAAAGAGAGGGAAATAGCTAAGATTGTGTTTCTTCCAATGTTAGGATTGGAGGCTTGTAATTGAATTTATTCATTGAAAAATATTTCATAAACATCAACATTTACGCTGCATTTTTATGTTAGAAAAGAAGGAAGCAAGGTTGGGTAGTGATACAGATACATTTCTCATTAAGGAGAAAAGTGAGTAGTGTTGGATTGGGAAAGAAGAGGGAAGGAGAGAGGCTGTTATGTAGAGAACAAGTGTGGGGACAATCAGGGCACGAGGTAGCTGGAAAGCCAGAAGCCGTGGTCAAACGGTGAGGGGTGTGAATTTGAAATCTGTGAGGTGGAACGGCGCCAGCTGATTTTAAGATCCTGAGAGTGGCCACAGGACTAGAAGGCTGAAGAGAACCAGAAGCAGAGACAGCTGGAGTCTTCCTCCTTTTCTCCTGATTTATATTTAGTGATTTAAAAAAGAAATGTGTTCTTGGCTCAACGCCTGTAGTTCAGCAGCTAGAGTGCCGGCCACGTACACTGGGGCTGGCGGGTTCAAACCCAGCCGGGGCCTGCCAAACAACAATGACAACTACAAAAAAAAAAAAAAATAGGCGGGTGTTGTGGCGGGCACCTGTAGTCCCAGCTACTTGGAAGGCTGAGGAAAGAGAATCGCTTAAGCCTGGGAGTCTGACGTTGCTGTGAGCTGTGATGCCATAGCACTCTATGGACGGCAACATACTGAGATTCTGTCTCAAAAAAAAATAAAATACAATAAATGTGTTCTCTTTATTTTATAAACTAGAATCATGGGTAGGCTGGTAATGAAAGTATTCTGCTCATTGTTCAGTGCTTTCATATTCCATGGAATGACAGAAATCATAGAATCATGAAGCTAGAAAACACTTAACAGATTATGATTTTTCTCCCCTCTTCCGAAAGTGTCAAAGTTAGAATTATATATGTGTTAAGACTTCTTGGTATAAAGAGTCTTTAAATTTTTGAGGTAACCCTACTAAATCTCAAATCACTTTTGATTTAACTTATTATTTTAATATAATACCTCTGTACTCAGGGACAAGGTCCTGCGTTCAATAAGATGGGACAGTCTGCCCCACATTACCAGTGGAAAAGATAGAATTAATGCCCTTTATACTTATCTTGAGCTGTAACTTCTCTATCTTTGGTTCCCCAAATGTAAAAATATATACAATTTTTCATCTATTGAAAATGCTGGTTTGATAAAGGTTTGAGGGAATAGCCACTCATATATAATTAATGGATGTGTAGGCGATAAAGAGAACTTCAGAGATATTGCTTTCTTTTCTTTTTTTTTTTTTTTGGTTTTTGGCCCGGGCTAGGTTTGAACCCACCACCTCCAGCATATGGGACCGGCGCCCTACTCCTTGAGCCACAGGCGCCACCCCAGAGATATCTCTTAAAAGTAAATATGCATATACCCATTCACACAAATGCCATTTCTAGGGGTTTAGTCAGTGAATCTCTTCAATGGGATATGGTTAATAACATGAAATATTGCCCACAACATATGTATTTTATAGAATGACAAAATAAAATGACATAGGCATTAAGTGAGCACTACACGGCTGTCAAAATAACCAAGCCACCACCCCGACATATATTAAAATGGAAGGATACCTAAGATATATTGTCAATTGAAAAAAATTAGAAAACAGGATGTATATCATGCTACCATCTGTATAAAAAAATACTTATGTTTGTAAATATGTAGAATACCAATGGAAAGACATTTAAGAAATTGGGAATAGGCAGCGCCTGTGGCTCAAAGAAGTAGGGCGCTGGCCACATATGACGGAGGTGGGGGGTTCAAACCCAGCCCTGGCCAAAAAAACTGCTAAAAAAAAAAAAAAAGAAAGAAATTGGTAATATTCATTGGCTCTGGAGAAGAAAACAGTGTCACTGAGGGACAGGGAAAGACAGTCACATGATATGCTCTTTTCTACCTTTTGATTTTGTGTGTGTGTGTATATATATATATATATTTTTTTTTTTTTCCTTTGAGACAGAGTCTTACTCTATCACCCTGGATAGAGTGCTATGGCATTATAACTTACAGCAACCTCAAACTCTTGGGCTGAGCAATCCTCTTGCCTCAGCACCCCAGGTACCTGGGTCTACAGGTACCCGCCACCAAGCCCAGCTAGTTTTTCTATTTTTATTTTCTTAACTTATTTAATTTTTTCTTTTTTTATTTAATTTTTCCATTTGATGAGGGGAGGCGTACCATCAGCCTGAGCTTATCTAGAGATTCCAAAACCTCCAGTGCTCCACTCCCCAAGTTTTCTTTTCTTGTTTTTTTTTTTTTTTTTTTTTTGTAGTTTTTGGCCGGGGCTGAGTTTGAACCCACCACCTCCAGCATATGAGGCTGGTGCCCTACTCCTTTGAGCCACAAGTGCCGCCCCTCATATTTTCTATTTTTAATAGAGATGGAGTCTCGCTTTTGCTCAGGCTGGTCTCCAACTCCTGAGCTCAGGAGATCCACCCCTCCTCAGCTTCCCAGAATAATAAATTAAAGGTCTGAGCCACTGCACCTGGCCATTGATGTGATATGTTACTTACTCAAAAATAAACAAAAATTGATAACGAATCTGCCACCAAGCAGAGATAGCCATGTATTTATTCATTAAATGTAAATAGATACCCCCCAAAATAAACATTTGTCTTATTATGCACATATACTTATGAAACTCTGTACTAGCAATTCTTGGACTATTGAAAAGAAATAATACCATGCAGTCAGGCATGGTTCATTCACAGAGAGCACCATCCTGCGGATTTCCTTTTGTTAACTTGCCCCAGTTCTGGAAATCACTACCTTGGAACTTCTTTCTCTTTTCTTTTTTTTTTTTTTTAAATAAAGGATTTTTTTTTTTTTTTTTTTTGTAGAGACAGAGTCTCACTGTACCGCTCTGGGGTAGGATGCCATGGCGTCACAGCTCACAGCAACCTCTAACTCTTGGGCTTACGCGATTCTCTTGCCTCAGCCTCCCGAGTAGCTGGGACTACAGGCGCCCGCCACAACGCCCGGCTATTTTTTTGTTGCAGTTTGGCCGGGGCTGGGTTTGAACCCGCCACCCTTGGCATATGGGGCCGGCGCCCTGCTCACTGAGCCACAGGCTCCGCCCTCTTTCTCTTTTCTTTTTCTCCTTTCCTTTCCTTTCCCTTTTGCTTTTCCTCCTCCTCCCCACATTTTTTAAACAATAAAGGCATTATATTTTCAGGAAGTGCTTTTGATGCTGCAAATATGTTAACCAGGCTAACATGGTAATAGTAGGTTTATTTTTGGGTTCCCTAGCTGAAAACTGTTTCTTGAGGAATGAGGTTGGTTTGCTGGGAGGGACCTTAAAAACTCTGATGCATGCAACCCTGCAAAAGAAAGTTTACACCCTAGAGATCTGCCAAATGAGTTTTTAGGAAGTAATAGGCTTTGTGAAGGTCTTGAGCATTTTGGAGAAAAGAATGAAACTTTGTAGACTGTCAAATACAAATCCCACCCAGTTTTTACGAGGCAAGCTCTGATTGCATAGCAGGCAAAGCTACACCAAAATTATATATAGGAAGGTCAAAAGTCATAGTAATTGAATATAGGTTGACAATAAGGCTGCACCCCTTGGTATTTTTTTAACCGTAATAGTAATATAACCTATTATGAAATGGTTTTATGTATCATCTACCCCAATTTTAATCAATGTATGTTTTAAATAATGCAGGTCTCTTGAGATGTTAATGAATGTTGCTAATGCAGTGTGTTCTATGATCAAATAAATTTGGGCAACAGTAGTTTAAGCAGATTTTTTTTTCTTGGTGGAACTTCTCAGAGCCCGTAACATGCAAATGTGTATTTCCTCAAGGGCAAATAAAAAATTATGCAGTACGTCCCATAGAATTCTTTCTTGTAGACTAATGTTACTTGGGATGCCTTGGAATCACTGATCCTTCCTACTCTTCTCCTGGCCTCCCATTTTCATCCCACTAATCACTTTCACCTTGTCTTACCTTAGTCTCCCCTGAATCGTCCATCCACTTTATTATAAGGTTCATACCTGCAAAATATTGATTACACTAAAAATGATGATCACCTTCATGCAACGACTTCCTTACCACTTACTACTACACTTTTATGCATGAGTATAAGCTCTGCATTTTTTAAAGCTACTGCATCAGAGCAGGGTGAAATTGGAGCAGGCCTGAAGGCTATCTATCATGGTCACTGAGGCCTGTTATTGGCTATCATAATGCTCTCTGTAGTTATGCCTTGCTTTCTCTTAGGTCCCCAGAACTGGGTCCTGGGCTTGGCCTTAGACCTCCCTGAAGCAATCATAGTGTCTTTTCCCACCCTTTCAATGTATGACTCATCTAAGTTTCAAAATTCTTTAAGGCTAAAATTAAATTAGAAATTTAATTGTAATTAAATTAAATTATTACATTTATTTTTATAATTTTTTCTTTTTCTCTGACTCATTTATAATGTATAAAATATGCTATATACAACATATATGATATTGATTACATCATGTCTGGCAGAGCCTAATTAATTAAATTAGCCAAAATTCTTTAAGGCTAAAATTAAATTAGAATTTCTCATAACAGAAACTTCAGACCGTGGGATGCCACCCATCTGTGGACAACACTTACTACAAATATTATATGATTTGGACTTGGGCAGCTCTGGCTAATATTATTTCCAAAGGTAAGAGATAACAGTTGATGGTGGCACCACCCGGTGTTTTCCTCAAGAGAGTCTGATTACATGTGTATTTATAAAGCCAGAATACGGCTCTCTCCAGCCTTAGTGTCTATCTGTACATTTCATCTCATTGAAAAGAATGACAAATCCACTTTTGAAGAGCTTTGAAAGATAATTTGTCTTCAGTCATGGCTCTTGAAGAAGTAGCAAAGTGGTGAATCACAACATGTAACAAACAGTAGAACTCAGTTAAAACCCTCCTTTCCTGCTTATTTCTCCAAAGGTCCATGCACAGAGCAGAGGCTGCCTAGACACCTCCTCTGCCCTTAAGTCACTCCCCTTCACCTCTCACTTCCCTGCTTTTGCTGCCCGCTTCCTCTTCCTCCCAGCTCTCTCCCCCTGCAGATAATTCTTATCCTTAAAAAAAATACAAAGGCGGGCAGTGCCTGTGGCTCAAAGGAGTAGGGCAACGGCCCCATAGGCCGGAGGTGGTGGGTTCAAACCCAGCCCCAGCCAAAAACTGCAAAAAAAAAAAAAAATACACAGGTTCAGCACCTGTAGCTCAAGCGGGTAAGGCACCAGACACCTACACCAGAGCTGGCAGGTTCGGGTCCAGCCCAGGCCTGCCAAACAACAATGACAGCTGCAGCCAAAAAATGGCCGGGCATTGTGGTGGGTACCTGTGGTCTCAGCTACTTGGGAGGCTAAGGCAAGAGAATCACTTAAGCCCAGGAGTTGGAAGTTGCTGTGAGCTGTGATGCCACAGCACTCTACCCAGGGCGACAGCTTGAGGCTCTGTCTCAAAAACAAAAACAAAAACAAAAAACTCCCCACAAATTATTTTAGCTGCTCTCCAGTTCTTCTTTCTATTCTTTGTCACTTTTTCTCCCCATTATCTTCCCTCACTTACCCTACCACCTCAGCAAGGAAGCTGGAGGAGAACAGAGGGGGAATGTGGTCATTTCTTACATGCCACACTTTTTCTCTGACTCATATTTATAATGTATAAAAGATGCTATATACAACATATATGATATTGATTACATCATGTCTGGCAGAGCCTAATTATAACAGTCCTTGCTATCTGTTCTGTAAGACTGATAAATTAATGGTCCAATAAGATTTTTCTTCTGATGCTCCAGTATTTATTTATTTATTGAGACAAGGTCTTACTTTATTACCCTGACATCATCATAGCTTACAGCAACCTCAAACTCCTGGGCTCAAATGATCCTCTTGCCTCAGCTTCCTGAGTAGCTGGGACTGCAGCTGTCACAATGCCTGGCTAATTTTTCTATTTTTAGTAGAGACAGAGTCTCACTCTTGCTCAGGCTGGTCTAAAACTCCTGAGCTCAAGCAATCCTCCTGCCAGGAGTGCTAGGATTACAGGCGTGAGCCACCGCACTCATCCAGAACTGGTTATTTATATGACTAAAGCTGCCTTTCTATCTTCCTCTGGTCAGATGGTCTGAGCTTATGTAGGAAGACCCCCTTGTGTCTTCCTTGTGCTAAGGAAGATAAGGGAACCATTGAGTAGGAATTAGGTCAGCTGCCTTTCACTGCTTATCATAGTCATCAAAGCAAATTTCTTAGGCTTAGAAGTTTCATGTCTTTTAAATGGATTCCCTGTTCTCAGAAGTGCATTTGCTAATCATCCCACTTTCAAGAAAGTTTATATACCATAATGTACGTATGTTGCAGGGGATGGGGAAGGGATGTTGTGTGATTTTATTTTTTTCAAATTATTATTTTTTTGGCCTACATATCTAATTATTTGCTGGGCAAATGTTTCATGTATAAACTATACTAAAACATATCCAGGCTGAGTATGAAATTTTGGAATTAATAGTAGGAACTCTTCAGAGAGAAACTGGACTTAAATGTCAACATACATTCCCCAACCCTCTGCTGCTTGATCTTGGTCAGAGTGAAGTCAGGATTCGGTGGTGAGGGCTATAGTCTGTTGCCATGGAAATGATTGTGCTGTCACAAATTTAGTATGATGACTTTATAGTGAAGCAGAGCAGATGGTCTGGAAGAGAATGAAGACCTAGGGGGATTAAGCCACCTTAGATCCTTCTTGTAAGTAGGTGGGAGCATAAATAATAAGGAAAAAAAACACTTTATTGTAGTTTTACAAAGGCTACCAAGCAAGAAAGAACTGAGCCAAAGTAAAACTATGAAGTACTTTTCCATAAGAGGAAAAAACAAGCATTATAATGAAGGAGGAAACACAAGTAAGAATACAAATCAGCTTCCAAGTTCATATTCCAAAGCTGCCTCTTCATCCTACTTTACCTTCTCATTCAACCACTACTGAAGTCAGTAATATAAAAAAATGCTTAGGGCCAGTGGTAAGGCCTATGTTTGCTGTAGCTTTCACAATGTCACATTTTTTAGCTATTTTTGGTTTTAGCATTTATTTGATTTGGGCATCCTAGATCATATACAAGCAGAAGCCTCAAACACAGGGTTGGATAACTGGTCTGCTGGGTTTGGAGCCTGCACAGCAAAATCAGGAGCAGGCTTAGCTCACTTCTCTCACCCTAAGTGGTCCTGGGTCCAGACCCAATTCTCTAGCCATGATGACACTCTGAAAACCAGTCTTCACTGTCAGGACAATAAAACTGAGGTACCCTCAGTTACTCAAAAGTGACATTGATCAAAAGCCATGACTTTTTTTTTGAGACAGTCTTACTCTGTTACCCTGGGTAGAGTGCCATGGTGTCATAGCTCACAGCATCCTCACACATTTGGGCTCAAGCGATCCTCTTGCCTCAGCCTCCTGAGTAGCTAGAACTACAGGCAGCTATTTTTTTCTATTTTTAGTAGAGACAGAGTCTCACTCTTGCTCAGGCTGATCTTGAACTCCCGAGCTCAAGCAGTCCACCCACCTGAGCCTCCCTAAGTGCTAGGATTACAGGCATGAACCACTGTGCCTGGCCTAAAAGCACTAACTTTTAAAAGCATCAGTCTGGTAACTTCCCATTATGATATCGTTTATTTAAGGGGCAAAGAAATTTCCCAAGCTTATTGCTATGGTGTAAATAAATGTTTGTGCCCCCCACCACCACCCCCATGCCAAAATTCATATACTGAAATCCTTGCTCCCAAGGTGATGATATTAGGAGTTGGGGGCCTTTTCAGAGGTGCTTAGGTCATGATCCTTGTGAATGGGATTAGTGCCCTTATAAAAGAGAACAAAGAGAGGTCCCTCACTCATTCTGCCATGAGGACACATCAAGAAGGTACCTGTGAACCAGAATGCATCAGCCCTTACCAGACATCAATCTGCCAGTGCCTGCATCTTGCACTTCCAGCTTGCAGAACTACAAGAAATTTCTGCTGTTTATAAGCTACCTGTGGCTCAAAGGGGTAGGACACTGGCCCCATATGCCGGAGGTGGTGGGTTCAAACCCAGCCCTGGCCAGAAACTGAAAAAAAAAAAACAACAACCAAACAACAATAAAAAATATAAGCTGCCTAGGCTATGGTACTTAGTTATAGCAGCCTAAATAGGCTAAGATAATTATAAACACCCATTAAATCACTCATCCTTAGAAACACACTATTTAGAATAAAGGCAACAAGAGAGATTTCCCAGTACCATCATTCTCTGGGGTTGATGATCAAATGATTTAACCATGAGAATATAACATCAGATACTAGCTAGTATGTGCCAGCTTAAGTGCTTTGTTATATAAAAAATTTTTGTATTAAAATAAGTTTAGATTTACAGAAAAGTTGCAAATGTAATTTGAAAGAAAGCAAAAGGAAATTTCATTGCCCTTTCATTCTCTTTTGGAATTGGCAGCCTTAATCAGAGTCCTTCAACAGAGCTTTCTTTCCACGAATCATAAGGGAGCAAGTGGGTGATATGTAATGGCGCCAGGGCATTTGGGAAAGGGGGTGAGTGAGACATGACAACTACCTGGAGGAAGGAGAGCCACTTTTAATTTACACAGAGATGTCGAATGCAGTGATGGCAGCTCTGGTTGAAGAATGCTTTCCTTGACCAGATCTATTGTATCTGTTGAGTTTGTCATGGAACACAGGACAAACAGTGGCTTTAGCAAAGAAGACATTTATTGAGCAATTGATGATTCTGGGTCAGGAAGTAGATCCATGATGCCATTAAAAATCAATGTTTTTTTCCACTCTGACATCCTCAGAGTGTTCAATGTTCCTCTCATAGCAACAGAATTCCTGGTGCAGTACCGAGACTGCTTCCTCAGACAATCATATGGAACCCTCATCTGTTTTTATCAAGAATAAAAACTGGGGGCAGCCCTGTGGCTCAAAAGAGTAAGGTGCCAGACCCATATGCCGGAGGTGGTGGGTTCAAACCCAGCCCTGGCCAAAAACTGCAAAAAAAAAAAAAAAAAAAAAAAAGAAAGAAAGAAAGAATAAAAACTATTCCCATAAGTAACCCCCTCCTCCTATCCCTGCAACCTCCACTCATGTATCATTGGCCAAGATTGGGTCACATAGCTCTACCAGCTTCCATTAGAACTGGGAATGACAGACTAAAAAAGAAGAGAGGTGGCAACCAATAGTACCTGCCACAGCCATGAAAGAAGTCTCCTTTCTACTTTCTGTCTCAAAGGCAACCTACAAGTTTAGTGAGCAAAAAGCATCTCAACCCTTTTACTCTTTGACTTTGGAATTTCTTTTTTTTTAATTATTTTTATTTATTTTTTTGCAATTTTGGCCAGTGCCAGGCTTGAACCTGCCACCTCTGGTATATGGGGCTGGTGCCCTACTCCTTGAGCCACATGCGCTGCCCTGGAATTTCTTTATTGAATGACTTTGTAATCTCTATGTTATCTCTCACTTGTTCAGACTAATTGGAGAAAAGATAAGTCTGAGTTCATTTGAGATTTAAAAAAATGAAACAATTTCAGAAATTTGCATGTCTACTACATTAAACTCTAGCTTACTGTTAAGGACTGGGCTAAAGAGGGAAGGCCACTAACTGATCTTTAATAATGAAAGCTTTAATAAACACAAACTAATCACGTGGATAATTACATTCTTTGTACACAACTGTACCTACCAAACTTCTTGAGCGTTCTCTCTCTTCCCCACAACCCTGTTTAAAATGAGTGTCTTGACTGGGCACGGTGACTCACACCTATAATTCTTGGCCAAGGTGGGAGGATTGTTTGAGGCTGGGAGTTCAAAACCAGCTTGTATAAGATAGTAAAACTCCTGTCTCTGCAAAAAATAGAAAAAATATCTGGGCGTAGTGGCACATATCTGTAGTCCCAGCTACTCAGGAGCCTAAGGCAGGAGGATCGCTTGAGCCCAGGAGTTTGAAGTTGCAGTGAGCCATGATGACACCATGGCACTTGTCCTGGGCAACAAGGCAAGACCTTGTCTAAAAGAAAAATAATTGTGTGTCTTGGTTGAGGTAAAAGTCACAAGAACAACTAAAGGAAAATTAACCCAATATTGGCTTCTTAATGTATCCATAGCTTGGCTTTTCCTTATTGATATAGAAATGCTCTTTTTATTAAAACTTCATTTTGATTCACTCCATCTTACTTCTGGAACATCTTTTTCAAAAGCTTTGTGTGCCTTAAAATTTGAGTGTAAGTTAAATTTTCCTAAATCACAAAGCATGGATATCCCTTCATGATCTTTATGTTTAGAGAAATCCTGGGCACAGTGGCTCATTCCTGTAATCCCAGCACTTTGGGAGACTTAGGTAGGAGGATTCCTTGAACCCAGGAGTTCAGGGCTGCAGTGGGCTACGACTGTACCATTGTACTCCAGCCTGGGCAATAGAGTGAGACTTTGTCACTAAAAAGAGAAAGATAGAGATACCTTATTTGTGAATCTTCTCTAAAACAAAATATCCCATCAACAAATCAAATAATCACTCCCTAATTATTTCTCCTATAAACATAAATTTACATATAGAAAGTTTTACTGATATATGGTATCTGTTTTGCCTTGGTTTCCCTTAGTTTGTATTAGTTTTCCTTAGTTGTATTATTTTCATTTCTCATAACAAAACTTCCTGAGAAGCTCTTGTTTTTATGCACCTTGAAGCAGACACTTCCTTCTACACACACACACACACACACACACACACACACACACACACATATACACCCCAAACAAAGAGACACATCGAACTCTATGTTTGGAAAAACCCCATCCTGCCCAAACTTGCCTTTCTCCTTAGTGAAACTTTTTGGAAAAGACGTGAATAAGCTTCATTCCCTACCCCCCACCACCCCCTGAGCCCCACTTCCAAGACTGAAAAATTAAATCTGATCTGGGTCATTCCCATATGGAACAGTACTTCCTTTTCTTTTAGTGTCCTGGATTTGCCAAAGAGCACAATGGCAAGAAAATGAAACAGCAGATTAGAGTCAGCCACTAGTCAGTCACCCATCGCATCATGAAATTACCACCTCTTTGGTAGCATATTTAATTTAAATCTGCCTTATGATTCCTGCACTTTTTGTAGAGAGGCTGAGAAAGCAAACGACACATCATTCCTAATTATACAAAGTTTGATTCCTTTAAAGTACCCTTTCAGTGCCCTTTATAGGATAAAATGAACTGTCCACTATGTATTAAAGATACCTCCTCTATGTGAAGAATTTGCTCAAATAATCTTGGAAACCACTGCAATTGGGCTATACTTAACCTTCTGTCAGAGAATCTTTCTTTCTTTCTTTCTTTTTTTTTTTTTGAGACAGAGCTTCAAGCTGTCGCTCTGGGTAGAGTGCTGTGGCATCACTGCTCACAGCAACCTCCAAGTCCTGGGCTCAAGCGATTCTCCTGCCTCCACCTCCCAAATAGTTGGGACTACAGGCGCCCACCACAATGCCCGGCTATTTTTTGGTTTCAGCCGTCATTGTTGTTTGGCGGGCCTGGGCTGGATTTGAACCCGCCAGCTCAGGTGTATGTGGCTGGCACCTTAGCCGCTTGAGCCATAGGCCCCGAGCCAGAGAATCTTTCTTGAAAGAGATGTGTTGAGTCAGAGACCTTTCAAAATCTCAAAAGGGGTAGGGAGGGCTTGCCAAAGGTAGCCAAGGGAAGGGGGGCACAGAACAAGGGCGCTGATGAGATGGCAGTGAGTGTTGCTTTACTTACCCCCTTTGCCAAATGCCCTTGAGCCACTTACAGCTCACCCACTTGCTTCCTACCTCCCTGGATTCCAGCTGGTGGGACTCTGGCCAGCATTCACTTCTGCATAAGCTAAATGTTTTCAGCTTTTGATTAGATAGGTCACTAGGCTGCAAAGCAGCCTCATCCAGGGTAGTTAATCATGCTTGAGGGTCAAGAGAGGTTAGAGGTAATATGGGGAGACCCTCCCTTATTTCATGGTCCAGCATCGGGAGAGGCGGTGTGGGGTCTACGATAGCAGTAGGCCCTGGAGTAGCGTAGACCTGGTTCAAATCCTGGCTTGAACATATGTAATGGTGGAATGACTGTGGGCAAATTATTTGACCCCTCTGACTCTTTTCTCATTTGGAAAATGGTGATAATAATCCCTGATAACTTCCAATCCCCTCCATGACAGTACCCAGGTTTAGAGTAAACAGTTGGAAAGCATCTGACTTTTAATACTCTTTTGACTATTTCCTTTACTTCCTTTTCTTAAAAAATACATTTCCTGGAGGGCATGGTGGTTCATGCCTGTAATCCTAGCACTCTGGGAGGCCGAGGTGGGAGGATTGCTTGAACTCAGGAGTTTGAGGCCAGCCTGAGCAAGAGTGAGATCCCCGTCTTCACCAAAAAGAGAACTATTAGCTGGATATGTTGGCATGTGCCTGTAGTTCCAGCTACTTGGGAGGCTGAGGATTGCTGAGGAGGATTGCTTGAATCCAGGAGTTTGGGATTGCTGTGAGCTAGGCTGAGACCATGGCAGTCTAGCTTGGGCAATAGAGTGAGGCTCTGTCCCACAAATAAATAAATAAATAATTCATGTATTGCTGTACAGAGTGAAAAGAGCTCTCATCCAGTGGGATGGCAGGAGAAAAATTTGTGGCCACTTCGCCTTTGTAGGCCAGTAAATGTCTGTAAAAGGGCAGTTTTAAAGATGACATTAATCGAAAATCAGCCATAAAGGTGAGTCAGAAAATATATGATCTCCACCCACTTTACAAAATGAATCTCAAAGCCTTTGGAACCTCTCAGTGAGTCTTTTCACCCTTAGTTTAGATAGCTACATGCCCATCTATCAGTCTTAAAACTGAAGCTTTATTTTTGTGGATGCCCAATGTGCCACAGTGCCATCGGTACTTCTTTTTCTAGGATGAATGGACCAGTAATTTTAAAAATTTCTACACACACATATACACGACAGTAGCTCTCAGCTCCTAGCTTCCCATCTTCTCTTTGAGTCTCCTTTCTTGAAAGACTGTTACAAGCAGGGTGAGCCCTTCCTTTCCTCCTGGCATTTTTTTCCTAGCCAAAGCAATTCCATGCCCAGCTAACCCTAAGGTGATGATCGTTTGTATTCATGAGACAAGAGCTAGTCTAAAAGTGCCACCAAATCTGACAAAAGTCAGTGAGGCCCTCACTATATAGTCTCCCTAAGAAAGTGTTTTCTTATTCTGTCTAATTCCAGGTCAAGGCTGGATGTTACCGTGTTTACCATTGTGCTGTCACCCAATGAACAGAGGACAGATTTTCTTCTACCTGACTCTGAAGTGCCACCCAGACAGAGGAAATAAATATTAGAGCCAATTCTTTCTACCTCTCCTAAATAACTGATTATTCACCCTTCCCTTTCCCACAGCACTTTTGAGCTGTTTGCATTTGACACTGCACCAGTGGGGACATTTCACTCTTTTCCCCAGGCAAGGCTCCTTTCCTATTCACACCTTTAAACTAGGATAAATGAAGATGTCAGGAAGTGTGAGAGCTGAGAAGGAGCTGTGTGGAAGGCAGGACCCAAACACCAGGACCCTGCTGCAAAGATGTCCCATGTACCATAACTCAGGATGCAAAGCACTCAAAGCACATTAGACTGATGTGACCTTGGAATTACAACTTAACCTTTCCCTTTGCCCCAGTGCCCTTCTCTATGATGACATAAGAACACAGCCAGACTTTTAAGCTTATGGGAACATCGAGCTATTTACAAAATGACCATTTTTTTCTACCCAGCATACTGAATCCACTTTGCTCCTCAGTTCAGCTGCCAGTTCACTCAGGTTCTGCCTCTCCAGGACTAGTCACTGAGAAAGAACAAAGAAGGCATCTCTTAGTCTTGAAAAAAGTGCAAGGAGCTTTATGACTGGACCCTACAGGCTTTGTGCTCAAAATTCAAAACTAGCATGCTTATTATTGGTGACAGTCTGAATTCTTTTTTATTTTTTATTTATATTTTTTTTTTGGTTTTTTTGGCCGGGGCTGGGTTTGAACCCACCACCTCCGGCATATGGGACCGGCGCCCTACTCCTTGAGCCACAGGCGCCGCCCCAACAGTCTGAATTCTTTAATTCTCCCTCATTCTTGAGCCAAAAGTAATTTCTTTTTCTTTCTTTCTTTTTTTTTTTTTTGTAGAGACAGAGTCTCACTTTATGGCCCTCAGTACAGTGCCGTGGCCTCACACAGCTCACAGCAACCTCCAACTCCTGGGCTTAAGCGATTCTCTTGCCTCAGCCTCCCGAGTAGCTGGGACTACAGGCGCCCACCACAACGCCCGGCTATTTTTTGGTTGTAGTTTGGCCAGGGCCGGGTTTGAACCCGCTACCCTCGGTATATGGGGCCCACGCCTTACCAACTTAGCCACAGGCGCCGCCCGAACCAAAAGTAATTTCTTTTTTTTTTTTTTGTAGAGACAGAGTCTCACTGTACCGCCCTCGGGTAGAGTGCCGAGGCGTCACACGGCTCACAGCAACCTCCAACTCTTGGGCCTACGCGATTCTCTTACCTCAGCCTCCTGAGTAGCTGGGACTACAGGTGCCCGCCACAATACCCGGCTATTTTTTTGTTGCAGTTTGGCCGGGGCTGGGTTTGAACCCGCCACCCTTGGCATATGGGGCCAGTGCCCTACTCACTGAGCCACAGGCGCCACCCCAAAAGTAATTTCTATAGCCAGTTTCCTGGAGTAGGACACTAGATTTTGGAATTAACCTTGAGCTTAAATTTCATGAGTCTTGTTTTCCTTGCTTGTATGCAAAATCTGTAATAGGATTCACTAACATTTAGCTCACAGAATTGCTCTTTATAAAAATCAAATTAAAGAAGGCATATGTGAGGGAGCACTGTGTACTCTAAATGGTTCTACACATGTGAACAATCATTAGACTAAGTTCTATTTATTTTTATTTTTTTTAGATAGAGTCTTACTCTATCACACTGGGTAGACTGTCATGGCATCATTGTAGCTCATAGCAACCTCAAACTCTTGTGCTTAAGCGAGCCTTTTGCCTCAGCCTTCTGAGTAGCTGGTACTACAGGCAACCACCGCAATGCTCAGCTAATTTTTCTTTTTTAGGAGAGATGGGGTTTCGCTCTTGTTCAGGCTGATCTCGAGCTCCTGAGCTCAAGCAATCCAGCCATCCAATGGCCTTAGCCTCCAATCGCCTTAGCCTCTGAGAGTGCTAGGATTATGAGCATGAGCCACTGCCACTGTGCCTGGCTTTTAAGTCTTTAATAATAAATATTATTATTAATTCCAAATCTGCTCTGCTATTTCCTTGTAGAATTCTAGGATCCTTTGCTCAGTCTCTCCCTCTTTTCCCACTTATCTTATATCATTCTATTTGATTCGTTCTTTTCACATCTCCCTTCCTGACTCATGAAACACACACATACACACATACCCTACATTTCTTTCATACATTATTTTAATTCCTGTCAATCTATTTCTTATTCATCACACATTTCCAAAATAACTACATTTACATATAATTTGCTCTTGCCTGCACAAACAGTGGGTACAGCTAGATATAGCAATTAAGATGTGTCAGTCATGGGCGGCGCCTGTGGCTCAAGGGGTAGGGTGCCGGTCCCATATGCTGGAGGTGGTGGGTTCAAACCCAGCCCCGGCCAAAAAAAATAAAAATAAATAAATAAATAAATAAAATTAAAAAAAGATGTGTCAGTCAGGAAACAAAAACAACTCTATATATTTCAAGTAGAAAGGGATTAAAAGCAAGAGATTTAAAGGGAAAGGGAGGGGATGGGAGGGGGAGGATAGGTGGAGGGAGGGTAATCGGTGGGACCACATCTATGGTGCATCTTACAAGGATACATATGAAATTTACTAAATGTAGAATATAAATGTCTCAACACAATAACTAAGAAAATGCCATGAAGGCTATGTTAACCGGTTTGATGAAAATATTTCAAATTGTATATAAAACCAGCATATTGTACCCCATGATTGCATTAATGTACACAGCTATAACTTAATTTAAAAAAAATCTACAAAAAGAAAAAAAAAAGCAAGGGATTATGCACTTACAAAATTCATTAGAAGAGCTAGATAAACTGAAGTTACGGGCCACTAGTAAACTCTAGATTTCAAGCACATACTATGATAGCTGCAGTCCACAGGTATCTCCAATTCCCAGGTCAGGGCTGAATGCTACTGTGTTTACCATTGTGCTGTCACCCAATGAATAGAGTACAGTTTTCCTTTCAAACTGTCAGGTTTGGCGTCAAACCTTTCAGACACCAAAACTGCCTCTCAATGCCCATGACTTTTTGGAAGGTGAGTTCTAGCTTTAAATACACACCTACAGTGCTGCTTAGCAGCAAAAGCAATAAGAAGATGACCTTCACCTCACTTCTGCTTTCTAAATATCAAACAAGGACATCTCTGTGGTAGGATCTAATTAGTACCCAGAAAGGTAGCTGCAAGGGAGTCTGAAAAAGGTAAATTCTAACTTTCTACTCCTAAAGTTCAAGAACATATATAGGAGTTTTGGGGAATGAATGTCTACTTCAGCTGACAATAACCCACTCACTCAAGGGAGATGCTCTGATACTTATACAAAATGAATAGCACAGCTATGATTTAAAAGAGAGCTTGAATAGAGAAGGGGAGAGGGTGCATAGATCTGATAGATGCAGGCTTTACAAATCCTTAAGATTTGTTTTGGGCAGTCCTTTGTTAAGTTTTTAAGACATCTAACTCAGAGCAAAAATGGAAAAAAATGCATTGAGGGTAGATCTAGCCAGAAGCAAAAATTATTCCACATTTATTAATTAAATATTTCTTGAACCCATACTATGTGTCAGACTGTGACAGACTCTGGGGATGTAATAGTGAATAAGATAGAAGCAATTCCTCCTCTCATGAATAGTTTGGGAGAGTAGAGTATTAGATATGTCTAGCTAAGTACTCAAGTTCACAGCTTGTCTCTGTTAGAACAGGGCAGTAAAAGCTCAAGGTAGTCACTGAAATAATTGAATGTAACAGGGCAGTGCCTGTGGCTCAGTGAGTAGAGCGCCAGCCCCATATACCGAGGGTGGTGTGTTTAAGCCCATATACGGCCAAACGGCAACAAAAAAATAGCCAGACATTATGGCAGGTGCCTGTAGTCCCAGCTGCTCTGGAGGCTGAGGCAAGAGAATTGCCTAAGCCCCAAAGCTGGAGGTTGCTGCGAGCTGTGACACCATGGCACTCTACCAAGGGTGACAAAGTGAGACTCTGTCTCTAAAAAAAAAAAAAAAAAAAAAATTAAATGCAACAAGTTCCTGGGAGTTCAGCAAGAAAGAAAGAGTTTATTATAAAGAATTGTGAAGCAACCTAGGCCCCATGTTAGTGACTGCAGGCATCATGGAGCGTCCAGTGCTTGAATTTTATACACTTTTGAGGAATATCAGTTGCTTCATAGAAGCTTCTCAGGGTCCTAATTAGGCTGCTCCCCAAACAACGCAAGTCAGTAAGACCACATCTGTCTGTCCATGCTAGAAAGTTCTTAAGAAAGTGATTAGCCTCTATTTCAAGGCAACCCACCTGCAGGGGGCTCCATTTCTATAATAGCCCAGGTCAGCCTGATCCAAGCCGGTCCAAAATAGCTGAACTGCATCCACCATCCACCCTGCGCATGTCTAGCTAACTGCCTAACCTAACACCTCTACTACTTATTAGCCATATAGGTTGAACAAATTACTTAACTTCTTCGTTACCTCATCTATAGGATAGATACAATCAGAGAACTGATGTCATTGAGATATGTTGAAAATTAAATGAGATAATGTCTTCATAGTGCTAAGCATACTGGCTGTTGCATAGTAGGATCTAAATAATGTTGGTGGAGGGTATAAACAAATTACAAAGCAATTGCAATACAGGACATTGAAATAAGTACTATGATACAAGAAAAACAGCACATATGAGGAGCAAGGCTAATGCAGATCCAGGGAGCTCATAGGAGGCTCAGGAAGTAATTAAGCAAATTCTGGGTTAAACCAGATTTAGTGTTAAGATATGTAGATGAGAAAGTAGCATTTACTGGCTAGGAGAGAGCATGCCATAGTGGATGACTAGAGGAAGTTCAGGATATGGCTAGAGCAAACAGAGATTAAGGTGAGGTTGGGATGCAATAAGCCAGATATGATGGTGCTTCTAAGATTTTAAGAGATTGAATTATATTCTAAGGGTATTGGGGGGGAGCATTAAATGGTTAAAAGCCAAAGACTGATATGATCTGATTTATATTTTAGAAAACATCCAGGCCTTAGTCTGTTTTGTGCTGCAATGGCAGAATACTGAGCCTGGATAATCTAATATGAACAGAAACTTATTTCTCACCATTCTAGAGGCTAAAAAGTCCAAGATGGAGAAGAAGCCAGCCTCCGTTGAGGACCTTCTTGCTGTGTTATCCCATGGCTAGAGGTGGAAAGGCACCAAGGCATGAGAGAGAACAAGAGGGGGTTAAATTCACTTTTATAACAGATCCACTCTCACAGTAACAACATTAATCCCTTCATGAGGACTCTACCCTCGTGACAGAGGCAGAGAGGAGAGAAAGAGATAGAGTGAAAGAGTTTAGAAGCTTCTAGAAGCTAAACAAGGCTAGGTTGGAGTCAGAGACTATTAACCTCTCATCCTCAAGAGTGGATTCACCACGTTCTTCTCAGTTCCTAAAACCTGTAGCATAAATATCCCGGATTCATTTAGGACCACATTTCCCCTGGAATGCCTTATTCCTTTCCCAGCAGCTTCTACCCAACCACAAAATCAAGACATCTCTGTTTACTTCTACAAAGTGCCAGAATTACAAATATCAACAAGGCATTATCTGAGCTTAATCAGATCATTGAACTCAATGTCTACACTATGTTTTCTTCTTATGGCAACATCAGGGATATAGTTTTGTTAAACTTCTCTGCCCTCTACTAGCATACTTCTCAGTCCACGTAGATCAAGAGTTGGTCTTTCTTCCTGTTCCCCTCCTGCTTCAAACCCAGCATGGGAAAATGACCCAGGTTTGGCCAAGAACACTTTCTCCTTCTAGTCACAATGATTGATCAGGGATAGGCACATAATCAGTGCAGGACTAATGAGAATCTTCCTTGAGATTTGTACTGGCATTCTTGGGAAAGATGCTCTCTTTCAATAGGATTATAATCTATAAACACATCATTCAAAGCAAGCAACCACCTTGTTTGAATGTGGAGAGCACCTATCTGAGAAGGAAGGACAGGCATCTGAGAAGACAGTAAACTAAGATATGGTGAGAGAAAGAAACAGAGTCTTGAATTCTTGGACAAAGCTGTTCCTAAAGTTATAACAGATCTATCCATTAGACTCCCCAATCAAATAGGTTCATAAATTCCCTTTGGCTTAAAACCTAGTTTGAATAGGGTTTCTGTCATTTATTTCTGAAACAGTCCTGAGTAATGCAAGCAACTTATCAAATCTAAAAGTATATAGTTACCAACCTTGAGCCACGTTAACTCCAGCAATAGAACAAACATGAGGTGTGAAAATTGAGACTAGCAGGTTCTATTAGTGCAAATTGTTCTTATGCCTTCATGTCCTCTGAAAGTAGTTTAGTTATTGGCTAGTTGGCAATGTAGCATGGGCAAGTTGTCAGAGAGGCTCAGCTGTAACACTGTAACACTTTTTTACCTCTGATAAATTTGAGGAGTCATGGGATTGAAATTCCAGGCTAGATCTGACTTCACTGCATCACAAGATATTGACCTAATGGAAAAAAATATTTTGTTATTTTAAGCTCCCTATCCTTTATTTAACACTCCCTGGAGTCGAATGTATTTTCCATTTGGGTGACTTAAAGGAAGAAGGCAGAGATAGTTTCAGATGTCATTTCAGGGAATGATCTTGCTTCTTAATCAATTATATCTCTTTCCAAGTCTGTTAGAACTGATTTTTCTATCTCCTATTTCCACTCTTGAGAAAACCTTATGCGAAGTAGTAAGATCTTTCGTCTCAAGAAAATAATTGAAATTATGAATATAGTTATTTGTAAACCCTTTCCCTGAATGTCTAAAAAAAGCCATAATGAATAAATTGGCAAATATCTGGGTTAGCTGAAGAAATTTGTTATTTTTAATGGTATATAATGCTAACTGGTTATGAAGACCTATGTACTTCCTTCCATTCACTGAGACACCAGGAGCATTGCAATATTTATAATTGATAACCAGATTTTAAAATGTGGTGACATAGATGCAGTGGTGCACACCTATAGTTTCAGCAATTTGAGAGGCTGAAGCAGGGGGATTGCTAGAGCCCAGGAGTTTGAAATTGACCCGGCCTACACAGCAAGACTGTCCCCCACAACCTCCTCCCACCCAAATTCAGAAACACAATTTGTGAAATATAATTAGAATAATCGGAGAAATTATAAGCCTTAAATTTGGGAGGATTTAGAGCTGCAAGAAGGAGAATCTCGACCTCGGGATGTTTTTCATTTTATGGATATAAAAATGTTTGCTTGTGGGGAAGGAGAGAGAAATGACGGTGATTTAAAGCTATATCCTGATGATACCCATCTTGGAAAGAAGTGAAGAAAGCAAAGGAGACAAAACTACACTAATGTAGATAACTCTCTTCCCAAAGAGTCATGATTTCCCCAGAATAATATTTTTACTAGGAAAACATAAACTATTTGACATCTGATTTGATTCCAGAGACTGAGGACTTGATTCCAGGAAAATAGGTGTGCGACTTTTTGCTCTTCCTATGAAGGATGATCCCTAATATTACTTTGGAAATCAGCTGCAGAAATATGAAATGGCTTTACCCCAATTTGTGATGAAAATGGATGATTAATCTTGACCAGGTAAATAAGAAGATAATACACACCCACTCTGTTAGACTTTATTTATGCATATTTCAAATCAGACCCAATAGACACTTAAGTCTGCCCTTCTGAGCAGGTATTTAGAAGGGAACATTCTGGTTTGGTTTGTCGCCTTGAGCTATTAGGAAACTAAATCAGGCCCACTACATTGCAAAGGTTAGGCAGTGGAAGAATGACTCTGCTTCCTTCTTTTCAGCTTAAAGCAATTTCTAGCTGTCGGAAAGTTGAAATATTGGACAAAATTATACTACCCAAGTTAAAATTAGCACCTCTGAGAATAGATCACCATATATATTAAGGTACATCTACTGTGTAAGAGTTGATATTCCTATTTGTATATCTTCTCAACTAGCCTTGGAATAGTCACTGAAAATAAATTCATTGTTAGTATGTTTTGTTGTTTGTTTTCATCGGTTGATATGTAGACTATTGGCATATTCCCAGAGCCATTACTCTAAGATTGCTACTTCCAGAAACATCCGTGACAAAGCCATTAATAGGAACTACTAAATGCTTAAAAACAGTGGGTGTTTATATCTAGCAACACGATACTGGAGTTTGACACAAAGTTTTTAGTATGCTTTTTAAAAAAGTCCTTTTATTAGATCCACATAGCACCTTTTAGGGCATGTATTTTAGTATTCTCCATTTTATGAATAATAGGTATAGTTAATTTTTTTTTTTTTTTTTTTTTTTTTGGCCGGGGCTGGGTTTGAACCCGCCACCTCCGGCATATGGGACCAGCGCCCTACTCCTTGAGCCACAGGTGCCGCCCTATAATTAATATTTTTAGAGTGCATATTATCTACCAGGACCTAGATAATATCACAAAACATTACATATTTCTTAACTGTCTACAGCTAGGAACAATTCCAGTTGGCAAAATAAAGACTAAGCAATTAATGACTTGCCCAAAGCCACAAAGTTAGCAAGTGGCAGAGCCAGGATTTGCTCCCCGTGTTTTCATGTTCTAATTCCAGAACCCTCTTTGGGCATACATGGATTAGAGACATGCAGAAAGAAAATTATAAGAGACTATTAGAATTGCAAACAATTAATTTCATATATAGAATTTAAGCTCCTATTTCAAATGTAACCTGCAGGGTTGAAAATCATATTTATTACATTTTATTATAAACTCACATCTCACTGCTACTCTCTGAGCACTGGCCTGGTAAAAAGATTTTTGTACTTAATTCATCAATATTTATTAAGCACTACTCAGTATAAAAAATTTGAATTGAATATTTTTTCTTTCTTTTTATTAAATTAACTTGCACAGCTGGGTGAGTATCCTGTCATTCCAGCAAGCTACACTGATGTTGTTGTTCACGCTTCTGTTTTTCCTGGATGAGAGAGGAAGAGAAAACTTGAAAAGCTGGTGGCATGGTTCTTTCAAGTTGCTATAACATAATACCAGAAACTGGGAGGCTTATGCACAACAGAAATTTACTACTCACCGGAGGCTGAAAAGTCTGAGATGGAGGTGCCAGCAGATCTGGAGTCTGGTGAGGGCCTGGTTCCTGGTTCCTAGATAGATGGCTGTCCTCTTGGTGTGTCTTCACCTGGAAAAAGAAGCAAACAAGCTTTCCAGGTCCCTTTTAGTCCTATTTATGAGGGCTTCACCCTCATGATCTAATCACCTCCCAAAGGCCCTACCTCTTAATACCATCACATTGGCAATTAGGTTTCAACATAGCAATTTGGGCAGAGATGCAAACATTCAGACCACAGTACCTGGTAAGGCAATTCTCAGTTTAGTCTTTAGCTCTGCTAAGAAGTCCTAGTCTCTCACTTATAAACTGGCTATCATTTATTAATCATCTACATATGCTAGGTGTTCTGCGTGGATTACTTTCAATCTTCCCATTTCTGTGGTTTGGTGGGTATTTTTATCCTCATTTTACAAAGTGGTTCATAGGGCATAGCAGTGAAACAAGTTGAGAAAGTAGCTTTGGATCAAAAGTAGGGACTTTGTTCAAAAGTGCTAGAATTTGAATCTGGCTCCATACATCCTAGTTGTTAGAACTGACACCAGTTACTTAATTTCTCTGTGGCCTTGTACGCTTATCTTTAAAATAGAATAAAATTGTACAAACTCAGAGAGTTATCGTGGGTGTTAAATGAGCTAACATCTATAAACAGCTTACAGTGCTTGGGCTTTTAGTAATACCCAATGAATATTAGTTATTATTATTAATTTGGTGTGCCCTAGGGCTGAATCTGAGGGCCTCTTTTTTCCTCTATATGTCTGTCTCTCCCTAGGTGACCTCATTCAATCCCATAACTTTAAACTCTATACTGATGACTCCAAAATTTATACCTCCTGCCAAACTGATACTTTTCAAATGCCAGTCAGCTCATGTCACTTCTCGACCCAACATCCTCCAATGGCTTCCCATCTCTCTCAGTAGAAAAGCCAGATCCCTAGCCAGGGTCTATGAAACCCTACAAGATCTATCCTGCTTTAATGACGTGGCACTTTCCACATTCTTCTTTTCCTCCATCCAGGCTGATGTGCTTGTTGAACATTCCCAAGCATTCTTGGTTCTCCCATTTTTTGTATTAGCTGTTCTGTCCAGATGTGTTCTTCCTTAGATTTAAATGACACATTTGTTTGCTTTATTCAGGTCCCTGCTCAAATACTGTCTTATCAGAGAGGCCATTCCTGATGACCTCAAATAAAATATTTCCTTTCTTTCTTCTTTCTGCTTACCCTGTTTCTTACTATTTTTTTTTATGATACCTATTACTGGTATGTTTATTAATTTATTTACAGTCTGCTATTCTCTCAAATGTGGGCTGTATTAAAGCAGAAACTTTGTTTTGCTCACAGCCCCTAAATCAGTGCTTGGTGCATGGCAGGCACTCAATATTTATTGCTTAACTCTAATTATGTCAATTGCCCAGTTAGTGAATGTCAGAGTCTCATACCCAAGTCAGTCCTGGCCTTTAAAAGCTTTTGTATTTTCTACTCCATTAGTCTGTAGCTCATATCAGGGAAGTTACAAACGTCATTATGAATTTACATCAGTTCTAAGGGCTTTTCTATTCAAACTAGAAATTGTATGCATATTAGGATTGATTGGTTATTCGGTAAGATTTAGGAAATATTTACTGCACACCTACTACTTGCTCTTGAAGAAGAAACAATAATGCATTCCCCCAATAATGACCAATTCACCCATAAGGAGTAGAAATTTACCCAAGAAACTTGAAGCCAGGGAAACGTACATTTTTGTACTATGAATCTCTGAGTTAAGAATTATTGGTTCCAGGGTGGTGCCTGTGGCTCAGTGGGTGGGGGTTCGTACCCGGCCCTGGCCAAACTGCAACAAAAAAATAGCTGGGCATTGTGACAGGTGCCTGTAGTCCCAGCTACTCGGGAGGCTGAGGCAAGAGAATCACCTAAGCCCAGGAGTTGGAGATTGCTGTGAGCTGTGACGCTACAGCACTCTACTGAGGGTGATAAAGTGAGACTGTCTCAAAAAAAAAAAAAAAAAAAAGAATTATTGGTTCCAGCTGGGCATGGTAGTTCATGCTTGTAACCTCAGGACTCTGGAAAGCTGAGGCAGGTGAATTGTTTGAGATCAGTAATTCGAGACCAGACAGCAAGAGCAAGACCCCATTTCTACCAAGAATGGAAAGACCAGCCAGGCATCACGGTGGGGACCCATAGTCCCAGCTTCTTGGGAGGCTGAGACAGGAAGATCACTTGAGCCCAAAAGTTTGAGGTTTCTGTGAGCTACCATGGCACCATGGCACTACCAAGGTCTCACTTTACTCAAGGTGACACAGTCCTCCCCACCCACCAAAAAAGGAATTATTGGTTCTATTTTTGGCATTAAAATAGAACATTTAATCATCTCTCAAATTTTTTCTTTTCCCATATTTCTCAATTTTTGTTAATTCATTGTTTAAGCTAAATTTCTATGCATTTTCCTAAATTTCTCTTTTCCTCTCATCCTCTATGTCCAGTCCATCTACAAGGATTATAAACTACAAAATCTACAAAACTTATCCTGAGATTATCTACTTCTCATCATCTCCACCTCAATTAACTCTAGTCCCAGGACAACTCTACTTGCCTCGGCTACAAGCAGAATTTTTTAAATGTTTTCCTTCTTTCCTTTTTTGCAGTTTTTTTTTTTTTTTTTGGCTGGGGCTCAGTAGAGCCCTACTCCTTTGAGCCACAGGTGCCGCCATCCTTATTTTCTTATTTGCACCCCTTTTCCTACCCAGTAGCTAGCAATCTCTCTCTCTTTTTTTTTTTTTGAGACAGAGTTTCATTATGTCCCCCTTGGTAGAGTGCTGTGACATCATAGCTCACAGCAACCTCAAACTCTTGGGCTTAAGCAATTCTCTTGCCTCAGCCTCCCAAGTAGCTGGAACTACAGGTGCCCACCGCAACACCCAGCTATTTTTTTGTTGTAGTTGTCATTGTTGTTTAGCAGGTGGGGGCTGGGTTCGAACCTGCCAGCCCTGGTGTATGTGGCCAGCATCCTAACCACTGCACTACTTATAAAAATGTAAATTACATATTACTACCTTCCCTAAAAGCATCCAAGGCTTCCTTTTGTTATTTCACTATAAATCATTCTACTTAGAAAAACATCCAACTCATTGCCTTAGTCTACAAGCCCTATTTAATTTGGCCCTGATCGGGCGGTGCCTGTGGCTCAAGGAGTAGGGCGCCGGTCCCATATGCCGGAGGTGGTGGGTTCAAACCCAGCCCCGGCCAAAAAAACCAAAAAAAAAAAAAAAATTTGTCCCTGATCACTACCAGTCCAATCTTCTATCCTACAATTTTTCACCTGCCCATGCATTCTAGCTACACTGGCTTTCTTTCATTTCTATGAGCACAGTAATCCTTTCCCTGTCTCTCAATATCTGGACTAGCAACTCCCTCCTCCTTTAGGTCTCACCTTAAATGTCACTTCCCGGAAGGACATATGTCACTGTAAATGTCAATTCCCAAGAAGGGCCTTCTTGGACTGTGTGACTTGTCCCCTCTTCTCCATTCTCTGTTCTGTCTGAGAAGGATTTGCATTCACTTATTGTACATTGTACAATTGCCATCTAATATTTTCTTTGTCTGTTTTTTGTTTATCTCCCCTTAGTTGAATGAAAACAGCACCCCACACAGCCAGCGTTCAAGTAACACTTATTTAATGGCAAATCTTTGTCTCAACTTTGGTAGCTTATGTAAGCTCACCATAGTTTTCTAATACTGCTTTAGTAACTCTGTCCATTCCACATTCTCTGAGACTGATAGCCTTGGTTCACTCACCAAAAGGACCAGTACAGAAGAGGAGAGTTTCATCCCACCCCCACCCCCACCCAACTCTTGGTAGGCACCAGGTCAAGATGTGGATTTACCTCTATAGTTTGGAATCATCAGGTAAGGGGAAAAGGTGAGGCGAGATCCTATTGAAATAAAACTTGTCATTTCTCACAATTTTAAGAAAGAGAGAAAAATTCTTACAAGCAAACATTTTTGAAGTTGAAGCTGTTAGAGAAAGTGGAAGGGGACAAAAAATGTTGGTGAGAAAAAAAAATTGTTGGCGAGATGGGAAAACTAAGTCAGAAAGAGGCAAGAGAGAAAGAACCCACAGGGAGCTCTAAGGTTTCCTGGTTCTGGGTTGGTACTGCCTCTTGCCTTTTAAATACATTACAAGGAAGACAAAGTGATGGAGTGAAGCGGCGTGGGGACCAGAGAAAGAGTCGGATGGGGCACCAGGGCGAGAGCCGCTAACGAGGCTGGAAGGAAAAGAGAGGGGCCGAGGAGACAGGCCAGGACAGCAGTACAAAAGCAGCCTCGGGTCTTGCCGGCGCTGCAAGCGTTAAGGGGAGGCGGGGAGTGACGCGATTTGCGTCTGGAGCGGCTCCTCCGAGTCCACAGCATCCACCGCCGGAGCCTCGCCTTCCTTTCTCCCTCTGCAGACATATCGAGACACAAAAAGAGAGGCGACCCCTAGCCCGGCGCGAGGGAGCCACCGGCAGCATGACCGAGACCACCAAGACCCACGTTATCCTGCTGGCCTGCGGCAGCTTCAATCCCATCACCAAAGGGCACATTCAGATGTTTGGTGAGTCCCCCCGCCCACCTCCGAGGCAGCTTCCGCTCCTCTCCGGTCCCGGCACCTGCGTTTCCCCGCGACGGACCGGGAAGGTGTGCGCCCCTCCGGAGGGGAGCTGCGGCTGATCCCGCCGGCCGCAGGTCGGCCTTTCCGTCCCCACTCGGGGAGGCCACGCAGGCTGCGTTTTCCAGGCGTCACTTGCTCCGGCCAGACCCGGCTCTTAGGGGCGGCCGGGGGTGGGGGATGGAAGGGGGCTGGAGGTGAGCGTCGTTTGGGGGTGAATGGGGGTTCGAGGTTCGAGTACTGGAGTGTGGCGGTGAGGTGGCTCGTTCGGCTACTTGGCGGTGAGGATCGGGCTGGGGCAGAGGTTGGGGCGCGGAGAGGGGAGGAGGGGGTTGGTGATAACGTGCTATTTGTTTGGCATGGGTTGAAAGCTCGAACGAAGGAGGTAAATGATGTGTATGCCTCCGAGGCGCACACTGGCACACAACACACCAGTGACAGGGTCTGAGGCTTCAAGGAGATTGATTCAGGGTTTTGCTGATGGTTCGGGGAGGCCCAGGGGCGAGTGTCTGGGGACTGTGGACCGCGTATTGCCTGCGCGAGCTGGATACTGAGTGAATGGGGACGGGGCCCCTGGACTGCCTAGGCTTGAGTGTTGGGACTGGCTGCCCAGGAAGGGGAGGGACCCGGGCAGCTGCAGCGCGAGGCCCTTCTTAAACCGGTGCTGATGGATGGGGCCCAAGTTGGCTGAGGCTCTGCCCAGGGCGGCGATGGCACCCGGAAGGCTTGCGGCGTGCGTGTGGGTGTATGCGTGTGTGTGAGTGAGTGTATGTGTGAGTATGTGCGTGTGTGCGTGTTTGGGGGGAGGGGAGCGCATCGTCGAGCGTTTGTTTCTTCGAAGCTTTGGGGCGTGGAGCGAGAGGGAGGAAGCAGGGGCCCATGGCTGCGGTTTTCGGGTCCAGCAGGGGAGGGGCAGGAGAAAGGTGATTGACCGATGCCTGTTGGAGATTTCACGCCACGGGTGGGGAGACCACGCAGTTCGTAGCTGACCGGTTGGACCAAAAGGCGCAGGGGCGTGCGCGTTTAGACCCTGAGAGAGGGACCTGGAGGTCCCTTTAGAAGCAGGGATCCAGGAGAAGTTAGAACTTCGGGGTGCTTTTTCCTGGGACCGAGGCAAACAAGGCGTAGGGGAGAGCGAGTGGGTTGGAGATGGGTGAGAGTCCCTAACGTGACCGGGTTGCAAGGCGCTCTCCAGAGGCGGCGGTGCTGAAACGCAGGAGGAGCAGGAGCTGGCTGCGGACACCGGGTTCACCCGAGCCCGGGGACTGCGTGAGGTCTCCTAGAGCCGTTTAAAGAAAGCCACAGCATACCAGTAAGGGCCAGGAGAGGTAGCCTAGGCTAAAAATATTATCTTGAAACCGAAAGGGGGAGATGAACTGGAACCTTCTTTCAAAAAAACCTCATGAAAAGAATATAAAATTACTTTTAGCAGAGGACAAATCAGGAGGCAGCTTTACATGATCGAAGGAGGGAAACGGAGGGATAGCTATCCCTTCCCCGCCATTCCTTCAACTTTTAAAAGTGTTTTATTAGAAACTATTGCCAATTTGCCTATTAAATACAGACTTCTGTTCAAGCCTCAGGACACAGGAGAACATCCCGTCAAGTCTACAAGAATATCAGTGCCTTACGAACACTTTGCTTTCACTTTCTTTTGATTCTGGTATCTTCACCCCTTCTTGGCCATATTTTCTCTAGCCATTTAACGTGGAAGTACTTCGTTCCTCTCTCTTGGCCAGGCAGGGATAGGCCTGGACCTCCTGGGCTCTAGGAATCTTTATTGACCCAGCAGGTACTCCTCCTTTCTTCCCAGAGCTAGGGATGTAGTCCTATTCCCACTTGCTTTAGATTAGAAGAGGGGCAGATCTGGATTGAAAACCAAAGATTCTGGCTTACAGCCTAAGATACTTTGGTAACAATGATGATAAAGGCTTTTGTGAAGTGAGTACTGACTTGCCAATTCTCCATGAGCGCTAAGGATAGAACCAGTGGAAGTAGGTGGGGATTTCAGAAAAAGGATTAGAAGTGGAACAGGGGAACGGAGACTTTGGACAGTAATGATTATTTACTTGGTATTAGAACTGAGGACTAAGGGAGAATATCCATCAACAAAGCCCTTTGCGTGTCCAGTTGTTGAGTATCATCCACAGGACAACAGGGAAAAAGGATGTGATGGTGTGCTCACTATGGCTGAGGAGCTTCTCACCTAACCAGGGATTCAGCACATAAACATGTGAAGATGGAGAAAGACTGAGAACACAAAATACATGTTAAACTATTTCTTTGTAGAATCTCTTATTGCACTTGTGATAAATCTGGGAGCTTTTTTTTTTTTTTAATTTTATTTATTTATTTTGTGTGTGTGTGTGTGTGTGTGTGGTTTTTGGCCGGGGCTGGGTTTGAACCCGCCACCTCTGGCATATGGGACCAGTGCCCTTCCCCTTTGAGCCACAGGCGCCTCCCAAATCTGGGAGCTTATAATACATTTTGTAATTTAGTTTTGTAGAGCAGTTTCTGGTTAACAAAACTTTTTCATATCTCACTTATTCCTATAAACAACCTTATAAGGAAAATGTGATTATTTCCATTTTGCAAATGGGAAATTGACAAAGGCTAGGTGCCTTTCTTATGAACCCACAAGGAGAGGGAGTGGCAGAGTTGAGACAACCTCGCATACCTGATTCCTCTTGCAGAGGCCTTTCTCCTGCAGCAAGGGTGGAAGCAGTCTAATCTTCTGACTGCATAATTCCAATTCCACAAACACTCGCAGGGGTCCTCGAACTTTGGCCCACAGGCCACATGAGGTGGTGTGATTGTATTTATTCCCATTTTGTTTTTTATTTCAAAATAAGATATGTGCAGTGTGCATAGGAATTTGTTGATAGTTTTTTTTTTTAAACTATAGTCCGGCCCTCCAACTGTCTGAAGGACAGTGAAATGGCCCCCTGTTTAAAAAGTTTGAGGACCTCTGCCGGGGATTGCTTCCAAACACACACCAACAGATTGGGATTAAATTGGCCATCAAGTAAATGAGATTCCTAAATATGCATTTCCTTAACATCTTTTTTCCATTTCTAGAGAAACCAGTTATCCATGAACTATTTCCTCTTGGTAAATGGCTTTTAAAACTTTCTCCCCAACAACACAGAAATAATTATACTATTAAATTATCAAATTTCCTTTAAGGTGCCTTAAGTTTATAATAAAAGTAAAAAAATAGACACAAACAGGATTTGAAATTAAACACCTTTAATAGCGTTTCCATATTTTGAAATCTAATTGCTTACCAAAGGAAAAGAAAAACTTTTTTTTTGCAAACAGAGAAGTGGCATTGGGAACTAAAGACTTGCTCTTTATCTTTCAAAAGTAGCATTTGTACAATTCTAAATACTTGTAAAAATTTTTTAGAATGAGATTTTTTTCTCTGAAAGAGTTGATATTATTACTCCTACATTTGACTAGAGACAGAAAAATAGTATTTGTGATAGAGACTGCTGACACTGGTATACTCAACTTTAACTAAAATATTTTCAGGAACGAATAAAAGTTTGTGGCAAAGGAAACCTATAAACTAATGATGTCCTATTTTTATGGGTCCACTTAAGAAGAAAGTGTGAAACTGGAAGTTGTTTTTAGTATAACTTCCTTTGCATTTCTATTGCTATATTTGTTAAGAAATCCACCACTAGGAAGCCAGAAAAATAAGCTGAAATAGAAAAGTAAGAAAGGACCAATAGAGTAGTTTGACCACAAAAAATTAGAGGAAATTGAGGTATTTCATCCCAGTAGAAATATATCCTGTTTTTGATGGTTGCAAAATAACTGAATTTTTCAGTTTTTCAAAGCAAAAATATTTTTGCTTTGAACAAAGTGGATCTTTTCTGTTCCTTTTAAGGGATAGTAAAGAGAGCTCTCTACTTGTTGTGGAATTAGAAATGCAGCTTCTATTGCTATAGCTAGAAACCATAAGAAAAATGAATTTGAGTTGCTACTAAGATATAGAGAACTACCAGAAATCAAAAAAGTGTTTAATGTGCTTGAAATGGTTCTATAAAAAGGTCATGGCTGGGCGCAGTAGCTCACGCCTGTAATCCTACCACTCTGGAAAGCTGAGGCAGGTAAAATGCTTGAGCTCAAGAGTTTGAGACCAGCCTGAGCAAGAGCTAGACCCTATCTCTACTAAAAGAAAAAACTAGCCAGACATTGTGGCGGGTGCCTGTGGTCCCAGCTACTCTGAAGCTGAGGCAAGAGGATCTCTTGAGCCCAAGAGTTTGAGGTTGCTGTGAGCTATGATGACACCACAACACTCTACACAGAGCTACACAGTGACACTCTGTCTCAAATAAATAAGTAAATAAATAAATAAAAATATAAAATAAAAAAAGCCATAAATACTGTGTGGTACTTTATATAGATACTTTCATACCATTATCTTATTTGATCTTACCCTATCCAAGGTAAACTAGATAAATATTATCTTTCCCTGTTTATAAATTACAAAGCAAAGATATGGGTTTAAGTCACTGGGTCAAGGTCATAAGAAAAAGAATCAGTATAGAACCGGTTTATGGATATCTAGACTCTCATTCATAAGGCTGCTTCTTTATTTCCTTGGAATTGCAATAGCACCTATGAAAGAAGGAGCATCTGAATTTAGCTGTCCACAAAGGCTAATGAGAACCTTACAATTTTTATTCTTTAGTCACACAGGCCACCAACAAAAATATTCAGCAAAGACATCTATTCCCAATATTATATACTCATAATGAGAAGAGGCTATTTCTTTTCCCAGTGCTTTTATATTTTCCATTTAACTGTGTCATCAGAATATTCCTTCCCAAACACCCCCAACTACCTCTTCTTTCTTTTCGTTTCTATTGCTTTTCAAAGGAACTCCTATTCATTCTTCAGATTTTACCTGTAACAGTACTTTCTCAGGGAACCTCCACTGACCTCTAAATTAAGTCTGGCTACCCTGACATTTACTCCCACATCAACTTACACTTTCCATGCTCTCAGGTGTCCTCGAACTTTTTAAACAGGGGGCCAATTCACTGTCCCTCAGACCGTTGGAGGGCCGGACTATAGTTTAAAAAAAAAACAACTATGAACAAATTCCTATGCACACTGCACATATCTTATTTTGAAGTAAAAAATCAAAATGGGAACAAATACAATCACACCGCCTCATGTGGCCCGTGGGCCGCAGTTTGAGGACTCCTGCTAGCTTTTATGCCGTATGTTTCGTGACTGTTTTCCATGATAGACCTCAAACTCATGAAAACCGAAGCAAGGCCTGGTGCCATAACTGATGTATTTCCTAGTACCTAGCATGAAGTATGCTGTCCATAATAATTGTTGATAAATTTTAAAAAATGAATGTACAGAATTTTGTTCCACACAGAGGAATCAGGCATATATAAGTGCCTGGGTGATGAGACAGAGTCATGGTATAGTAGAATAAACAAAAGTTCACAATGGCTCAAGGAGGGGTGGAGTAGGAGATAAGACTAGAGAGGTGGGTGGACATCTGATCAATTATGAAGGCTTGTAAGTCATCTTTAAAAAATTAGACTTTAATGTAATGACAATGAGAAGACATTGTGTTGGTTTTTAAGTAAAAGGGTAACATAGCCATACTTTAAAAATTATTTATTTATCCATTTATTTAGAGATGGTCTCATTCCGTCACCAGGCTAGAGTACATGCTGTGATCATAGCTCACTGCAACCTTGAATTCCTGAGCTGAGGTGATCCTTCTGCCTCAGCCTCCTGAGTAGCTGGTGCACCACCACACCCGGCTAATTTAATTTTTTCTTTCTTTTTTTTTTTTGGTAGAAACAAGTTCTTACTATGTAGCCCAGTCTGGTCTTGAACTTATGGCCTCAAGTGACCCTCCCATCTTGGCCTCACAAAAGTGCTGGAATTAGAGGGATGAGCCACAGTATCTGCCTTAAATTATGATTTAATTGCATTTTGTTTTTGTTTTATTTTGTTCTTTATGCAGTTTTTGGCCGGGGCTGGGTTTGAACCTGCCACCTTTGGCATATGGGGCTGGCACCCTACTCCTTTGAGCCACAGGCACCGCCCGATTTAATTGCATTTTGAACACTTACATTCTTGTGAAGGGCAAGAATGTGGTGACAGGCACATATTTCAGCAGTAGAATTCCAGCCAGAGAAGATAGTCACCTGGCCCAAGCTAGTGGTATTTTAAATGGAGAGTGAGTGTGTTTGTTTTCTTTTTAGTTTGTTTGTTTGCTTGTTCTGTTTTTGAGGCAGAGTCTTACTCAGTTGCCCTTGGTAGAGTGCAGTGAAGTCATAGCTCACAGCAACTGCAAACTCTTGGACTCAAGTGATCCTCTTGCCTCAGCCTCCCATGTAGCTGGAACTATAGGTGCCCACCACAACACCTGACTATTTTTAGAGATGGGCTCTCACTCTTGCTCAGGCTGATCTCAAATTCCTGAGTTCATTCAATTCACCTGCTCCCAGAGTGCTAAGATTACAAGCATGAGCCACTGTACCTCCCTGGCCTTGAAAGGGAGTGTATTTGAAGGTTATTTAGGAGATAAAAGATGATGATTTTGATGATCATCATCATCAGTTGATGATTTGATGAATGAGTGAAGCAGTTCAGGGAATTCATAGATTTCTGTCCAAGGTAGATGAGTAGAGAACACTAGAGGGGAAGCAAGTTTGGGGTTGGTGAGGAAAGATTTCATACTCTAAAATTCTGGAAATCTATGTTGCAACCAAGCACAGACGTAAAAGAAAGAAATACCTAAACTCAAAGTTTCTCTGTAGCCTGGGACATCTTGTAATAAAAGCTCCCAGTAGGCTGCAGTTGAATTATTCAAATTTCTTTATGCAACAAAGATGTTGAGATTCATTAACATCATGGAAATAAAAAGAAAAAGGGAAGATTCTCTGTTTGTTTGTTTGTTTTTAACTATCAGAAAGAATCAAGATCCTAAGTTTGACTCTTTTTTTTCCATGCAAAATTGGAGAGAGTTCACAGAGCCATTCCAAAACTTGTTCAGCACTATATTGATTACTGTAATATTACACTCAAGTAGCTGCTTGGGAATCCTACCTCACGCATTGATAAGTTGAAGGGCTGCTAATGGAAACTCATGGATCACTCATGGTGATTCCACTGGCAAGAACTGTGTCTACTGATGACACACGAATAATGGGTTGAAAAAGATAATTTAGACATTTTTGTTCCAACACACTTGATGTGCTTTCTTCTTCTGCATTGACTGACCGAGCCTCATGTGGATACAACCTAATTGCAAGGCAAGGCAAATCTGTCTAGAATTCATCCCAAACCAAGAAACACGATGTAATCAAAAAGAGGGTGGATGTTCTATGAGTTTCGCAATGAAGAAATACCCATTTCTGTTTCTCTTCTCTTTTTGTTTTACTTGATCTTATTCTGCTTATCAGAGCCCTTTTGCTTAGAACTATCAGAATTAAGACGATTCAAACTACTTAATTCTAACTATAATTCAAAATAGTTCAAATTATTGCTTAGTAGGAACACTTGAAATGTTATGAATCTCAGAGAAATATTTCTATACAAATTTCCAGTTTTAGATCCAGTCAAATGAACAGCCTCAAGCGTGGAGGCAAACTGAAAGCACAACCTGCCAACACTCAAGTCTGAACCTCCCTGGTGCAAAGAAACGTAGATGGAATATACCACTTAGTTAGTTAGTCTTCCATTAATGGGCAACAATTGTGCAAGTTGTCTATGCATAGCTGAAAAAGAGAATGAAAACTCAGTTTTGAAAGTGTTTCTTTGAAAAGATTCAAGTCTAAATTTTTCAATATCATTATTTTTTTTTTTTTTGTAGAGACAGAGTCTCACTGTACTGCCCTCGGGTAGAGTGCCATGGCGTCATACGGCTCACAGCAACCTCTAACTCTTGGGCTTACGCAATTCTTTTGCCTCAGCCTCCCAAGCAGCTGGGACTACAGGCGCCCGCCACAACACCCGGCTATTCAATATCATTATTGTCCTCTCAACCACTAATACAATTTCTGTACATGGTGGTTGCTTAATTACTATTTATTGATGCTGTGGATCATATTTTTCTAGTATAGTTCTTGTTCAGTCTTAGAGTTTTTAGATCATTGTGAATTGCTCAAAAAGGTCCTAACTATATAAAGAGATGCATTAAATGTTTTTTTCAATATCACTTTTTTAAAACAATACTCAACACACAACTTGGGTTAAGCAAAGGCATTTTAAACAAATTTTTAAGATGCGATGCTACATACTAAGACTTGGGATATAGGAATTCATTTTATAGACAATTAGACGAAGACTTGGGATGTGGAAATTCATTTTATAGAGAATTATATAACTTTATTTATGGGTATGTTCCATATTTCAATATATGTAAATGCAGCATCAGTTTGCAAGGAGGGAAGTTTTCCATCCCCAGAGATCTTCCAGTTATAAGCATTCAGTTGCATGGAAAGGATTTACTTTTTTTGGATATAGTTTGGCAGTCAGCCTCAGAAGTCTTTTAGCTTGAAAAGATGTTTGAATGGCTTACACGGTGTGACCAAGGCCACCCTCCTGACATTGGTTCCCTTCTCCTTTTATAGTTTGCAATATTTTCTTGATATATGGACTCTACAGCAAAGGCAAATCTTATAACCACCACCGGCACTGTCATCTTCTCATTCTCTTTCTAATAATGGAGCAACCTTATTTGAGCTTCTTTAAACCCTACTACCATTAAACTGTTTTCCATTATATTTAATGTATAATTCTCTTTAGTCTTAGACAAGTGAGCCAACCAGGAAAATTCTTATAATTCTGGGGAAAAGGGGTTAAGAAATTAAGGTAACAAGGGAACAAGACTCTGAAGCTGGGCGGCGCCTGTGGCTCAGTGAGTAGGGCGCCGGCCCCATATGCTGAGGGTGGCGGGTTCAAACCCAGCCCCGGCCAAACTGCAACAAAAAAATAGCCGGGCGTTGTGGTGGGCGCCTGTAGTCCCAGCTGCTCAGGAGGCTGAGGCAAGAGAATCGCGTGAACCCAAGAGTTAGAGGTTGCTGTGAGCCGTGTGACGCCACGGCACTCTACCCGAGGGTGGTACAGTGAGACTCTGTCTCTACAAAAAAATAAATAAATAAAAAAAAAAAAAGACTCTGAAGCTAACCCCTGGAAGGGATGGCAACTGAACAGCGTTCTTTTCCTACCATTTCTCCTACCTATTGCCTCCACGTGAGTAGCCATGCTGCAACATACTGACCTCATCAGATATTTACCAGACATTAGGCGGCTGAGTAAAACATAGCCCCTAGATAAGACTAAATGCCTACAGTTTTTCTCTTGTTTCAGTTGCTTAGGCTAAAAATCTTGGACTAATTCTTAATTATTCTCCCTTTTGCACACTCCAGCTATGTCATCAAATACTTTGGAATGTCTCTATCTTCAAAGTGTAACTGAGACCAATCATCTCTCCCCATCTACAACCCTAATACAAGCCTCTACTATCTTTCTTTTATTTTTATTCTTTTATTTTTTGAGACAAAGTCTCACTCTGTTGCCCATGCTATGGTGCTATGGCCTCAGCCTAGCTCACAGCAACCTCAAACTCTTGGGTTCAAGTGATCCTCCTGCCTCAGCCTCCTGAGTAACTGGGACTACAGGCACCATCACAATGCCTGGCTAATTTTCCTATTTTTATTAGAGATGGAGTCTAGCTCTTGTTCAGACTCTTCTTCAACTCCTGAGCTCAAAGGATCCTCCCCCTTTGGCTTCCCGGAATGCTAGGATTATAGGCTTAAGCCACTGACCTGGCATATTATTTTTTATTCGAATTATTGCAGTGGCCTCTTTCTAGTCCCCCTGCTTCTACCCTTGGCCTCAACACTCAATTGTTAACAAATAAACAGAGTGATCATTCCAAAATTTAAGCCAAATCTAAGTCAGATGATAATGCTGCTTTGCTTGGAATCCTCGAATGCTCCCCGTCTCACTCAGAGTTAAAGTCATCATAATGGCCTACAGACATCCATGGTCACCCCTCCATGGCACACCTCTTTCTACTTAATTCCTAGCCAACCCCGTTGACCTTCTTGCCTTAGAGTCTTTGTCCTGAATGTTCCTCCACCTAGAATGCCTTCCCCCATGTATCCCCAAGTCAAATTCACTCTCCTCCTTGAAGTTTTCACTCAGATATAACCTTTTCTTTTTTTTGTTTTTAGTTTTTTGGCCGGGGCTAGGTTTGAACCCGCCACCTCCGGCATATGGGACCTGCGCCCTACTCCTTGAGCTACAGGCGCCGCCCCAGATATAACCTTTTCATTGTCCACTTGGCAGGTCTCATTACTCTGGTCACACAATGTAAAATCCTACCTCACACACCCCCAGTCCCTCTTATCCTGTTCTCTTTATATCTTTTCCCCTTAGCTCAAGGCATGTTATTTATTATGTTTTTATTTAAAGTTTGTCTCCTTAGTTAGAATGTGAGCTCCTCAAGGATAGGGATCTTGGTTTTCTAGGCTCATTAACGTACCTCAGACTCCCAGGGCAGTACCTGGAACATAGTAAGTGCTCAGTAAATGTTTGCTGAATGAGTGAATGAATGAAATGGTAGGATTACCTACCATCCTTATGTTAAGTCTACAGTAGACTTTCAGGCAGGAAGGGTAGAGTCAGGAGGGTTTGATGGAGGTTGATTTATTTGACAAATGTTTACTGAGTTATGAATATTCATCCTGAGTTATTCAATATTCATAACTCAGTCACTGTGTTAGGCTTAAAGATATGAAAATTGATGGCATACCTTCCTATGTTTCAGGAAGACCCATTTTCTACATTATCTCTAGAGTAGAGAAACAAATTAAATTTAGCAAAGTTATGAAAGAGGTGAGAATGAGGTGAAGTGGGAACGAAGTGGGAACATGGAGGAAGAAGTTATCACTCCAGACATGGGTGGGAGGCCCATCAAGACAGGTATTGGTGAGAGTTTGAGCTTGAAAGTCAGAACTGCCCAGTGGATGAGACAGAGAATGGGTGGGCAGCAGGGTATGTGTGGAGGCCCCAACGGCATGGTACATTAAGTAATCTTCAGGGAGCTGGCTCTGTGGTCGGAGGGTAAGTGGGCATAGGAAGGCAGGAGTTGAGAAAGCCAGAAAACAGGTTGAGTGGCAGGTGCCAAGAGGTACAGACCTTACCCTGCACTTTTACTTGGCCTCAAAGGATGATAAGCAGAGGAGTACGCAGCTGATGCTGGGCTTGCACCTGAAATGTCAGTGTTCCCTCTCTTAACAGTTCATTAGGGATCAGCTACCATGCTTCTATCTAAACAATTTAAAGTTATTATTTCTGGCTAGGCGCAGTGGCTCATGCTTGTAATCCTAGCACTCTGAGAGGCTGAGGTGAGAGGATCCTTTGAGCTCAGAAATTCAAGACCAGCCTGAGCAAGAGTGAGACTCAGTCTCTACTAAAAACAGACTAATTAGCTGAGCTTTTGTGGCTGGTGCCTGTAGTTCTACCTACTTAGGTACTCAGGAGGCTCAGGCAGGAGAATACCTTGAGCCCAGGAGTTTGAGGTTGCTGTGAGCTAGGCTGGAGCCAAGGCACTCTACCCAGGGCAACAGAATAAGACTCTATGTCTAAAAAAAGAGAGAGAGAGAGCTATTATTTCTGCATTACTCTTTGAAATAAGGGAACTTTATTTTCTGTTTCTTTTCATGATTATATTTTATTTTTTTCTGAAATGGAACCATGATACAAGCCACATTTATTGATGGAATAAACCAGTGAAAAGTTATACTGCTGTACAACCCATCTAAGTAACAACAAACAAATCACTCCGCTGATGGGTTGTTCTTGTCTAGGTTCTAAATTTCTCTCTTATCATGCTTGAATGGGATGCCACCGTTTTTCAAGTATTCTCAGATTTGGTGAATTCAATTCACCCTAGTTTTATCTTCCATGATTTTGTGGAATTTTAATGCATGCGTGCTCTTTTTTCTACAGGCTTAATTGTCTGAAAAGTAAGTTCTGTGGAAACTTTCATGCTTATCTTTAGCTCTAATCCTGCAGGTCTTAAACCACTATATATTTATTTTTGCCATACAAGTCTGGTTTTCTATTACTTTAAAAATTATTTTTGGGGCCGCGCCTGTGGCTTAGCGAGTAGGGCGCCGGCCCCATATGCCGAGGGTGGCGGGTTCAAACCCAACCCCGGCCAAACTGCAACCAAAAAATAGCCGGGCGTTGTGACGGGCGCCTGTAGTCCCAGCTGCTCGGGAGGCTGAGGCAAGAGAATCGCGTAAGCCCAAGAGTTAAGAGGTTGCTGTGAGCGGTGTGACGCCACGGCATTCTACCCGAGGGCAGTACAGTGAGACTCTGTCTCTACAAAAAAAAAAAATTATTTTTATGTCATTTTAAGGATGCAACTAAAGTGACATTATAGTGAGGGGCTGGGTTTTCTGATACGTTATTCTTCAACAATTTTCTTTCTTTCTTTTTTTTGGTTGTAGTTGTCATCATTGTTGTTTGGGGGGCCCAGGCTGGATTTGAGCCTGCCAGAGCCGGTGTTTGTGGCTGGCCCCCTAGCCACTTGAGCTACAAATGCCAAGCCCCTTCAACAATTTTCCATCCCTTTGTCTGAGTACCTACAGAGAGGTGGCATATTCATTCCCTGGAGCACTGAGATTAAACTTTATCAGTGACTATTTGTATGTCTTTTGAAGTATTTACATGCTGATAAATATTTAGCAGTGTGTGGATTATCACAAGAACTACAAGATCTTTAAAATAAGGCAATTAAAAAAATTTAGAGGGCGGCGCCTGTGGCTCAGTCGGTAGGGTGCCGGCCCCATATACCAAGGGTGGCAGGTTCAAACCCGGCCCCCGCCAAACTGCAACCAAAAAAAAATAGCCGGGCATTGTGGCGGGCGCCTGTAGTCCCAGCTACTTGGGAGGCTGAGGCAAGAGAATCGCTTAAGCCCAGGAGTTGGAGATTGCTGTGAGCTGTGTGAGGCCACGGCACTCTACCCCGAGGGCCATAAAGTGAGACTCTGTCTCTACCAAAAAAAAAAAAAAAAAAAAATTTAGAGACTGCAACTCATAAACTAAAATTAAGAACGACAATAAAATATTGTACACATATATTCAAGCCATCATTGCTTCATTTACCATGAACCAATCTTGCTAAGCATCATTTAAAAATTATTTACTTGTTATGCCTCAGGGAATCAATGTTTATAGATAATATATGATGTTCTTGTGCTGTGAACAATGTTGATAAAATGTGGGTAAATATCCCAGGTTTTCCTATCACTTCCTTTTTTCTCTTTATATGGAAACTAAAAAACTGAATGGCTATTGACTGGGGAATATGCTTAGTCTCATGGGGGCTCATTTTTCTCATCTGTAATTTAGGGTGATAGAACTCTGAGGTCAGCAAACTATGGTTTGCAGGCTAACTGTGGCCTGCTGTCTGTTTCTGCAAGGCTTGAAAGCTAAGGATAACTTCTATATTTTAAATGGTTGAAAAATGTCAAAGCATATTTTGCAATACATCTGAAGTTTATGAAAACAAAATATTAGTATTTACAAATAAAGTTTTATTGGTACATAGCTGCACTCATCCACATGTGTCTTATCTATGAATATTTTTGCCTAGGTCCGGTGGCTCACACCTGTAATTCTAGCACTCTGGGAGGCTGAGCTGGGTGGACTGCTTGAGCTCAGGAGTTTGAGACCAGCCTGACCATAGCTGGGTGTTGTGGCAGGTGCCTGTAGTCCCAGCTACTTGGAAGGCTCAGGCAAGAGAATCACTTGAGCCCGGGAGTTTGAGGTTGCTGTTAGCTAGGACACCATAGCACTCTCCCCAGGGTGACAATATGAGAATCTGTCTCAAAATCAATAAATAAAAATAAAAAATAAATAAAATATTTATTTATTTTATTTATTTATTTATTTTAATTTTTTTTTTGTAGGGACAGAGTCTCACTTTATAGCCCTCAGTAGAGTGCCGTGGCATCACACAGCTCACAGCAATCTCCAACTCCTGGGCTTAAGCGATTCTCTTGCCTCAGCCTCCCAAGTAGCTGGGACTACAGGCGCCCGCCACAATGCCCGGCTATTTTTTTTTGGTTGCAGTTTGGCGGGGGCCGGGTTTGAACCCGCCACCCTTGGTATATGGGGCCGGCACCCTACCGACTGAGCCACAGGCGCCACCCCAAATAAAATATTTATTCTTTGGATATTTACAGAAAAAATTTGTCAACTCCTAATATAACTTACCTCTGGGGTCTTGGAATGAGTCTAAGGAATTGTTAAAATAGCAAGTCCCTTGAAGTCCATTTTCCAGAGGAACTGTTTAATGAACAATTTTCAATCTACACTAGATCTTTAAAAAGATTCATTTAAACAGCAAATGTAGCTTCAATTTCACAGTCGTAATTTTTCTGGCTGACTGGGTAAATGACCACGTTCACAGTAGGGATGATTTTCTGGTGTTTGGTTTACAGTAGGCATTGATTAGCCACTCTGGCTAATGGTGGACATTTATCTGCTGTTGAACGATGGGTATATAATACTTTCCCGGAACACATTTGTCCTTGTCTTGATCCACAGCTATCTCCTTCTTTAGATTTGACATTTAATATACCTTCTATCTGAGGACTAAAGCACCAGCACACCAATGGCATCAAGTTTTTGCAGGCTGCTCCTGCAGTCACATCTAGTTTGGCTACAGCATGTCACCTCTCTCTGAACTTTGATAGCGCGAGATTTGTACCTCTCTTACAGCACTTAGCGCTTTGTGCCCTGGGTTGTAGCTATTTCTGTTCATGCTTTATGTTCTCTATCCAATTTAGGCTCTTGTCTGGGTTATATGGCTTTTTGTAAGGTGCCTAGTGCAGTGTTCTAGGAACATGGAAGATACTATTTAGAAAATGAATAAAGATTGCATTGTTGGGGATATTCAGAATCTCAACATCTAGGCAATGTGAGTGATAGGAAAAAAGACAAACATTTGGGAACCAGGAAAACATAGTCAAGCAAGACAGGGCCAGCAAATAGGACAGATAGCAAATACACATTGGCAATGACTTAAGGGATTTAAAAACTGAGACAAATCTTGCATCCTGGTGGGGGAACCCTATCCCAGAGTGTAGTTTTCCTGGTATCCACAATGGAGACTGCAAGTCATATTTGGGAGCTAGTAGTATGTAACTTGGCAGGAGTGAAAAATGTGGGGTCCAGGATGAAGGCAAATCCTGACACTGTCCACTGGCTGCTTCCACAGGGTGCATAGGACATCTAGGAATGGTTTCCTGGTGAAGCCAAAGTCGGTTTGAGAGTGGCAGGGAAATTGAGTTTTATTTTTATTTATTCATAGTTTGAAAAAGGTTTGATGTACATGACACCTAGTGAAGAAGTGTTCATAAATTATTTATTCTACTTCAAACAAACAAAATGAACAAAAACCCCTTGTCTTATTGTTAGTTTTCATCTTCAGAAATCCCAGAATCTCCATTTGAAGGAGATTTCAAAATCGTGCAGATGTTCATCCAGTTCTGAAATCCCCTTTACAAAATCTCTACAAGTGTCTGTCCAGTCTTGGCTTGAGACCTTTCAGGTCCAGAGAAGGCACTGCTTTCCAAAGCAACCAAATAGCCTTGGCACAATTGTATTAATACTTTTTTCAAAGTTGTTCTTTTCATTGGGCTGACACTGTGCTTCCTGATACACCTGCATGTTGGACCTAGTTCTTTCCCTTGGGATCCAGGGGCAGGTCTAATCTGTCTTCTGCTGTGAGACAGGTAGCTGCTCTGTCCTCCACACCAGATTTCTCTGCAGGTTTCACAAGCCATAATTCCTTCAGCTGGACATTCATTGCCATTCCCGGTCTTCATAGCACCCTGGCTCATCTCCTTTGAACACATCTCATTTTCTGTATCCCTTTTCTGTCTGATTCATGACCCAGCAGTCTGCTGTGGCCTGCTTGTTCCATCTTCTCTACTATTGAGCTTGGCATAGTGACTATTCCTTTTATTTGTGGTGTGGTGTCTCTTTTTTCTTCTTCTTTCCTTCCTTTCCTCCCTCCCTCCCTTTCTTTCTTCTTTTCGTCTTTCTTGAGATGGGGTTTCACTCTGTCACCTAGGTTAGAGCACAGTGGTGTCATCACAGCTCACTGCATCTTCAAACTCCTAGGCTCAAAAGATCCTTTCATATAGGCCTTCTGAGTAGGTAGGACTATCAGGGCACACCACCGTACCTGCCTAATTTATTCTATTTTTGTAGAGGCTGGGGTCTTGCTATGTTGCTCAGGCTGGTCTTGAACTCCTGACCTCAAGCAATCTTCCTGCCTCAGCCTCTCAAAGCCCTGGGATTATAGGCTGCTGTGCCTAATTGAATCAAATGTACGAAGCTATCTTGACATTCAAGGTCCATTTGGTGAATGAAATTGCTAAACTAGTCCAATTTATTAACGTCTAGTGTATTGTCAAAATACAGTGTCTTCTGGAACACTGCAGATCAGAGCACATGCTCGTAGTTATATGAGATGTCAATTACGAAGTAGGAGTGACAACCTACCTTTGGAATAAGAAACAAACTTTGTAGTTCCCAGGCAGGGCTGAGACCAAGAGTTTCTGAATTCTGGAATTATCAAGTTTTTTTCATATTTCCCTGAAGGGGCTGTTATATTTTAGAATAGTTCCTTTGAAAGCTCCAAGTCAACTCTTGTCCTGTTTTTGTCTAGCTGCTTCCCTCATGGCCATGTTGTGGACACTGCCTTATTCCCAGGTCTCCCGCAAGAATGATCTAGTTCCCTTCAATGACCCATCAAGAATCATATTTCAATTGGGCAAGGTGGAATCTTTTTAAAAAGAAATAATAAAAAAGGCATTTTTCTTATGGAAAATTTCAAACATGTGAAAGTAAACAGAATGATACAATGAACCCTGATGTACCTGTCACCCTGCTTCAGTAGCTATCAATTCATTGCCAGTTTTGATTTATGGGTATCTCTATCTACTTCCTCTCGTCACTCTATATTATTTTGAAGCAAATTCCGAGAATCTGTTTCAAAGTGACTCCCTTCCAATGTGCACACAATTGTTTCTCTGTCTGTCTGATGTCCATTCACAGACAGAATCTTTCTCTTGTCTATCTTGAGTTTGTTTGCTTGAACATTTTGGTTGCAGATAGAGCTGAGAGGAACAATGTCTAATTCTTATCTTTGAGCACATACATCATAATAATGCCCTCCATCCAGTCAACAGTGGGTGACACTTTAGCATTGGTGTTGCGTTTAAAGCATGAGATTTATGGTTCTTCCCATCTTTTTCACATCACAGAGGGCCTTCAGGCTTCCTACCAGCGTGGTGGAGCTCTCCTGGGCACAATGGGCCATTCACCCCCAGCCCACTCCCAATGTGGAGCACTGAGGTCTTTATTCCCAACTTTCAAAGTCACGAGTGTCTGTGTTAGAAGTTCTTGTATCAGTGGTTCTGGGGGCTTTCAACAATCAGGGTTTCTCATAAATCAGAAGTGTTTCCTGTATTTCTAAACATATGCATTCACCCCCAATATGGCACAGGCTAGCTGAGTACCACATTTCTTTCTGGGCTTTTGTGTGAATTATTATGTTTGGTGATGTAAACTCCTGCTGGTCAGGAGTCCTAACTGGTAACTATAGATACCTTTGATGAATAAAAAATGGGCCCTTTTTTCCTTCCATTTCTTTGCAAGAGGAGAAAAGTAATTAAATGAATCCTGTTTGGTGACAAGGTTGGCCTGTATAATAGCATTTACATTCTTGGCTTCTGTTTGGCCTGACTCTAACCTCTGTATAAAATTAAAATAAAATCCTTCTTGCAGGTCCCTTAATCTTTCCCTTATGCTGCATTAAATCAACTTTTCCAAGCGTATTATCATACCATTTTGGTATGATTTGCATTTAAATGTAGTGAATAAAGAACTCCCTGCTGAATCCCTTGGGGGAAGTTTAAGGCCAACATCCCAGTTTGCCCAGTAAATCTTACAGCTATGAATATTCCTAAAAGAGGCCCAAACAACTTCTCCTTGTGGCATTTGCCTCTTCCTGCTGCACTTACTTTAATATTGGTTCTCTGTGGTTGTATTGAGCTCACACAGTGGATGGGAAACAAAAATAGTGGGAATGGGTAAGGGCAGGCTCCCCACAGCTACTGAGGTTCTTTACACTGTTTTCCTAGCTTTGCGCCCCACCCCCACTTGCTCCCACCCCCCCACTTAAGATAACCCTGAGTCATTTACACATATTTCTTTTAGAGGCAAATTGGTTTATTTCAGGCTGCCTGTGTATTTTAATTTTGTTTTTGTTTGTTTAAAGAAATGCAGAAATGACATGTGTCTGCTGTTTTGAAAAGTCTGGGAAGGGAGAAGGAGGAATAAGATATGAGGTTTAAGAGGGAGACACATAGACGACATGTTTCTGCAGTCGTACAAAGACTGGGAGTGGCGGAAAGGAAAAAGGACGGCGTTTATGGGATTTTGTTTTATTGCATGATGATGGCTTTGAGGTAACGTCTAAAGTTAACTCTATAAATTAAAGGGACAGGGAAGAGGAAAGAAAACCCAACTGGTCGATTAGGTGATCCTCATTTTGCTTTCCCTTCCCTTTTTGAACAGTCCCCAGAGGGCACCTGCTCAAGGCCTTTGTGGGAAATGGAACCACTTATGGACGCCCTTCTGCGTGGGGGGGTGGGGAGCAGCAGTGGCCTAATATCCTGAAACCGAGGCATTTTTCTGAACTGTGTTGTGACTGACCCTGTTGTTCATCCCCTCCAATAAATCGCTGTAAATTAACACGTGAGCTAACATATTGAATATTTATGCTGTGTTCAAGACATTTTTTTAAGTACTTTCCTTTTCTTGCCTTATTTAATCCTTACGACAATCCCATTCTCATCCCTATTCAGTTAATGGTCAGAGAGTTTAGGTAACTTGAATCATAGCACACAGCAAGTGATGGTGGGCAGAAATGTAGACTCACATGCTCTGACTCCAGAGGTCAGACTTTTAACTACTGTAAGAGGGTGCCTGTCTCATTGTTGAATGAGAAGGGGCCTGCAGCACTGTGTTAGGGGCTGTGACAATGCAGAAAGGGTGCCAGGGTTTGTATGCAGAGAGGCTGGCACTACTCTGGGGATGCTGCCCAGGGCAATGAAATGTTCCCAAAGAGGGTCCAGCCACCTGTCACTGTCAGCCAATATGCAAAGACAGGGATAGGTCCACCAAACTTTGTCAGAAGGCCGGCAGATCTGGAGACAGTGAGAGTAGCCTCTCTAAGATTGTTCTGTTCTTCTTTTTTCCAAAAATCATGGTTTTGTTTTGTTTTTTATAATGCAAAGCAGATTTATTTGTAGGCACAGCAATGAGGATTAGGGAACTAGGTAAAAAGGAGAGCAATTTTCAGGCAAATGGAACCAATTAAGACCTTCAGGAGCTGACTCTGGGACCTACTACAATGGAAGACTTGCTGTGTTGCCTTCAGAAGTTAAGTCTCTTCACCTGATGGCAGCTCAGCAGGGTTTTCATCTAGACCTGGATTCTGGAGAAACACTTCTACTGTCCTCTGATGGTAATCCAGAAAATCTGTGCACTCTTTTCTGTTTTTCCAGGAATTTTCTCACAAAGTTTACAAGATCAGTTTCTTCATTCTCAGAAGCACAGAGCTTTAGGTCTTCTAGGACTTCAGTTAAGGAGATTTCCAATTGCAGAGCAAATTTTAGGATTTGCAGGTCACTTCCCCAGTCAGCTACCTGAGGCCTCTTAATCTCGGGGAGGCAGATAGCACCCTCGTGTTTTCTCGGATGTCTCAGGAGCTGCTTTGCCTGCTCCCTCTTCACGTTAGCCTGTTCTTCAAAGAAAAAGGCAAAAGGAGGAGGGCCCATCTCTTCATTGTAGCAACAGCCCATGGATAAATAAATGTCACTGACATACAGCTGATAAGATGCTGCTTGGTTAATGGCAAGTCTACATGCCTCAGGGAAGGGGCCCTTTGTCTGGTCGTCCATCTCAGGTCTGGGGAAACCCAGCCATAAGAAGTGCTCCAAAATCACAGTTTTATACATGAAAGTTCAAAGTAAAAATCACATGAATTTTTATCTTAAACAACAATAACCAGCATAACCCATGACCCATAATAAACAATAATCTGCATTACCCATGACCCAAAACATCATTCCAATTCAAAGGTTAATCTAAATCAATTGCCCTAAACTACTCAAAGATATACACTGTTAGGTTAAAGCTGAATTTGCAAAACAGCAAGAATTTGAGACCATGAGGTGAAGGTCATGTAGGACCTAAACGGGCCAGACCTGCCCTAGCCCGAAAGACTCCATCTCATTCTCACTACCTGTGCTTTCACAGATGTGGACAGGTTGGAAGATCTATAGGTCCCCAGGGAGGCCCTGTGCACAAGTCCAGAGGACAGGGAGGGGAGCAATACGAAGGACTCAGCCCAGAACCAGGAGCCACTAGTGGGAAACAGGAGAAGCTTGGGAGCAAGTTAAGAAGGGTCCTGGTGATGGCCATGAACAGAGCGAAGTAGCCACACTTGCCTTTGTGCTGCCTTAGAGGTACTTTTATCAGAGTAGACAGATAAAAATGTACAGTTCTCTCCTGTTTTTACATTGTAGTTGACAAGAACGTCTGTAGGCAATTATTCAATAACTTCCCTCCCCACCTACACAATAATACCCACCTTACTGGGCTGTGGTGAGGATTAAATGAAATAATGTGACCATATGGTAAGGCGCCTCCTAAGACTCCTGGCTCTTACCTTACCTTGCTTTATTGTACCTCCTGCAAAAGCCCATGATCCAGTCCCTAAGTACTGACCAGTGATGTAGATTTTGCAAACTTTTTAGGAGATGCCAAGGATTACAATGTATAGCACCAACAATTTCCAAATATCCCACTGAATTCTAGGGACAGGAAGTTTGAATCTTCAGTTTATAGGCGTGGGTTCATCCCTCTTCCTTCCGCAACTCTCCGCCCCAATAATATCCTTCCTCCAAAACGTCCATGAGTTCCCTGTTAGGGGTCGGGGGTCCCTGAACCCAATTGACCTGGTTCAATTACTCAGCTAAGCTAGAACGTTCAATGGAGGCGCAGCAGTAATTGAAAGCAAAAATGAATGGAAACAGAAAATAAAACTGGAGCAGCACAGGCAGCGTGGAGAGGAAGTAAAAGTAAGCTGCACAAGTTTCAGGGTAACAAAGCGAATTTTTATTTAGCAAGAACAAAGAGACAGTTTAGAGCACTTCCAAACAGCGTTGGAAGTGGGTCCCTCTCATGAAGTACAATAATACCCACTTTCTTGGATTGTCATGACGATTAAATGAAATCCTCAGAAAGGTGAGAAAGAAACACAAAGGCCTGCAGAGGGATAAATACCCTTTTTCTACTCTTTGAAATTGGCACAAGACTCTCATTGGCCTCCCTGCACCGTCAGGCAGTGTCACCTTTCTCCAATTAGCCTTGATTATCATTCTTTCTATTGGTCATTGGTTACCTAGGTTATCTCATACCCACATTCTTCCAGGCCCTGCAGACTTTTCAGTTCAGCAGGCCAGGCTTTCCTCATGTCCCCCTCGAAGCCCCTTTCTTAGTGTCCCTTCTAATTCCCCATTCCCTCATTTAGCTGCTGATCTTTTTTTGTTTGTTTTCAAGAAGAGGGTCTTCCTCTGTTGCCCAGCCTAGAGTGCAGTGGCATGACCATAGCATAGTTCACTGCGGTCTTGAACTCCTAGCCTCAAGCGGTCCCCTCACCTGGCGAGCCTCTAAGCACTGCCGACTTAATTTCCTTGACCCACTTGCCTATCCACCACAATTCCCATTTCACTAAATCCCTTAGCCTGCGAGCCCCACTCAATAAGCAAAAGCTACCATGTCAATGAAACTCAGACCAGCTGTATTTCTGCCATCCTGACCATGCTATGTATATAGGGGTGATAGCCCATCCTTTCATATAGGAGTTTTTAGCCCATTGTCTGGGCCATAGTAAGTGATGGATAAACCAGAGCAATATTAGTAGTTTTGCCAGTGTCTGTCCCATGCTATGTTGCCTGGACCAGCACGCAGTTACCCTCGGAGGTCTGGTTGCCCGTGTTAGTGGGGCATTGGGGGAGTGAAGGCAGAGGGAGGCAGGTGATTGCCACCCAGGGATGTTGTGAGCAGGTTGGGATCTCAGGCCTACAGACATGTGGACATTGTCAACGAAGCATCCAGAAATCTCCAGAGAGGCAGCATCATGTTCAAGACAGTTTGCCCTTTTCTTTTTTTTTAACTGCTGATGACTTAACTCTCAGTGAGAATGCAGCAACTGGTGAAGACACCTGCCTGGTCCCACTGGGCGAAGGACCTTGTTGGGATGCCAGCCCTTGGTGGGTTCTTCAGGAGAACTCTGGAGGAACCTCTGCCCTAATCTCCCTGGAGAAGAGGCAGGTTTTACTGCTGCTGGAAGGATCTGGGGCTGATAGTCAGGTGGCTCTTGTCCTCTGTGAAGGTTGGCAAGAGAACCATGGGTTTGGGCCAGATTTTTGCTCCTATCCTTACCTCATTGCCTTTTCTCACCCTCACTGGAACTAATGGTGACTTAAGATAGAGAAAGTCTCTGCAGAGTGGAAAATAATCAGATTTGCAGTTGGAAGAGACTTCAGAAGTCATTCCTTCGCTTATTGGATACTTTCCATGACAGGGAGCTCATTTCTAGTTTTTTTCATTGCTGGGCAGCTTCATTTGCTAGAAAGCTCTTCTGTTATGACCAAAATCTATGCTCTTAAAACTCAATGTTCATTTTATTGCTATCTTCTGAAGCTGTCAGTCAGACTCTGTTTATTTAGCTTTGACCCCACCTCCATTCCCTAGCACTTTAACTAGGAATCTTGAATACCTTTGATAACCAAATGTGCAACAATAATACATTTGTAGCCTCTCAAACCAGCATTTAAGCCCTGATCGCCTCAGTACCAGATAAGGAATTTGTGAGTAACAGGTTAATATGTTTTCCAGGGCATCTCTAACATAGCTCACCTGCTCCTCTCCTTATCAATCTCCATCCCATTCCCCTTCATTTCATCCCCTGACATATTTTAGATGATTTATTTATTCATTTGTCTACCTTTTCTCTAAGAATATGAACTCTATAAGAGCATGACCTGCCCGGGTCTCTATTGTCTTGCACTGTGTTGAGAACAATCCTGGGATGTAGGAAGTACCTGATTCTTATTTATCCAATGAATCAGGAGGCAGGTGAGGGGAGTGAAGGTTCCAGAGCTGTCAGTACTCACCTGAGCACTCCAGAGAAGGGCAGGTTGTTTCTTTAAAGGCCAACTGTTATAGCAGCAATGGCATTAGAGAGTCAGGGAACCTAGGCTCATCCCAGGTTTGTACTCACCTTCTGGGAGACCCTTAAGCTGGATATTTAACTTCTTTGAGGCTTGGCTTCCTCATCTCTAAAATGGGCTTGTCACTCTCTGCTCTGTTCAACTCATAAGGTTGTCCTAAAGATGAAATATCAACTATAGAGAAGAAAGAATGTTGTAAGCTGGAAAACACTATATAAATATGAGTTATGATGATGATGATGATTTACTCTAAAGGAGTAAAAACTAAAAGTCATTTGAAGTTCATAAAGAGAAGTGTTCAATGACCTGACTTCCGGTTAGACTTAACCCTGGCTGCAATGATGAGCATAGACCATAAGAGTTGAGAACTAAAGCAGAAAAAAACACTTAGAAAGTTACTGCATGGAATCTAGAGGAGAGATGATGGTGGTTTGGACTAGGGAGGTAGAGGTGAGAAGTAATAGTGTATTAGATATATTGTGTAGGGGTGTCAATAGGATTTGCTGATGGATTTGTATTAGTGATGGAGAAAAAGGAATTAAGGGTGAGCCCAGGTCTTTGGCCTGACCCCTTGGAGAATGAAGCTGCCATTTACTGTTATAAGGTGACTATGAAAGAGCAAGTTTGGGATGGAATATCAGGATCTTAGTCTTGGCCATGTTACTTCTGAGAGGATGATTAGACATTCATGTGGAAGTGAAAAGTAAGCATATTCCAGCCTGAGCCCAAAATAACAATAAATAAATAAATTCAAAGTCATCGTGTAGAGTTGGTATTTAAAGCCATGAGACTGGCTGAGAATACAGAGAGAGTGAGTGCGGCTGGAGAAAAGGTCAAGGACTAAATCTCGGGGCACTGCCTTGGGCAGGGACTGAGGAGATGAGCAAGTTGTGGTGATGTTGGCTGTGAAGAGCAGCTGGCAGGGCAGAGGAAACCCAGGAGGGTGTGGTGTCCTGGAAGCCAAGCGAGTCAGTGCATCAAGGGTGTGATCAACCACATCAGACATCTGAGAGGTGAGTTAGAGGAGCGCAGAGAACTGATGGGTTGGGGCCTCAAAGTGGAGGCCATTGAAGGCTTCAATGAAGGTTTTGACAAAAATGGAGCTGCTGGAATGGTGGGGTCAAAAGCTGGATGGCATGAGTGTGAGGAGGAGGAGTGTCACAGAGAGAGCGTGTTGGACACTCCTTACTCTACAGGGGAGCGGGGGCTGGGTTCAGCTGGAGGAGGACAGGAGTCAAGAGAGGGTCTTTGGATTTTGTTTATTAGTTTTTAAGATGGGAGAAATAATCACGTTTTTATACTGATGGGAATCATCCAGTAGATCTGGAAAAACTGAAGGTGCTAGACAGAGAGGGGAGAGATCCGGGAAGAGTGCCCTTGAGTAGGTTAGAGTTGGGGAGGGCAGAACGGAGGAGCTGGCCTTGCCTGGGAGCACCAACAACTCTTCCAGAGCAGTGGAGAAGTCGAGCATGTGGAGTCATAGCAGGTAGGTGCAGAGGTGTGTGTGTGTGTGTGTGTGCCTGTGTGTGCGCGACATGAGGGAATTCTCTTCCCAGGGGAATCAGGAACAGAGTCTAAGGGATGTGGTGGTGGAGGCGGTTCTCTGAGGCCCTCAGCATTTCACATGGGTGAGGGAACTCTCCCGGGCTCATGCATGCTGTGAAATGCCAGGCAGCCCTACCCTTCTTCAAGCTTTTTTGGTCAGATTCGTATCAATTTTTAGGCATAAGTTTTGCCTAAAATGCACTTGTGCATCATGCCAAATGATTTCAGTCTGTGGAAGCTATCAGAACTGCCATGGTAGTTTCTGAAATCAACTTCATATAAAGGAAAAAGGAAAAAAAAAGTCATGCTCTGACCCAGGCTGCCCTTCAAAATGTTTCAAACGCAAGCGGCACCACGTGGCTTAATTTTGCCTTCACATCACAGATAGGGAGTCAATTCTGACCTGAAAGAGGAAACATGTATTTCTTTTGTTCTGGACAAATGTTTATCCTTTGTATTTCTCCCTGGAAAAATGACTTTAGTCTATCTGGCCAGGTAACCCCAGCCTGAGTTATTATTTTATGTTTTTTTAAATTGCCTGCGCTCCCTTGAAAAATTACCTTTTAGACAGCAACCAAGAGTCTTCAATTTTGGTTTTAAGTATAATTTGTATAACTACCGTTAGGATCAAGCAGTCAACAAGTATCTGTGTGGCAATTACTATGTACTAGCCTGGAAATCACAATGCGCCGTGACAGCACAGACGCACCCAGTGTTAGCCAAGTGCGCAGGCAGCAGGGTGGAGTGCCTTCCCAGGCTCAGCCCCTTCATGATAGAGACACCGAGGACTGAGGGAGTGACGACAGGACCAGGATGTGAAAGTGACCTTGGCTTTTGATATTTTCTGACTGTAAGCACTAAAGCATCTTCCTTTTGGTCATTAAGATCTGTGTATCTGGCTTGGCGCCCGTAGCTCAGAGGTTAGGGTGCCGGCCACATGCACCAGGGCTGGTGGGTTTGAATCCAGCCCGAGCCTGCTGAACAAACTAACAAGCAAAAAATAGAAAAAATAGGCATTGTGGAGAGGCGCCTGTAGTCCTGGCTACAAGGTAGGCTGAGGCAAGAGAATCGCTTGAACCCAAGAGTTTGAGGTTGCTGTGAGCTGTGATGCTACAGCACTCTACTAAGGGTGACAGAGTGAAAAAAAGAAAAGAAAATCTGTGTATCTCTCTTTCCAAGGCTGACTGGTACCATGGGTGTTTTTGAGTAACTGTTTTACAGTGATGTGCACGCAGCTCACCCTAGTCAGTGACACACACAGAGAAGGCAGCGATGTTCCCCTACCTCCCCTCACCTCTGCTGCTCACAGGCACCGCCCTGTGCTGCTGATGACCTCCAGACCCCTGGCACCACAGTGTTCTAAATGGTGCTGAGTTTCTATCGTGCTGTTCTATAAAACCTCAGCCCTCCTTGGTTCATGGATCCTTTTAGATGGTTGAGAGTATACTTCGAGGACAAATTAAAAACTAACAGCATCTTTAACACCTTCTCCGTACCAGGTGCTGTGGTCTGTTTTGTCCCATCTAACTCTCAGCACAGCCCTGACAAGTCAATTTTATCCGGGTGTTTATAAGCTGGGAAGATTCGGGTGGGAGAGATGATGTAATTTGACGGAGCTCGTGCAATTAAAAGGTGATAAAGCTTGGATTCAAATTCAGGTCTTTGTATGTGACAGAAAAAAATAAAGATTTTTTTTTTGAAACAGAGTCTCACTCTGTCACCCAAGGTAGAGTGCTGTGGCATCACCATAGCTCACAACGACCTCAAACTCCTGGGCTCACGTGAACCTGTTGCCTCAGCCTCTTGAGTAACTGAGACCACAGGTGCCTACCACAAAGCCTAGCTAGTTTTTGTATTTTTAGTAAACGTGGGTCTTGCTCTTGTTCAGGTTAATCTCAGACTTCTGAGCTCAAGAAATCCACCTGTCTCAGCCTCCTAGAATGCTAGGATGACAGGTGTGAGCCACCATGCCTGGCAAAATAAAGATACTTTTTGAAGAGAAAAATTATTTTCCATTTCCACATTTTCTTTTTAAGAGGATGGCTCCTGAGGGGGTATATCCTTTGACATGACAGGTGTGAGGAGGTAAACTGGAGCCCCTGAATTGCTCTGCAAAATAAGGGGAGGATATAGGTGGCGCCTGTAGCTCAGTTGTCAAGGTACCGGCCACATACACTAAGAGAAGTGGTTGTGAACTCAGCCCAGCCCAGCTAAAACAACAATGACAACTATGACAAAAAAAATAGGTGGGCGTTGTGGCGGATGCCTGTATTCCTGGGTGTTAAAGATGCTACTTGGGAGGCTGAGGCAAGAGAATCGCTTAAGCTCAAGAATTTGAGGTTGCTGTGAGGTACGACGCCATGGCTCTCTACCCAGGGCAACAGCTTGAGACTGTCTCAAAAAAAAAAAAAAAAAAAGAAGGGGGGATTTAGCGAGCCTGCAGTTCCTTTGTGGCACTAGGAGAGGGTGGAGGGACAGCCACCTGGTTGGCAAGGAGCTCACTAGGGACAAAGATGCCTAGTGGAGACTTAGGGAAGAGCAGAGTGCTCTGCTCTGTGTGAGGTTACCTCTCTCTTCCATTCCCAGCCTCCTCCCAAAATCTCCAGAATAAAACCCTTCCTTTCCGTGTGCTTCATGACATGGCGTTTGTTTTGAGGGTGATGGAATGTGTTGATAAACCAGCTTGCTCCAGACTGGCTGGCAGGAAAGAAGGCTGCCCACAAGGGTCTGGTGAGCATCTTTAACGTCCATTCTTTTTCAAATATTCACTTCATGAATATTTACTGACTTAATTCTATGTGCCAGGCATTGTTCTAGGGTGCCAGAAATATAGTGATAGATGAGAATGAAACCGCTGCCCTTAGGTAGTTCACATGCTAACATAGTTGTGGGAAACGGACAACAAAAAGAACAAATAAAGATAGGGCTTGAAAGAAAAATGTAACAGAAAATGATTTTGATGATATCTCATTGTGGTTTTGATTTGCATTTCCCTGATGATTAGAGACATTGTTCATTTTTTTTTTTAATTTGCAGTTTTTAGCCTGGCTGGGTTTGAACCTGCCACCTCCTGTATATAGGGCCAGTGCCCTACTCCTTGAGGCACAGGCACCACCCAGAAAATGATTTTGAAAGGGTGGGATAGAAATCTCCTTAAGTATTTTTGACATATGTCTGCTTTATTAAGAAAAGACAACCCAACTGGGAACTGTGGCTTATGGACATTTGTTTAACAGAGTTTGACTGATTAATTACAATGTGCAGTGTCCACTTCTTTTTTTTTTTTTTTTTTTGGCCGGGGCTGGGTTTGAACCCGCCACCTCTGGCATATGGGACCGGCGCCCTACTCCTTGAGCCACAGGCACCGCCCGCAGTGTCCACTTCTAGAGGTTGTAGTAAGAGAAGAAGTGACAGGTTTATTAGCAGGGTCTCTATTCTCCCACCGACAGTGCCTGGTCTTGTGATTTCTTTGCTCACTGCCTTCATCTTCTTTCTCTAAATGGGTATCATTTTTGCTTAAAAGATAGTCCTTCAGGTAACAAATTGCTATGATAGAGTTAGATAAATAAAAACAAACACAAAAAATGTCAAGCCCCCAGCACAGTCTTTTTGAGGGACATCAGGTCTCACTTTTTATGTCTTTTCTCCAGAGCTTCTCCGACATTTTGGCTCAGTGCCCTCTTGTGCCCTCAGCACCTAGGACTTGTCCCCTAGGGCCCTCATTAGCTGACCTCTTAGGCACCAATTTACTTGTCTGGCTCTCTCACCAGACACGAGATGTCCTGAGGGCAGGTACCGTGTCTTATTCACTAACCCAATCCCTGGCGTGATGCCGAGAATTGAATGAACAAATAAAAGTCGCAACATCCCCATGTGATCAGGAATCATTCCAATATCTTAAAGAGTTGGGACAAATTTCAAATGCTACCATATGCAGACTTTAACATTTGTTGATTCCAACTATGTACACACATTCAGATAGTTCCCATCTGTTGCCTAAATGTATGGGTGGCCAAATCTCATACATGAGGTGATGAGGGAGGACAGTTTAAATGTGGAATCTTTTCTGAGGCTCTGTCTGTTTATATCACATGGCATTGGTTTTGCGATGGTGCATACAGGGTATCTACACCCCTGTCTTCACAGAGTCTATGCCAGTTCAGTGTCTATAGCCTGATAATCTGCTTTGGTATTGCTTTAATCTCAGCTAGACTTGCGCCCACCATCTTCCAAGATTATCTCCCAAAAGTGTATTTTTAGATTTCTACATAGCTGGTGAATGTTTTTCTAGGAATTGCTGGTGTCTGTGGGTTTTAGGCCATGGCTCCAGCCAACCTCACTCATTGTTAATAGCTCACATTTTCCAAACAGGCAAGACACACATGCACCTATATGCCTCTGGGTATTCATTTTCATGATGTTTTTGTTGCATCTATTCCATATTTTGCAATGGCCTTGGTCGTAGTATATACAGAATGGAAATAAAGTTCATATGCAATTGAAAATAGTTTAACATAGTAAATTGCACATGAACTTTATAGATACCCTGTATGCAACGTCCCGCCCGGCATTCTGCTCAGTCATGCCTAGGGACTGACATGGCACCGTCTATACCATAGCCATTAATCCTCAAAGCCTTCTCTCACGTTATTTTATTCTCTCAGCCAGGAATACCAGCACCTTCTACCTCCAAGTACTGAGAGCCATTCACTGCCTGGGTAAAGATGTGAATTGGGTAATTAATACAGGTCCAGAATAATCAGCAGTAGAACATAATGGCAGAGGGTGGGCTCCAGAATCAGATGCCTTGTTTCAGTCTGGTTTTGCTATTTGATCTGGGGCAAGATTCTCAATTCCCTCTTCTATTAAATGAGTATATAATAGTTCCTGACTCATAAGGATTCTGGGAGGAATAATGCATTAAAATATGTGAAGTGCCACTTTATTTCTTTTTTATTGGGGTTAAATAGTAGCTATCATCATCATCATCATTATATATGCTATTGGCTTTAGTTAGGTGGAAAGGAACTGACTACCATGACTGGCCCAAATTGGGTTATTCCCTCCCCGGTAAAGTGGGGGTTGGTTTTTGGTTGGTAACTTGTGCTTTCTCTGCTTACAGAGCTTGGAAGGCAAGACCCAGGGCTTGTCAATCTTCTGCCCAGAACAGGACTCATGGGCGTGCCCATCCTGATCACATATCCTAAAATCAGTCTCTCTCTCATGCATCCTCACAACCATCACTTGCCCCTTCCTGGAGATCTCCTACCAAAGGGCACCCCCTTTTATCTCTTCCACATGCTCACATGGTTGACCCAGGCCCTTATGCTTTCACCCCTGGACCACTAGAAGCTACCCCTCTGTCTTCCCTACCTCTAATCTCAACATCTCCACTCCTCATGCGGCCTCCAGAGTGATCTTTCCAAAACACAAATCTCATTATGTCTCTTCTGAGCTGGAAACCTTCACTGGCTCCCTAGCTCCTGCACAGTAACGTGAGAAGACACTGTTCAGCTTTGAGAATCTCCTGCAATATGACGAGAGTCTCTTCTCCATGCTGTTTTCCCACTCACCTTCTAATTCAGCCAAACTGGAAGTGCCTGTATCTCTAGCTTCATGTTTTCAAGATATTTCCTTTTTCCAAATTACCTTTGCTGCCACTTCAAACTGTTGAATATTCACTTTTAAAATTTAAAGAGAGACTCGCTTTTTACAGTGAGACGTTCCAAAATCCTCACTCCTTCTGGTCCTGTTACCCATCCAGTCAGAATTGTGCCACCCCTCTCGTATTCCCACAGGAATGTGTTTGTATCTCTATGATGAGGCTTGGTGCAGATCGTCTTGTGAAATTTATATCACATTTATCTTTAGTTCAGTACTGCCTTTAGGTGGCTAGCAAAATGATACGGTGAGGGCCGGGCTTGGTGGCTCTCGCATGTAATCCTAGCACTCTGGGTGGCCCAGGAGGATGGATTGCCAGAGCTCAGGAGTTCTAGACTAGCTTGAGCAAGAACGAGACTCCATCACTAAAAATAGCCAGCACCTGTAGTTCCAACTACTTAGGAGGCTGAGGCAAGGGGATCACTTGGGGGTTATTGTGAGCTATGGTGCCATGGCACTCTATTGAGGGTGACAAAGTGAGACTCTGTTTAAAAAAATGGTGACATTTGTCAAAACTTATTAAACTATACACTTATGATGGATTCCTTTTATTACATGCAAACTGTACCTCAATAAAATTTATTTATTTATTTATTTTTTCCTGAGACAGAGTCTCTGTTTGTTGCCCTTGGTAGAATGTCGTGGTGTCATAGCTCACAGCAACCTCCAACTCTTGGGCTCAAACAATCTTCTTGCCTCAGCCTCATAAGTAGCTGGAACTACAGGCGCCCACCATAATGTCTGGCTGTTTTTAGAGACAGGGTCTTGCTCCTGTCAGACTGGTCTTGAATTCTGAGCTCAGGCAATCCACCTGCCGTGACCTCCCAGAGTCACACCTATAATCCTAAGATCTTATATTGGTGTGAGCCACAGTGCCCAGCCAATAAAATTGATTTTAAGAGAAAAAAATACAATAAAGGCACAGCAGAGTAAAAATAAACAGATGGAAAATTGGGATGAAGGAAAATAAGGATAAGAAAGTAAAATAAATTCATTTTTTATACTATAAAAAATTCATTTTTTATACTTATTAAAAAATGCTTGCCACAAGTTCTCATGGGCTAAAAACTTTCTTCTGAGTTTCCCAGCTGCCAAAGAAAATAGAGAATTGTGAACAAAGAACTATTTTCCTAGTTGTGATGCCTAAGCAAAATCTCTGTCATGCGTCCTTGTGAAAAGAACACTGTGATCTAAGAGACGTCATTATCAACAATAACCCTATTGACAAAGGGTTAACAATAACTCTTCACTTCAATAAGGACTTGTATAGATCGTTTCCTATAACATCTCAGTTCAAGTTGCAAATACTTAAAGTGCAATTAAAAACACAGTTCTATGAAGGACTAAAACTAGTACAGTTCAAGTGCACAGCTTTCTAATGATTTGACTGAATTAGAAAATAAAATTTATTTACCTATTTATTTTTAAAGACAGAGTTTTGCTCTGTCACCTAGTCTAGAGTATGATGTCCTGACCATGGCTCGCTGTAACCTTAACTCCTAGGCTCAAGTGATTCTCCCACCTCAGCCTCCCTAGTAGCTAAGGACTCCAGGAGAGTAACTAAGACTACAGGCGTGCCATTACCCCTGGCTATTTTTTTTTTTTTGGCAGAGACAGACTCTCATGATGTTGCCCAGGTTGATCTCAAACTCCAGGTTTCAGGTGATCCTCCTGCCTCAGCCTCCCATGCCGTGACAGGCCCTGTTATATTTACTCTCTCTTTACTGGGTCACGGAGAGGAGGAGAACGGAGAAGCAGCTGGTGGTGCATTAAGCCCACATAGAGGACCCTTTGCAATCAGACTCCACAGACAGGACCTCAGGTATCTGACTCACACAGAGAATACTGAATTTTAAAGAGAGCCAGGCATTTTATTTGGCATTTTAATTTTATGCTGACTTGGGAAAATCTGAATGGTTTCATAAAGAAAGTGGCACTCAAGTTGTCTTTGAGGCTGAGTAGAACGTGGATACATGGACGTGGACGTGGACGAGGTGAATTTGCCACCTCGTCCTAGGGAACAGGCTGGTAAAGGCATAGAGCAGGAAAATGCAGGTGAGGATCAGGGAATAGAAAGTAATAAAGCACAAATGGGGAGTGGGGTGGGTGGAGAGGAGGGGTATGGAGTTGAAGATATGGCCAGCCAGACCCGACTGTGGCTGGCACAGAACAGGTGCCTAAAACATATTTGTCAGATGATTGGATAAATAAATGGAAACACTGAACATGGGTTGTTATTGTTTATGTATTTATTTCAGTAGCTAATTGTGAAGAATTTAGAACAGGGAGGTGTTATGATACTATTACGATGGCAGCTCTGCGGAGGACAAGTGAGAGACAAAGCCGAGGAGGGTGGGGACGCGAGTCACGAAGCACGTAGTTATTGCCTTATATGGCCTTCCTGCTCCCGGCCCTGGGAGGCCTGATCCTCTGCCTCTGTGCAGAGCAGACTGGAATGCCTCCCTCTTTTGAAACAGATGTGGATCGAGGAATGTCAGCACTTGCTCCAGCTAAACGCAGAGTGAGTTTGGACACACAGTCGGAATATCAGTTTATATCCTAGTCCTAGGGAGGGGACTAAGGTCTCCCAGTTGCTTTTGTGCCAAGGTCAGCCTGAGTGCACAGGAGTGTCTGGGGAGGTGCTGCCCTGAAAACTGCCCAAGCCCCTGAACACCCTAGCCTTGGTGGTTCTCACCCTTGCTTCCTAAGAGAAGATGGAAAGCCAAACGATGTTCCTTTCTTACCACTCCTCATCTACTTGGTATTGACATCAATAAACTATGAAATCACAGGATCCAGATTAAGTAAATCTATTTTCTTTGGGTGTGGTACAACATAGTTTGAAAATAAAAACAAATCTAATGCTTTGAAAGCAAAACGGATGCAAATTAAGGTCTGGAGAAATCTGTCAGCATCTGAGCACTTATTTTGCTTTCATCTCCCCTTTAAATTAAACTAACACCATTTCCAGAAGCTTAGATGTGAATCATAGCCCCTTCTGCAATGAACAATTATGACTCTGGCCTAGTTTAAGCAGATGATCCCTTACAAGTAGGGAGAGGAAGGCTTTTCTCCAACAGGTAGGAGGCTTTGGCCTGATTTGGAACTGCACTGGGAGCCATGGGTATGAAAAGAGATCTCTGAAGTCTTTCCTTTTGATGAACCATCACTTGTGTTTTTTCCTCTTGTTAATGATTCTTGTTAATTCTTAAGTGGTGCAATAGTGTCCTAGGTAAGAGTGTGGGCTTAGGGTTAGAGAGAACTGGCTCAGACTCTCATCCCTAGATGTGTGTGTGTTACCTTGGGAACAGCTATTGAAATTCTCTGAACTTCGGGTTCCTCACCTAATTGAGGACAGTAACACCCAACACTTGAATCATACATAAGGGTTATAGGGGATAATAAACAAAATGTATTTAGCAAAGTGGAGTATAGTGAGTGCTCAGTATAAAGAAGCTCTTCTTTATTATTAATAAGCAATAAATTTCCCTATCATAAAGGAGAAGGCAGAGACCTGAGAGCAGCGGTTCTCAACCTGTGGTTTGCTACCCCTTTTTTCCATTTGTAACAACGCGGCATTAGGAAGGTTGAGAACCACTGCCTTAGAGCAAATGTAGACTGTTGCTCTGTGCACTTCTTCTCTCTTTGCTGAGAGAATTTAGTGGATGTTCTGAAGCTTTTCCTCTAGCAGTGATTATGGAAGGAGGACCCAGGTAGTCCTGTCAGCCTTGGGGCTGTGCCGTGACAGTCAGGCCCTGTTATATTTACTCTCTTTACTGGACCACGGGGAGGAGGAGAATGGAGAAGCAGCTGGCGGTGCATTAAGCCCACATAAGGGACCCTTTGCAATCAGACTCCACAGACAGGACCTCAGATATCTGACTCACACAGAGAATACTGAATTTTAAAGAGAGCCAGACATTTTATTTGGCAATGTTACCCTTCCTTTTCCTGACAAAGATCTTTAGAAAATGACAACTTGAAGAGCACTCGGGGTGAATAGAGAAGTTACTCTCAGCTGGAGGGGATGACCTGGCCCCGTCTCATCCAACCTAGGGCCGAGTGCCTCAGTAATTCAGTTCACCTGGCCCTGTCCTGGCCACTCTGGCACCCAACAGTTATGTTTAGAGTCTGTCAGATGCAGGAGTGGGACATCTAGACCTTGAGCTGGTCCTTTTAATATGGAGCCCAGAAGATGAAAGACACTTGGGCCCTCTGGTTCACAAGGACAATCCATGGAGAGTCATCCCCACCTCTGAGACCTAGAGTATTAACCTTTGACACAGGTTCCTGCTCCAAGTCCCCAGCTGAACTGTGCACCTGGCATCAGGACCAAATTCTTTTTGATGTCATAGAGTATCAGATCTCTATAGAGCTTGGTCATTTTGGGGGAATTCTACTTTTAGAATTTGATTTTCAACATCTCTTTGGTAATTATCAAGCCATTAAATAAAAGAGAGGGGCATTTTTCTGTTTTGTTTGTCCTCCGAGGAAGAGGACAAGGAACCAAGCATTTTGCAGTAGCTTCTAAAGTTTAGTTTCACTGAAAATTGAGTTGCATTTTATTTTGAGGAGCAGCGAGGACCTGGGGTTCCATCTGTTGTCCCACACAGGTGACTCATGCCGGCGAGGGTCAATTTTCTGTATCTGGAGGCCCAGGCGTGTTCCGTCTTGCTCCTCCCAGCTGTCTAGGTACCTTGCTTTCATTCCCATGCGCAGTCTCCACCCCTGGCTGTACGGTTCTCCCCTTCGCTTCCCCTTGGCCCTGCCTTCCATAGTGTGGAGCCTCCTTCTCCGCTCCCTTCTCTCTCTATTTTCAGTGTCTCTGTGTTTCTGGATTGATGAATGCATCTTGCTCCTAAGTTTTTTCACTAGCCAATGCCCCACAGCCCAGTTCCTTGAGAGGCACACCCTTGTTTCCGGAACCTTGACTCTTTTCAAGTGTCTTTCTAAAGCTGCCTGTGTTTTTCCAGAGAAGCCACCATAGCTCACCTTTTGTTTCTGTAAGACTAACTGCTCCTTGCAAAGGAGAAAAGACGCGTGGGAAGCACAGCGGCCTCCTCTTCCCTTGCCCTCTGGCTGCCGGTGGAGCCAGCAGGTTCAGAACACCCCAGAGTTTCAGGCCCTTCAAACTCCTTTCTAAAAAAAGACTTTATTTATTTTTTTTTGTGTGGTTTTTGGCCGGGGTTGGGTTTGAACCCGCCACCTCCGGCATATGGGACCAGCGCCCTACTCCTTGAGCCACAGGCACCACCCTAAAAAAAGTCTTTATTTATTTACATATATTTTTGAGACAGACTCTCACTCTGTCACCCAGGCTAGAGTGCTATGGAGTCAGCCTGGCTCACAGCAACCTCAAACTCTTGGGCTCAAGTAATCCTCTTGCCTCAACTTCCCTGAATAGCTGGGACTACAGGTGCCTGCCACAACATCCGGTTACTTTTTCTATTTTTAGAAGAGACAGGATCTGGCTCTTGCTCAGGCTGGTCTTGATCTCCTCAGCTCAAAGGATCCTCCTGACTCAGCCTCCCAGAGTGCTGGGATTACAGGTGTGAGCCACTGTGCCTGGCCAAAAGACTTTCTTTCTTAGAGCACTTTTAGGTTCAGAGCAAAACTGAGGGAGTCCCCTGTCCCCACTGCCACCCACGTGCACAGCCTTCTTCGTTGTCGGTACCTCCCACGGTAACAACTGAGTCAACCAACGCGGACACATCATTATCACCCAAGCCCACAGTTTACATCAGGGTTCACTCTTGGTGTGGCCCGATCTATGTGCTTGGACAAACATAGGATGACACCTATCTCCCGTCATTGCACCCACATGTAGTTTCACGGCCCTGCAGATCCTCCGTGCTGGGCCTGTCCATCTTTCCCTGCCCTCAGTCCCTGGCAACCACTCATCTACTGTCTCTATAGTTTTGCTTTGTTTCCAGAATCCTACAGTATGTCGCCTTCTCTGATTGGCTTCTTTCACTCAGTGATAAGCTCCTTCTTGGATTTACAGTTTCAGGAAGTTTGTTTCATGCCCTTGGTGGCTGAAAGCATCAATCAAAATCAATCTCTTCCCCGCCCCCTGGCCTTTTTTTCTTTTCTTACGGAAAGCACAAAGGAATTTATTCTAAAATGTTTGTTCAGGTAGTTTGTTTGCTTTTCTTTAGTAGAAGCACCTGGCACTGTGGTCAGGCTACACACATTGGCTCACTCACTCATGGCATGTATTTACCACACCTCCCCCCACCCCCGCTGTGTGCCGATCCCCCCCCCCAGTAAGGCACCCAGATACCGTGGCAAGTACCTTGGATGGGTACCCTGGATGGGGCAGGCGCTGTCCAGCCCCTTGGCTTCCGGGACAGATGGTCCGAGGTTTGGCTTTTTACAGTACTGGTATTACTGGGAGCCCACTAACATCCTTTGGGTCTAATTGTCTTGGCAATGCTTGAGATGCAAGAGGCAGCACCTATTTTTCTGGGGACTTGGTTTCACTTCCCAGGATTGATGGGTCCTGACCAATTCTTCCATACAGTCACTCTTCCTCCTCGTCCTCATGCCCCTTTCCCAGCACACTTGGTACCGAAAGCAGCCCCAGGCCGGCCGGGCTCTGGGATGTTCCTAGAGGTTCTTCAGTTTCCTTTCAGGGAAGGATGAAGTGGAGAAAGGGGACTGGAGTTCACGGTCATTAAGTTTCTGCTCTGTGTCAGACACTGTGCTTGGTGATTTTACAAATTTCTTTCGTTTAGCCCTATTCTCGGCATACCTGTAAGGTAGATTACCTGCAAGATAATATCATGTCCACATTAATGAGGTAGAAGGGAAGTTCAGAAAGGGGCAAAGTCTTCAAGAGCAGACACCTAGCATATCACAGAACTGTAACCTGGAACCCAGGTCTACTACAAGTTCTTCTACAAGAACTCAAATTCTTGCCATTGCAGCCTGAGCATATGCTTGCATGAGCGTGTGTGTGCACACCAGTGGTGGGGGTCGGCGGGAGTGGTGGGGGCTCTAGGAAGGGATACATGAAGCAGCAGGAATAATCCCGCTCTCTTCTCCCACTTTGAGTCATGGACCCAAAAAGCCCCTTGCCACTCTTCTCCTGCCTCTAGTCAGGTTGCAGCAATGATACATGAAGCTTTAAGGAAACGAGGCACCTGTTCCTCTCCCCAGAGGACCTCCATTCTCTTTAGCCTGGCCAAGTGGGCTCCAGAGCCAGAATGCCCTAGTTCTAATCCCAGCTCTTCTGTTTGCTAGTAGTGTTAAGTTGGGCAAGTTCTTTAAACCATGTATGCTTCAGTTTCCTCTTCTGTAATGAAGATAATAACAATAAGAATGCCATCCTCATTCCTAGAGTGGACAAATTCATAGAGACAGAAAGTGGAATTGCCAGGGCTTGTGGGAGGAAGGAATGGGGAATTATTGGGTACAAAGTTTAGGTTTGGGAGCTGGTATAGTGGCTCATACCTGTAATCCTGTAATCCTAGTACTCTGGGAAGCCAAGGCAGAAGAATCATGAGCTCAGGAGTTCAAGACCAGCCTGAGCAAGAGTGGGACCCTGTCTCTACTAAAATTAGAAAAATAAGCCAGGTGTCGGTGGTGGGTGTCTGTAGTCCCAGTTACTAGGGAGGAAGAAGCAGGAGGATCACTTAAGCCCAAGAGTTTGAGGTTGCTGTGACCTAGGCTGATGCCACAATACTCTAGCCTGGGTGACAGAGTGAAAATGTCTCAAAAAGAAAAAATAAAAAGCTTCAGTTTGGGAAGATGAAAGAGTTCTGGAGATAGTGGTACTATCTATCTACATTAGCGGTTCTCAACCTGTGGAACTGTATTAAAGGATCGCAGCACTAGGAAGGTTGAGAACCACTGATCTACATAAATGTACTTAATGTGACTGAACTGTTTGCTTAAAAATGGTTAAAATGCTAAGTTTCATGTTCTGAATATTTTACAATTTAAAAAATCTTCTCCCCTATTGGGAAGGCACTAACCATGTTCTTTGCTGACAGCACTGACCCCCATGCCACCCCCAAGAGCAGAGCATTGTACTGCATCAGTTTTGGTCACCTGAAAAACTTACTGTGACCATGAAGTTTATTTAGAATAGTGACTGGGTATTACTTGGTGTCCCAGATGTAATACAAACCTATGAAGAGTGTAAGCTGTGTTTTTCATGCAGCAATATTTTAATTTTCCAAGTCATAAGTGCTGCTGCAACCACAGAATTCAATATACATTTTCAAGTCAAGATTGGTTCACATTCGATGGCAGACAATAATTTAAGCTCGTGTCTAGATACTACCTGGTTATTGACCATTGGCATAAAAACATCTCACTGGACCATGCTTGGTGGGTGAGGCCTGTCATTCTTGCCCTTTGGGAGGCTGAGGCAGGAGGATCACTGGAGCACAGGACTTTGAGGTTGCAGTGAGCTATGATGACACCACCCACACTCTAGCTTTCAATCCAGGGAGGCAGAGTGAGACCCTGTCCTGCCCCGACCCCTGAAAATATCTGCCTGAAAGAACGGTGCTAAATGATGATTTTTAATAAAGGCATCATCTCATCTAAAAATAAAATAAAAAAAAATAAAATAAAAAATCTTCTCAAAGGATTTAGGGAAGCTAGAATGAGATAAAGCATTTTAAGTCTTCAGACAACGGTAGATAGTCCATAAATGTAAGCTCTCCTATACTCAAGACTTCGCCTTTTCCAGAGAAGTTGTGGAAAACTGGGTGGAGCTTTGTGGCTTGGCTCAGGGTTGCTGTGAGAAGGGTTCTTGCAGTTCCCTTGCCCTGCTATTACGCAGCCGTCAGGACAGGGACTGGTGACCGTGCATTTTAATGGAAGAGCTCTCACTGCCCATGACGAGCATCAAGGATATAAATGGAACAGTGCTTGTTAAATTGCCTCATTTTGCAGAGACTCACTCCATGAGTTGCTGGCGCTGACATGTGGCTGAATTTTGTGGTTAAGCTAGAACAAAAGAATTATGAATGTACCGAGGAAAACATCCAATTAAATGGCATCACCTCAGTATGTCTGAGAAGGGAACAACGTTTTAGTGTTTTCACTGGCTTTGCCAGCAAATATTTATGAAGTGTCAAAAGGGAGGGTGAGGAGGTGCAAAGTGCTTAGAGTTTAGATCAGGAATGGCAAGTGGCACATTAGGGAACAGAGAAGGGAAGGCAGACATACACAGTTGATGTAGGGACAGGTTGCGCACCCTTGGAAGGGCCTGAGCTCCTTCCAACCTTCAGGCTTCCTCCCCAAACACCTCAGTTCCATTCAGACCAAGAACATGCATTGTACCGGGCACAGAGGCCTCAGGAACTCAGTGAGAGCACAGAGCCCAGCACGGGGGGCAAGGAGCAGTCAGGAAAAAGACTTAGCTGTCCTTATTCCAGCCTCCAGGTACCCTCCCTAGCCCACTGCAGTCATGACACTGACCCCCAATTCTGAACCCAAGGACCCTGCCACTTTGCAGGGACTTGCTCTCCAAGGTCCTTTCAGCTAAGGGCTCTCTGCTATAGAGTTTCTCAAGCTTTCCTGGTGACAGGCCATTTTTTATTTTATTTTATTTAATTAATTAATTTTTTTTTTTGCCAGGGCTGGGTTTGAACCCACCACCTCTGGTATATGGGGCCAGCACCCTACTCCTTGAGCCATAGGAGCTGCCCCCAGGCCATGTTTTTATTTTGTTTTGTTCTGGTTGTAGTTTCCAATCTATTGTGAGATCAATGCTTTTATATAATAAACATAAATTACTAAATTTGTATAGAAAGTAAATGAAGAAAAAATTAGAAAAATGAAATAAGAAACACAGAGACACAAAACAATGTTTTTAAATTACTATATTGAGTAGACATCCACTGACCTAATATAATCACTATCAAAGTTTTGAAGCACTTACTCCCCATTTTTGTGCTTATCAACAAAATGGTTTATGCCTGGTTGGGGGTCCATTCTGGAGAGCTCTGTTCTGTCTAGACCACTGGTTCCCAAAGTTGTGTGCCAAGACATTCCATGAGGTACAGGAAGAAAATATTAGCACTTCTACTTACATTTGAATGGCATTCTCTTTTAATTTTTATTTTCCTGTGTATTTTAAGCATACACAGCACAATAGTAAAATAAGACACATACATAATTTATAGGTAGATAAATTATATATGGTGAGTTGTGCCCAGAATCTTTTTACTGAAAGAGTTGTGTGGTCAATGTTTGAAGTTTATTGCCCTTAACTACCCATGTAGAAGTTATTGCTATGCCTTTTTGAGACATCTCTTATGTTGCATTGAACTGCTATTATTTAAGATTTCATATAGGTATGCCAGTCCTAAAATTACAAATTCTTCAAGGAACTGTGTCCTATGTACGCTTATTTGTTTATTAACTGAAAAAAGCATGGATGTGATCCAGGCTGTGTGCTAGGATGTAGAAATATGAAGATGGGTAGAAATTAATCTCCATTCTTTAGGGTGGACTTGTCTAAGTCAGGAAAAGAGATTTGCAAATTGATAATTGTGTTTAGTGTCACTTATGCAATCAAGCGAGCTTGTGTAAGTAACAAACTTGAGACTTAAAGAGTAGTTAATTCTGCTGAGGGTGGTGCTCAGATAAAGACATTCAGAAGAACTGATACCTGAGAAAACGTTGGGGAGTGACCATGGTTGACAAGAGGAGGTAGGATTTTGTGGTTAATATTACCATGCAAAAAACAATTGCTTAACATTGTCTCCCAAACTGACATCTCTATTCCAGATCTCTTAGCATAAAGTATGTTTATTCATCTGCCTTTTACATGTCCTTCAGTTAGCTCACACCCAATGTATCAATGGCCCCCACCATCCATCCCTGTACCCATATCAGACTCCTCCCCTCAGCCCCCCACACCCATTTTGTTAATATCTATTCAATTCTGGCCAACTGGGGTGGCTCACACCTGGAATCCTAGCACTCTGGGAGGCTGAGGCAGATGGATCACCTGTACTCAGGAGTTGACGACAAGCCTGAGCAAGAGTGAGACCCTCATCTCTACTAAAAATAAAAAAACTAGCCAGCATTGTAGTGGGCCCCTGTAGTTCCAGCTATTCTGGAGGCTGAGGCAGAAGGATAGCTTGAGCCCAGGAATTTGAGGTTGCTATGAGTTATGATAATGCCATGGCACGCAACCCCAGGAAGCCAGAGTAAGACTCTGTCTCAAAAAAAAAAATAAAGTTCAATTCTACCTCCTTATTATGTCTCAAATGCATTTCCTGCAATGTATCAACAATAATAATATTTTTTATAAAGTTACTATTTTTGACAGTTGTGTTCTCTTTGAAGGCAGAGAGTGAGGCTTAATTATCTTGGAATCCCCAGTGGCTAGCGGAGTACTTAGCCTACTACATGATGATTATAATAATATCTAATGCTCACATGGTGCTTAACACGTACCAGTCAATGTTCTAAGCAGTTCACCCATAATAACTCCCTTAATTCTAAAAATAACACTATGGGGCAGTGCCTGTGGCTCAGTGAGTAGGGTGCTGGCCCCATATGCTGAGAGTAGCGGGTTCGAACTCAGCTCCGGCCAAACTGCGACAAAAAAAAATAGCTGGGTGTTGTGGCAGGTGGCTGTAGTCCCAGCTACTCAGGAGGCTAAGGCAAGAGAATTGCCTACACCTAAGAGCTGGAGGTTGCTGTGAGATGTGATGCCATGGCACTCTACCAAGGACAACAAAGAGAGACTCTATCTCTAAAAAATAAAAATAACACTGTGCATTTTTTAGAAATTCAATATAATCTAATTAGGAAAAATAAACTCTTAGAATGTATAAGAGAATCTGGCAAAGTTGCAGAATATAAGGTAAATATACAAAAATCAATAGCTTTCTTCTAACAATGAATATAACAAAAAAAATGGGGAAAACCATTCTATACACAAATTAGAAAATGCATGGGGATGAGGTTAATAAGAAAACCACAAGACATATATAAAGAAATTATAGTATCTTATTAAAGAATATGAATATAAAATATGATCTGAATAAATGGAAACATTTTTATTTTCAAATAGAAAAAAATTTAAAAAATAACACTATGTTGTAGATACTATTATTATCCCATTTTACAGATAAAAAAACTGAGGCAAAGAGATTAAGTGACTTGGCCAAGGACTATGGCTTCTAAAAGTCCAGTGTTGAATAAATGAATGAATGAATGAGTACATAAGTGGAAGAATAAGTGAATGCAGCCTGAAAGTTGAGCTGGATCGTACAATGATAATTCTGCCAAGATCGTAGTTAGCACATTTGGAGGCATTTCTCAAGTTTCTTTCTAAGGAGGCACTAATTGCTTTTTTGGCAGTTGTAGTCGGACCCAAGCTGTAGTAGTATGTCAGAGAGAATAGGAATCTGATATATATGATCCAAAGAAATGAAAGGATGAAACATTCTTGATGGAGAAGGCAAGGAAGCTGGCTGGTCCGAAGTGTAATTTCAGTTGGAGATCTGAGTCACAAGTGGCTTAGCTGCAGTCTGTGCCCGCAGAGCGATGTTGGCATCCTGCCTCATCCAGCCCTTGCTACAAAAACATCGTGACGCATGTGCCCCAGGGAGCCACATACCTGGGGTTTATATGGCAACATGTCCTGGACATCTACTGGGGATTGAGGGCCACCTGTCCTTGTCCCTTATTTTTAAAACCCATTCTTGATACCCACTTCTGCTCTATCACATTGGAGCCTGGTTGCCACTAACTATTGACTGTACATTTTTCTAATGCAGAAAAATGATGCTGCATGGACCCATTTGCTGTCTTCCTCAATTCCTAATCCTCCCTGAGCTTCCTCCCAGTTGCCACAGGGTTCTGTGTTATACTTCTGTGGTTCTACCCTCACTTTTGAGAAAGAGAAACAATGAAAAGGGCCCCTCATCATCCCTCGCTGCCTTCTAAAATAAAATAAGTATCTAATCAGCTCTACCTTTTCTGCTACTCATATATTCTTCCTTTCTCTTGGGTAAAAATATTAATACATGAATAAACTGCCCACTCAGATTCATAGACTGTCAGAACTATGAGGAATCTTTATGACATGCTGGTTCAATCTTTTCATTTTAAATATAAGCAAACAGGCCAGTCATGACAGCTCACTTCTGTAATCCTAGCACTCTGGGAGGCCAAGGTGGGAGAATTTCTTGAGCAAGTTAGCCTGTAATCCTATCACTTTGGAGCACTGCTTGAGATCAAGAATCTGAGACCAACCTAAGCAAGAGCAAGACCCTGTCTCTGCAAAAAATAGAAAAGTTAGGCAGGCATGGTAGAGGGTACCTGTAGTCCCAGCTACTCAGGAAGATCACTTGAGCCCAGGAGTTTGAGGTTGCTGTGAGCTATGATGATGCCACCATACTCTAGCCTGAGCAACAGAGTGAGACTCTGTCTCAAAAAAAAAAAAAAAAGAACAAAGTGCCTAGAGAAGGTCAAGGATCCTACACCCAGGGCCTGGGCTGGTCGAGAACCTTGTCAGGTTCTGGGGGACATGGAAGAAAGAAATCATTTCCCCCTTGCCTAAATTTTCCCCTGCAGTGTCTACTTATATATAACAAAATGAAACTATCAATTGGTTTTCATACTTTCCTGTGATTTTAATTTTTCTCTTTAGAAAAGCCATTCAAAATTTCTGTTCTATTTCATTTCTTTTTTTCTAATTTCCTTCTCTAAATTATTCTTTAACATAGAATAATGAAGAAAAGTGCAATTTCTCAGTCCTCCTTTCTGGTGATTGTATATAAAGGAGAAGTTTCCCATGGGGTTTCCCTTCAGTTTCACTGAAGATAGTTGAAACTTCAGTGTCTGCTATTTCTCCTACCCTGGGCGATTCAGCGATGAAAATTGCTTTATAACAATTGAAATATCACATCATTTATAAATATCTGTTTACATGCCCATTTTGCCCAACACATGATAAACTCTTTGTAGGCACAGACTTTGTCATATTTGCTTTTGTGTTCCTCATACATAGCACAACGTCTTGCACATAGTACATGTTAAGTATATGATTGCAGGATTAGGGAGTGAGTGTGGTTAGTGGTGTGGCCATGCATTCAGAGCTTATGCTCCCCTAATTGGGAAGACTACTTAGAGGAAATGGCCTTTGAGCTATGCTTTAATGGAAAGAAAGACAGCACATGACAGTGGGAAGACGAAGGTTGTTTTTATCCATATGGAACAATCCAGACAAAGGCTTGGAGCAGGAGACTAAAATTACTAGGTTGCCCATCAGGAAATTAAACAGCCTATCCATTCATTAGAGAAAGAACAAATGACAGGCCTTGTGCATTACCAGACTGTTAATAAGCAAGAGCCAGACTTGCTCTTATGAAAAGCCAGACTCTGAATGTCATGCTATCCAACCCTCTCAAGCTACCCCATTCTTAAAGTCTTGCTATTCGAAATTGCAAAGATTGTGCTGAGTACTGGTGCTGGAATAAGGGGTTACAATCCTTCTTTTGTCACTGTCTCTTTCTTCCTATTTTTCAAGCTGCTGAGATGGTTTGTATTTGTCCAAATGATCTCACACTGAGTGGAAGCATTGTGTGTGTGTGTGTGTAAAGGAGACTTTATAATAAACTCACTAACCTCTTCCAACTAGGGGCCCTGATTTTTAGACTTTAACTCAACCCACTGGCCATGCTGAAATTGATCTGCCAGGGTCAAATACAGCTTCCTGGGGGAAAAACATGTTTAAATAGCAATGAGAGGGCATAACAAAATGTGAAGTATCTGTTGGATGCCCCAAACAGTGCTTGATGCTTTCTACACCTCATTTATTCCTCATGACAGCCCTGGGAGGGAGTCATGACCACTCTTATGTAAATCATAGTGAAGGTTCAGAGAAATGACATAGTTGTTTCTTGAGGTCACACAGCTAAGTGACAGAACCAAAATCAAATACAGGTCACATCCAGGTAAGCCTGTGATCCTTCCAACATGCCATACTTACAACAGCAATTATAAAAATATCTGGGGCCAACAAATAATCCAGTTTAAAAATGGGCAAAGGGTGTGAACACTTTTCCAAGGAAGACATACAAATGGCTAATAAGCTCATGAAAAGGTGTTCAACATCATTGGTCATTAGGGAAACACAAATCAAAATCACGATGAGATACCACTTCACACTCACTACAATGGCTACAATAAAAATAGACAACAACACATGCTGGTGAAGATGTGGAGAACTTTCCACCCTCATCCATTGCTTAGAATGTAAAATGGTATAGCTACTTGGAAAACAGTCTGTCAGTACAGCAGCTTTATTTATAATAGACGAAAGGACAAAACAACCCACATGTGGGTTGTCCATCAACTGATGAAAATAAACCATGCTGTATCCAAATTAATGGAATATTATTTGGCCATAAAACAAATGTAGTACTCACACATGCTCTAGCATGCATGAACCTTGGAAGCATTATCTTAAGGGAAAGAAGCAAGTCACACAAAGCCACACATTGTGTGATTCCATTTTTATGATGTATATGGCATAGGCAAATCCATACAGGTAGAAAGTTTTTTAGTGTTTGCCAAAGCTGGGAGGAGGAAAGAATGACAGGTGACTGCTAAGGGTATGCGGTTCCCTGTTGGGGTGTTGAAAATGTTCTAGAATTAGATAGTGGTGATACATGAAAAACCGTGGAATTGTGCACTTTAACTATCAGCTTTATGGTATATGAATTCTATCTCAATAAAGCTATTGTAAAAAATGTATCGAGGTCAGAGGGCTGGCTTAAGCAGGTGTCAGGTAACCATACTTAGGAAAAACTTGATGCATTGAGCACATGCTACCAAGATTTAGGATTTAACAATAAAATGACTGACAGAATGCTTGCTGGGAGTGTCTGTGCATGAGAGGTTTAGAAATGATGTTCTCAATAAACAGCCCAAAAGGAGAAAGAATGCCTTGTTTGGTTCAGCTGGGAGAAATATCACTCAATACAAGTGATATTAACGTATCTTACAGAGACTCAGGTGTTAGGAGGTCTGCAATCTATAGGAGATGGGGCCATCACTTACAAGGCCATGATGTAAGAAAGGTAAACTTAGTTCTAGGATCCACTGTTGCCACTTTCATTTGTTCATTTATTTTAAAAGGTGAACGATTTAAACAATCTGAAGAGAAACCAGAGTGTATGTTCATTTATTTTAAAATATCAATTGAGCATCTAGAGTGTGAGAGTGCCGGGTACTTTGGTATTAGTGTTGAAATTTGTTACATTTCTTCCCTGGTAGTCATTTCATGAAGCATTAGTCTCCCCATTTTACAGAGGAGAAAACCAAGGCTCATAGAGTTTAAGAAGACAGCCCAAAGTCACACAGTAGTGAGTGATAGAGACATCATCTGTGCCAAGACTCCAAAGCTAAGGGTCAGAGGGTTGGGACAGAGAGTCAAGAGCAAAGCAGTGGCTTGCCAAGTGCGAACACCCTAAGGACAGGGGACAAGGGCAGTGGGGGAATGAGGAGTGTCCGGCCCAGACTCTGTGGTCACATGCCTGGGTTTGAATCCTGTCTCTGCCCACCCCATGGGAACATCATGCAGATTTAATGAGTGTATGTGTGCAAGAATGCTTATGCCAGGGTGGGGGAGGCAGGTGTGGTGGCCCGTGCCTGAAGTCAGTCCCACCTGCTCCAGAGGCTGAGCCCTGTTTAAGGCTGCAGTGAGCTACGATCCCACCACTGCACACTCTAGCCTGGAACACAAAATGAGACCCTGTCTCTTAAAAAAGAAGTGGTTGACAAGCAGTGAGCACTCAATGTGTGGAGATTTTATTATTATGCCTCTTATGCACCAGGCTTGATGTCAGGGACTATCACTAAAACAGAAAAGCCTCTCTCAAATTTATAGTTAAAGCACAGTCAACTCTGGAGAGTGGGTTTGGAGCAGGTGTAGGGTAAGTAAAGAAGAGGGATTTTACTTTCTTCCTTATTTTTCTAAAGTTCAAAAGAATATATATTTTTCGCAACTATACATTACTTTTTAAAATGAAAAAACCACAGCTGAAAAAATGTTTCCACCAATAAAAGAAAACTTATTGCTTAGGGAGTAAAAAGAACCCTTGGTGTTTCTGAGTTTAATCTTCATTTTTGGGGAAACCCCAAAAGTCAGCCTTCAATATGCAACCTCCATGCAGCTCAGAGTCTTTGCAGTGAGGGACAAAGTGCCAGTCTCATTAATTCACTTATTTTGCTCCTTCAGCCTGTTTTCCACTATGGGTAAATTTGCTGTCATTTGATCTTAATAAATGACCTGGCAGATGTGTCTAGACCTCAGCTCTGCACAGGGCACTTCTCAGATTCCTTTCTGCTGGGTACTCCCTAAAGGGGTGATGTTACAGGAGTCTGTAAGTTGGGTCTTTCTCTAGAAGATTCATGGGTGGATGGGGGAGACCCTGGAGAGGGAGCCTGATAATTTTTATCATGAGTGGAATCTGGGGCTAACTAGAGGGAGGACAAGGAAGAGGCGAGCAGCTAGTATCCTTCCAGATGTGAAAAGATAAGCTGTCTCCACTTTCTTGCCCAGGGGAGCCAACTGGGCTGTGCAGCTTCCACCTTGTCCGGCGTGTATTTTCCATGTCAGCGCCAGAAGGCTATTTTTCCTTGGGTGAGATTTGACTTTCTCATCTACAAAATGGGTTTTGTATTTCCTCTGTTCTAAGAATTTGGGGGAAATCCACTTAGCTTTGGCCTGAAGTGTATGGTAAGGCTTCTGGGAACAAAGTATTGAATGTTTTCATGATGGGGAGTAAAATGGTGGAGCATTCGGGACGGAATGCAGCTGAGTGACCTGTTGCCAGGCTTGGAGGAACCCAAGGGTATGAGAAGGAACTTAATTCTCATTTAGACTTAGCCCACCAGAACAGAGCCCACAGCCTGCAAAAATTCATTGTTCTACACCTAAGTTTATGTAAGGACAGGATCTGGTTGGAGTCAACATCAAGGACCCAAAAAGAAAGGTTCTAGATTGTAAGAAAAAAATCTATCATCTTGCAGTTCTCTCTATAAGAATAATTAGACATTTTTATATCCAAGCTAAAGTTTCAAGAACAAATGCCTCCCAGGACTTCCTGCCTTTTCAACCGCACCTGTATCCCACTTCCGCTGGTTTCTGAGTCACATGTGTCTCCATTTTCTCCTTCTTCTGCTGAGCCAGATCTTGGCATGGGAACAAAAAAAGAGGCGACCCCAAAGGCTATGTTTCCACCAGCCTGAGCTGTCTCCATCTCACATGTGCTTTTCAAGGACGAGATGCCCTTTGTCCTGCTCTCCTAGGCCTGGACAGAGGTTTACCCAAGGCCAGTGCAACCTTACACAGAGGAGGAGCAGAGGTCAGAGAGCATGTGGCTCAGGTCATAAAATGATCCTGGACACTAAGAGACAAAGACCACTGGCACCTGCTTTTCAGAGCTTTCCTTTGTTTTCATTCCCCATGCAACCAGCCAGTGCGAGATGGGCTGGGTGTTGTTCCAGCTGACAGACAAATCTGGTGGTTCACATGCCACTGGGTTTTCCTTTCTTTCCTGTTTGTTGGGCAACAGGGAAAAGGGGGGATTTCCTTTTCCTGAGCTCTTTATCTCCTTATGGAAATGTTCCTACTGGCAGGACAATATGTGTGTTATGAAGTTCTCGTGTTACTAAAATAATCTATTGGTAAAGGTGGCACTGGGGAGGCCTAAAGGGACCTGGGACATGCCTTACCCTTTGTTTCCAAAAGGAGGGGATGTTTTTGGAAATGTGATAGAATTATTCACAAAACATATCATAAAATCAAATGTATGATAACATCGGTTTTATGTGTCTCGTAATTGGTATTAAGTCGTGCTTTAAAAAAAAAGCAAAGCTGGGAGCCTGTAGCACAGTGGTTACGACGCCAGCCACGTACACCCAGGTTGGCAGGTTCAAACCCGGCCCAGATCAGCTAAGCAACAATGACAACTGCACCACCACCACCAACAACAAAATAGCTGGGCATTGTGGCGGGCACCTGTAGTCCCAGCTACTTGGGAGGCTGAGGCAAGAGAACTGTGTAAGCCCAAAAGTTTGAGTTTGCTGTGAGCTGTGATGCCACAGGACTCTGCCCAGGGTGACATAAAGAGACTCTGTCAAGAAAGAAAGAGAGAGAGAGAAAGTACGAGCAAGACAGAAATGAAATTCTGTAAATAAATTTGCACAGCTCAACAGTAATGACACTGTAACTGAACCATCTCTGCCCACCTGTTCTCTACCAGCCTATTTGTGTGAACTTTGTTCAGATTAACATCTGCTTTGCTCTGTATCATCAGGATGCCGCTACCTTTTTGAATCATCCACACAGCTTAGCCAGAGGGAGTTAGGAGGGGTGTGGCAGAGAGCATGCACTAGCTTCAGTGTCATCCAGAAAGTCGGAGAGGGATGTGACGAGGCAGAAAAAGAGGAAAGCTGCACACTCTTGCATGCTGGAAGATCCTAGAAACATTTAGAACCCATCATGCTTAGGAAACTGAAATGGACCGATGGAAGGATGAGGGGGGAAAAAGTGATGGGGAAAGTCTCCCTGCAGCCCCCTCTGGTAGCTGCCTCTCCCTGTCCCTTCTGGCTTGCTCTCCAGTTCTCACTGGGACGCTGAGATCAAGATGCTGCATAATATGTCTGCAATGTTTTCACCTTTGCACATTTCCATGAACCTTCCCTTTTCCCTTCCCACCCTTCAAGGCCCACCTCAGAAAATCCTGTTCTTCGTGAGGGCCCCCTTGAAATATTCTCTTGGATTTGATGCCTCCTTCTCTTAAACCACCACAGCTTTGGCCTTGGCACCCATGCTCTTCCATATATTATTTTAGTGCATTTTCTACATCTCACCAACATCTTCCACACTCTGCCCCCCAGCCCCACAATAGCCATCCCATATCATCAATCATAAACTTCTTGAGGAGAGGGGTTACATCTTACTCATTTTTATATTCTCCATTATATATGGCCCAGACCCAGGCCCCTGTGGACACTGAAGAGTAAATATGAATTCTAACAGTAGGCCTGATTTTTTTTTTTTTTTAAGACAGAGTTTCACTTGGTCATCCTCGGTAGAGTACTGTGGCATCACAGCTCACAGCAACCTCAAACACTTGGGCTTAAGCAATTCTCTTGCCTCAGCCTCCCAAGTAGCTGGGACTACAGCTGCCTACCACAACACCCAGCTATTTTTTGGTTGTAGTTGTCGTTGTTTGGCAGGCCCAGGCTGGATTTGAACCCTCCAGCTCTGCTGTATGTGGCTGGCACCCTAGCTGCCAAGCCAAGTAGGCCTGATTTTATTAGTAAAAGTTGCTTGGATTTTTTGGCTGTAATTGTTATTGTTGTTTGGCAGGCCCGGGCTGGGTTCGAACCTGTCAGCTCCAGTGCATGTGGCTTATGCCCTAGCCACTGAGCTATAGGTGCCAAGCCCATGGTATTGTTTTGAAGATTATATGAAATTATGCACCTCTGGCCTGGATATGGTGGCTCGCACCTGTAATACTAGCACTCTGGGAGGCCAAAGCAGGTGGATCACCTGACTCAGGAGTTTGAGACCAGGCTGAGCAAGACTGAGACCCAATCTCTACTAAAAATAGAAAAAACTAGTTGGGCATTGTGGCAGGTGCCTGTAGTCTCAGCTACTGGGGAGGCAAGAGAATCTCTGCGTGCAGTTGCTGTGAACTATGAGGCCACGGGTACTCTACTCAGGGTGACAGAGTAAGACTGTCTTGGGACACAGAATAAATGCTCAGTACATACTAGCTATTAGAAGTTGACCACCTCTGGGTGCTGATGATGGAGGCTACCCCTCCTGATGGCAGTTCACCACTGGTACTGGCTTTTCAGCTCTAGGAAGACTGAGCTGAGCTCGCTGTACCCTTAGTAGAGCTCTGAGATTTCCAAAAGAAGGTTTAAAAGGTAAAGAAGATAACGGGACAACTCTGATTGTCAAAACTCTTTCTTTGAGTGTCTGAGTGTGGGACAAGGGCAGCAGAAGCTCCGCGGATCTGAACAACAGCACAACCTATACAGGCCTGTAGACAGAATCCAGTGGGGCCTCTGGGGTTAGCCACTAAAGTCCATGGGACAGAGGAAGTTGCAGGAGCCGATACCAGGTATACGTTTCTGATCTTGGCCTCATTCGCATCTTTCCCAGCCAACCGATGTAATGCACATCTATTAATTCATTCACTCAACCAAGTTTTATGATGTGCCTACCCTGTGCCAGACACTGAGCTCATGGAGTTGTCATTCAAGTAGGGGAGACAGATATCAAGGAATAACAATGTGGCTCTGGCTCTCGAACCTCAGTGTGTGTTTGTTAGAAGACATATTGGTGCCAGCCCTCAGCGTCTGGTATAGTAGGTGTGGTGCTGGCCTGATCATTTGCGTTCCCAACAAGCTTCCAGGTAGTGTTGGTGCTGCTGATCTGGGGACCATACTTGGAGAACCACTATTATGTAATAACAAACTGATAAGTTCTCCAGGAGGAAAAATATGGAAGCTTCTGGGAAAGCATATCAGAAGGTCCTAATTCAGATCTGAAGAGTCCGAGACGGCCTCTTGGGGGAGATGAGTTTACACCAGGCCCTGAAGGATGAGCAGGTGGGAGAGAGGATGTGGAGGCCGTGAGGAGGAAGGAGGCAGGGAGAGTTGAGAAAGGAGGCCAGTGTGGCAGGGGGGCAAGTGGCACAGGTGACGTCAAAGGGCCATAGGCTGGAGGGACCACTCAGGCCTATGGATAAACAGAAGGACTGTGGGTCTATGCTAAGTATAGTGGGGAGTCTTTGTCAGGCAGAAAAATGATATGTTCTGATTTGTGCTTGTGCTTGTAAAATTTAACTTACTGGCATTGTGTGAAGGATGAATCAGGGAGAGGTGAAAAGGAAGCTTCTGCAGAAGTCCTGGCTGAGACGGGGTGGTGCTTGAGAGAAGTAGGTCAATCTGGGTTATTGTCTGAGGTAATATTGGTATAATTTGGTGATGGTTTGGATATGGAAGAGAGAGAGGAAAAGGAAAAAGTTAAAGATAGTTACAGGTATGTAAGATATAGAGTGAGGTGAGGTGGCTCATGCCTATAATTCTAGCACTTTGGGAGGCCAATGGTGAGGATGGCTTGAGGCCAGGATTTCAAGACTAGCCTGAGCAAGAGTGAGACCCCATCTCTACCAAAAATAGAAAAATTAACTGGGAGTGGCGGTGCATGACTGTAGTCATAGCTACTTGGGAGGCTGAGGCAGGAGGATGGCTTCAATCCAGGAGTTTGAGGTTGCAGTGAGCCATGATGATGCTACTGTACTCTTGCTATGGTGATGGAGCAAGATCTTATCTCAAAAAAAAAAATGCAATTATAGAGGCAGGATGGATCTGACAATCTTCCTGAGAAAGTGGTGTGCACATCCACTGACCGTCTTTATGTACACTACTTTGTGTCTTTTCTCCCCATTTCCCCTCTCATCCCATTGTCTTCAAGCCAGCCTGTGTCCACCTGCCACTCCTTCGGGCCAGTTTAAGCTATTTGCTGTGGCCCTACTTTATTGGAAGAGATAGGCAAGGCTCTGGCAAGTTTGAGCAAGACCTATGGGCCTGGGCTCCCAATCTGACAAACATGGTAGGGAGAAGGGATTCTCCAGACATTTGCACTCTGTATCCCTTTCAAATTTTATCTACTAAACTATTTAAAACATTCATCAGAGAAGGATGAATATTGTCATCCTCTTTAACTGTGGCAGCAACACACCATAGAGGAACATGCCTTGGTCTCTGCAGAGAGGGAACCGAGCCAATTCCAGAGTGAGGGTTTGGGGCTTCCTGGTTTCCAGGTGTCTCACTGGGGCCTCTCTCTCCAGCATGGAGAAGTAGGTCATGAGCTGTAATCAGGAACAGGAACGGGATGTTCCCAGCTGGAGGTTTGAATACTAGTGAGTCAAAGTGGAGGTTCCCATGGCAATGAAACTGCCACCTCTTTTTTGAGACTAGCCACCCAGCAATATGGGGGTGAGTCAACTGCTGCTTTGAAAACCTGTTGTATTTCTTCACTTTCATGTCTCAGATTGGAAATATCTGTGATGACTTGAGTCCTGGGCATTTGATAGAGTTTCAGATGGTTTCCCACGTGGTGATGTGATCTTAGGATAGAAACCTCAGAAACCCTGCCTGGCAATGTGTCTTTCCCCCAGTCCACAGCATGATCCCCGGGGAACGACTGACCTAAGGCTCAAATGGAGGGAGATTTTCTACTAGCTGACTGTTTCAGACCATTTCAAAACCTCTCAACTTTTCTGATTTTAAAAAAATATCAGGGAAAGAAGAATGAATGGAAACATCCCGCTGGTTGTTTCCAAAAGATCTCGGAAAACCTTTGCCCTGCTCTCCATCTCTGTATTCAGGAAAAGATGGCTAGAGCCTCCTGCCTGGCTCCCTCTTCCTGTCCCTTTGCTCTTCTGGTCATTTGCATGCCCAGGCCATGCAGGCCCCTGAGTGTGCCATCTCAGGACAAATTAGAGAATTTTTGAATCACAAAATCTCAGAGCTAGAAACGACTTCAGTAATGGGCAGACACAGAGCAGCCTGACACTTTACAGCCTCAATCAGGCAAGGCCCTCCCCACAGTTCTGGGCCTTGCTGTGGTCACTGTGTACCGGGGACCAACCAGCCATTAGTTTTATAGGTCATAGACTGACTCACAATAACCGGGCTCGCAATAAACTGATATATAAACTCAAATGTCCATACTTGCATTTTACCAGGCAGGATATCCTATTTCAGTGACTAGAATTCTCACACATCTCTTATCCAGGTTATTCAGGAGATTGACTTGGTAATCAGAAGCTTGCTCAGTGATCAGAGCTTCAGAGCAAAGGGAGGTGGATGACCTCCAAGGACCTTTTATCTGGAATAGAACCCCCTGAGAATGTATCCCTGCTCACCCACAGATACTTTTTTTGGATTATAACAGAATGCTCAAGGGCACCTGAACTAGCCATTCTCTTTCCCAGGATGACTCTGTGAAAAAAAAATATTGATAAGTGTGTTCCCTTTTGGACTTTCATGAGATCCACTCAGACCATATCCTACTGGTGGGCACATTACATTTCACTGAGTTTGAACCGTCTCAATACTAGTATCATTTGTAGTTATATCCCCTCAAATCGCACACTGGCCACCTTGTCTCCTGATTTATTGATGCTGTGTTAAGATGAGTTGATTATTAATAACATCCATTTCTAAGGGTACCCAGTTTCTGTATTCTTACAGGCAACGTAAAAGAGCCTCCTTCAGAGCTGTGGGAGGACTAGCAGCTCACTCAGTCTAACCCATTAGAACACAAATTTCCAGTGCTGAATCCTCAGCCTGCCTTGTCTTGTACACCACCAACAGTGAAGCGTTCACCACTCTCCTGGAGGCTCGGTCCTTTCAGCCAAGACCCTACGCTGAAAGGGGTGAACCGATCAGAAGAGATTGTCTGTGCCCCACTGTGTCTGGCATCTACCCTGTGGATGAGGTTTTCAAGGTGCTGTGGGGGATGTAAAAGAAGAGTAAGCGGATCAGGAATGGGTAGCTGGCCTGTTTCCAAAGTTCTGCCAGCAAGGAGGGTTCAGATGTTCACAGACTTGGCAGTTGGAGTCCTCAGCATGTCTGGAACTCATTCAATGACACTACTACTGTATATCCTGGGCTCTGTTCATTCAGGGCAGTGGGTGTCTGCCACTTCGATGAGCAAAGCTGAACACTGTGGCCCATGCAAAGAGTTATAAAGGCAAGGCTCAGTCTAGCATGGAGGTAATAGGTTGCTGCTGGGAATCCACAAGACTTGTCACGGCATCTGAAAATCTCACCAGGCCTTTGGATCTCTTTTTTTTTTTTTTTCTGGTTATATAATTGTTTTCAGAAAGTTTCTATTATAATACAAATAATTTTATGAGATCAGTAACAGATAAAGACATATGTGGCTGAACAAATGATGACCACAAGAAAATAAGGCCCTGGGGTGGCGCCTGTGGCTCAAGGAGTAGGGCGCTGGCCCCAAATACTAGAGGTAGAGGGTTCAAACCCGGCCCCAGCCAAAAACTTGAAAAAAAAAAAAATGAGACCCTGTTCTGAAGGGGAGAACAGAGATTTTGGATGATGATATGTTGGCTGATCATGGTGATGGGACATGTGGAAACTGGATCCCAGGGACCTCCCAACCCCCAACACAAGATTTCATTGCAAGAGTTTATTGCCATTTTTTTGTTGGCGCTGTTCTGGAACTGGGAGAGTTTTCCTCCAAGTCCATCTTGTACTCAGTAAACGGATGGTTCAAGTCTCAGCTATTCCACCTAATAACATTGTGATCTGAGGCAGGCTGCTTGATTTCTCTGAGCTTTAGTTCACCTGACTATAAAAGAGAGAAGATAATATCACCCCAGAAGTACCGTTTGTGAAGATGAAGTGAAATTACACACAACATGTGGCACATGGTAGACATGTGATAAATGGAAATTATTATTTCTCCTTTTATTTCTGTAGCAATTCCTCTTAATGATGCCCATAAAGAATTCCTTCTGCTCCACTCCCAAGAGACTTATCTAGATATAAAATTGTTCACTCAAATATTCCAGGAGCTGAATTAGGAAAGCCTAATAACAAAAGTGAATTTTGGCAAGTTAGCCCTGGCCCTTTGAAAGCCAGGCAATGCATATTCCTTACTAAAGATAACTCTCATGCTTTGAAAGGTAAAATTGTGGTAAAAACTTCTTCTTCTGAAGGAGGGTCTCATTCTCTCTTCCTGTTTTCCTTTCCCCTTTCCCCTTCTTCCCTTTATCAACATCTCCAGCCTGTGGGAGGTCTTTGAATGGATTTCCCTTAATTTTTCCTCCCAAATCGACAGAGGCAGAGCAGGACAGTTCCCTGATCTCCCTTGGTCAGTGGGAATCGGGACTTGCTTATTCTCCAGGACACCCTAGATCTTGGCTCTTGCGTGGTGTGTGAGGGAAGGGGAGGGGACGAGGCCCTGACTGTCATGTCGCATGGTTTACATACTCACAGTACTTCCCACACTCTGTGGTTATCCCCCTGGTGAGCTCCATGAGGGCAGAGAAAGTGTGTCCAGCACATCTTTATATGCTCAGCGTCTGCACAGTGCCTGGTGCACAGTAGGATTCTGCACGTGTAGATTGACTGAATGTGTGGGAATGTGGCCTGGGGTAGGGAGTGGGGTTACAGGATAAACCTGGGAAAGAGCCCAGCTCTGGAGCCTCAGACTACACTCTGCTGGTCCAAGCAAGAGAACCCCCACTTTGTTCTGAGATACACATCATCTAGCAAGGTCACCATTGGGATGACTCCTGAGTTTTCCTTCCCAGAGGGCTGGACATCCTAGTGCTCCCTCCCAGGCTCCCAGTCTGCAAGGCCAAGATCCATTTCCAGGAGGACATCGGTAATGTGATGGTTCCCTTATTTCCCCAGCATTGGTTCGCAGGTCTGGAAACTCATGCCCTCCTCACACCACCCAGATGGCTTTACCTTCTGTGCCCAGGCCACCCACTGCTGCAGTGGATTTTAGCCATATTATTTTCTGCTGCTCTGAGTGCCAACACTGCACTCAGCACTAGACACAAACACGCAGAGACACAGCTCTCACCCGCCCCAGAGGCTTGCTGGGTAAGTTAAACAGACAATAAAATGCAGACTTCAAATATGCCAGAGGAGAAGGCATTTAAAATTCTCAGTGGGGGCTGGAGAGAGAATGTGTTTAAAGTCTTTTCATTTCTTTCCCTTCCCTTGCCTTCAGCATCCCAGCTGCCTGAAAGTTGTCCTGCCTCTTTTTGGTCTGTATGACCATTTAAGGATGACTGGTTCTTTTGTGAGTGGGAGAAGGCTTTGAGAGGTTGGCTGTGAGTGCAGACAGCTCCTTCCAGCTTGCCCAAAGGAGCGGAGGCACCTCTACTTGGCAGCAAGCATCTCCGGGCCTGCTTTCTAGTCTACCATGCAGAACGGTGCTATGAAATTGATGATTCAGGATCAAAACCCAGCAGAGCTCTGTCCTGTGGGAGAAACATAATCCACATGACAGGTTTCACCAGGGCTATTTCTGCACACCAGAAACCAGTGCCTAGGACAGTGTAGATCAGAAAGCAGGTGAGCCAGGCCCCTTGGGTCAAGAGCCATCTGGGCTGGAGTTTCACAGGTGACAGGTCACTGCCTATCTTTGCATTGAATATATCAGGGTCAGCCTGGTGCACTGGGTCCGTGCTGGGTCCACTTTGATGTTCCTTTCTCCCGGTGAAGACCTAAGCTGATGTTGTATCTCTGCTACTCAATGAGAAGAGTTGCTACGACTTCCAAGGTTTTGTTTCCTGATCTTCTGATGAGAATGTCATTCCAGGGAAAAATTATGCTCACTGTTTAAAGAAAGACCAGGCCTGAGTAATGAACTCAGCAAATCAGGCATTAAGAGCTCAGAAAGCATAAGACAGTCCTCCCATCTGGAACATATGGCAGATGGAGCAAAGAAGAAAAGTTTTGTTTTCTGTTTCGTTAACACAAAGGAACTCTGCCTGTAATGCCCCTTATCAGGTCTGCATCAGGAAAGAACTTTTATTCCAGCAAATCTCCACACACTGGCTTGGTGCCTGTGGCTCAAGCGGCTAAGGTGCCAGCCACATACACCTGAGCTGGTGGGTTCGAATCCAGCCCTGCCCGCCAAACAACAATGACGGCTGCAACCAAAAAATAGCTGGGCATTGTGGTGGGTGCCTGTAGTCCCAGCTACTTGAGAGGCTGAGGCAGGAGAATTGCTGTGAGCTGTGATACCACGGCACTCTACCCAGGGCCACAGCTTGAGGCTCTGTCCCAAAAAACCAAAAATCTCCACACACTGGGCTGCAAAGCTGGTCTGGTATATTTACAAAATGCAAAACCATTTACATTTTCTCTGTCATTCTCTTACGCCCACTCCCCCCATTGCCTTTTCCTATTTTGTTTCCAGAACATCAATACCAAGGTTTTAGGGGTGAAGAACATAAACATTTTGGTGACTCTAATATTGTCTGTGCTTGGCGCAGCTCGTTGTGCACAGGGGAGCTTAATGGGTGGGCACTGATAAATGATTCATAGTAACTCACTCAGCATTCCCATATAAATTATTTCTGTTCTCATTATGGCCAGAGCCTGGCCTGTGGGTGCACTTACATATTCATGCCTGCGTACATACGCACACACACCTCGGGAGGAGACAAACCATGTTGCTTATTCAAGGGACGAAAAAACCTCTAAAACTGGTCTTTGCTGGGCTGACTGCTTTAACCAAACTTCTGGTCAAGTTGAAAAGGAGAGAACTTATCATCTGTGAAGAGAAAATAAAGGAGCAGCGTGTTTTTTATATAGTTCCTGTCTTTTCCAGAAAGGTAGTTGTGAGGCCAGGTGCGGTGGCTTACATCTATAATCCTAGCACTCTGGGAGGCTGAGGTGGGTGGATCACCTGAGCTCAGAAGTTCGAGACCAGCCTGAGCAAGATAGAGACTCCATCTCTAAAAACTAGCCTGGTGTTGTGGGTGGCTTGATTCCCAAGTAGTTGGGGGGACTGAGGCAAGAGGATCGCTTGAGCCCAGGAGTTTGAGGTTGCTGTAAGCTATGATGTCATAGCACTCTACTGAGGGTGACAAAGTAAGACTATGTCTCAAAAAAACAAAACAAAACCCCAAAACCAGAAAGGAAGTTGTGGACAGCGTTTTTAAAAGGGGAAGGAGGGTCGCAGGGATGGGGCAGTGTATCAAGAATCCCCTTGGGGACACCATTCCCTGTTCACATCTCCCTTCACTCCTCCCAGCCCAAGTCACCTCGTGTTACTGAGGAGAGTGTATATTACCTATTAAGTGCCAGCTCAGGTGTTGTGATATTAACAAAAAAAGGTTTGAAGTCAATTAGTCTCAAAGGGGCCATCTAACACGAGAAGAATTATAGCACTCAAGGAAAAATGGTTTCTGTTCAAAGATCCGGGACTTCCTAGGAGCCCCTGTGACATGCTGCACAGATGCCTTCAAACAACTGTGCCACTCAGTCACTCACAGAGTCAAACATATTCTTAATAATTCCTATGTCCAGTGCTGAGTGCTTTGGGGACACAAAGACAATAACCATCGTACTAACAACAGCAAACACCGATACAGCACTTACTATGTATGTGTCAGGCACTTTCCTAAGTGTTTCCGTACAATAATTTATTGAGTCTAATTTAATCCTATGGCAGCTTCATGAGGGAGGTACTATTATATCCCCATTTTACAGATTGTGAGCAGGAGCTTGTTTTCCAAAGTAAAGACAGAACACTCACATGAGAAAATGGTAAAGTGCCAGGAAACTTGCCAAGGAAGTACTGGAGCTGGTGGAAGGAAAGGTCACTTCTCATGGGGAAGGTTTCATACAGGAGGTGACATCTGAGCTCCCTCTCTAAGGTGCAGAGGGTTCCTTTGTGTTAGCTTTTTGCTTTGTCATAGAAAGAAAGGGGGCAGGAAATGATTATCAGGGGCTAGAGTAGGGTACAGGGTTCTTCCAAAGACAAATTAACAGCAAATTTAGCTTAAAGATCTTAACTGGGCTTTATTTGCAATTCTGAAGCAGGCAACACCTCTTTCTATATAAAATACAATGAATGTTCCAATGAGCCGAGCAGAGGAATTTGGCTTTAAAGACAGAAAAGGGCTGAGAAAAGCAGAAACAGAGAAGAGAAAGCGGATTGGTCATTTCAAAGTTACTTTCCTTGTAAAGGAAAAGGGACTTTCCTTATCATGCTGGCTAAAAGTGGCCTGTTTGGGGGTTTGGATATTAGCATTCTCTCTCCTGATTTCTCAGAGGTCAAATAAACAACTTGGTTTCGGGTCAGTGGTGTGGAACTTCAGCATAAGTTACTTCTCTTTGGTTTGGTCTGTTGGGCCTAGTGCAGGAGGTCAGTCTAAACCCATGGCCTCCTATAAATTTCATTTAATAATGCAGAGGGCAGTAAGACCAGAGGCACAGAGCTTGTGGTTCACTGGGAATGACAAGATGTTTGCTTTGGCTAGAGAATTGTGGGACAAGAAGCTGAAAAGGTAGAGGAAGGGTAAGTCAAGGTAAGTCTGGAGTTTGGGCTCAATTGTGCTGACCTTGCAGGTGAAGTCAGAGGTGTTTAGTCTGGTGGCAGAGGGTGTGGTGTAATTGAAGATGAAGAACTTGAAGCGGTCACAGAGAGGGACCACTAATGGTCCAGGCAAGAGGCAAGGAGAACCCAACAGCCATAGAATTGGGGCTGGGAGTTGGGGACAGGTGTGAGAGGTGACATGTGATTGGATGTAGAGGGATATATTTATCTCTTTCTGTTGTTTATAACACAGTACCTGACACTGGGTAATTTATACAGAAAAGGAATGTATTTCTTATGGTTGTAGAGGCTGAGAAGTGCAAAGTGGAGAGCCTTCTTGCCGGTGGGAACTCTGAAGAATCCCAAGGCAGCACAGGGATAACATGGGGAGGGAGCTGAAGTGCTGCTCCTTCCTCTCACAAAGCCACCAGTCTCATTCCCAGGACAACCCATTAATCCATGAATGCATTAACCCTTTCATGAGGGCAGACCCCGTATGACCCAATCACCTCTTAAAGGCCCACCTCTCACTACCACCACATTGGGGACAAAATTTCTTTTCTTTTTTTTTTATTGTTGGGGATTCATTGAGGGTACAATAAGCCAGGTTACACTGATTGCAATTGTTAGGTAAAGTCCCTCTTGCAATCATGTTTTGCCCCCATAAAGTGTGACACACACCAAGGCCCCACCCCCCTCCCTCCGTCCCTCTTTCTGCTTCCCCCCCATAACCTTAATTGTCATTAATTGGGGGACAAAATTTCAACATGAGTTTTGGAGGAGACACTCAAGCCATGTCAGAGGAGAAGGTAGTGGATGGAAAGACTTTAAGGCTCAATGACTTGGAGAGGTGGATGATGTTATTAATAGAAGCAAGTCAGCCAGGAGGGCAGGGGGTGAGGGGAAGAGAAGATAAGATAAGATGGAATGTTAACACAGTAATTTTTATTGACAATAAAAATTGTCAATTGGCTGGGGGAGGGGGGATTTGCATCAGGTGGAATGTGGAGATGGACCTGGGGACAGAAGTTGGGATTGGAGATGATGACTTTTCACAGTCTTTCTCCAGGCTGCAATTCTGAGCCAGTTGAGAACAGACACAGAACACCTGGAGAATTTCCAGTCTGGGGAGGCAGCCCAGTGGCAGCCGGCCTTTGCTGAATTGACTCTCCAGCATTACTAGCTGTGTGGTCCTGGGAAAGATGCTCTGCCTTCTTGGCTTCAGTGTCCACATTTGTAAGATAGAGTTTAAGTGAGATAAGGCGTGAAATGCCTAGCACAGTGTCTGGCACTTAGTGGGGGCTCTACATATTCTGTTCTGCCTTATCTGGAAATGTTTCCAAAGTTTATTTATGATTGTGCTGTTAACCATCTCTCAATGCACAGGACAGCCTCCACAACAAAGAATGATCTGGTCCAAAATGTCAATAGTGCTCAGGCTGAAAGGCTTACATTAATCAAAGGCTTACATTCATCTACTCATCTATTATTTATAAAGCACCTACTAAGTGCCAGCTCTAAGCAGAGTGCTGAGACTATAAAGATAAAAAGACAAATTCGTGCTCTCAAAGACCTGACAATTTTGTGAGGAGACAGGCACAGGATTGATGGAAATAAGACTCTGGAAATACGACATGTGCTGTCATGGGATCCACATGAATGCCGATGGAACAACGGAGAAAAAGTTCAGCGTGGTGGCTGAAAGCAGCCCATTTGGAGTTGTCTGCCCTGGGTTTGAATCTCAGTTATACCCTTTATTGTATCACCTGGGACAAGCTACTTAACCCCTAGGAACCTCAATTTCCTCATCTATAATACAGATAATTATGCTTGCTTCATGGTGCAATTGCAAAGATTAAATACATTTAGCACAGTGCTAACACGTCATAGTTGGTCAATAGGTGATAACTCATGATAATAATGATGGATGCGGCTGCTGATGACAATGATGAAAGTGACATTTGCCTGCCTGAGGATTTAGGAAAACTACCCAGAGTTGCATTTAATCTGAGGCTTAAAGGGCGAGTAAAAGTTTACTAGGCATGGGTGGCGCCTGTGGCTCAGTGAGTAGGGCGCCGGACCCATATACCGAGGGTGGCAGGTTCAAACCCATCCCTGGCCAAACTGCAACAAAAAAATAGCTGGGCATTGTGGCGGGCGCCTGTGGTCCCAGCTACTCAGGAGGCTGAGGCAGGAGAATCGCCTGGGCCCTGGAGTTGGAGGTTGCTGTGAGCTGTGTGACGCCATGGCACTCTACCAAGGGCGATAAGGTGAGACTCTGTCTCTACAAAAAAAAAAAAAAAAGTTTGCTAGGCACGCAATGAGGAGAGGGGTTTTAGACAGAGACTACCATGGGCAAAGACCCTGAGAAAGGGCACATCATGGCTTGTTTGGAGAATGACAAATAGCCCAGTGCAAGTAAGTTCAAAGAAAGTGGTGATATTGGCTAGAAGTGGATTAGGGCCAGTAGGATAAGAGGCTGAGTAGAGAGGTGAAGCCCCGTCGTGAAGTATCTTCTCTTCAATGCTAAAGAATGCTATTGTATTTTTTGTACTATCCAAAAAGTATAGCATTTGTACTACAGATTGTGGAGTCACTGTATTATTTAAAACAGGAGTGACAAGATTGGATTTACAAAGTGGGAAAATAAATCACTTTTTCTGAAGTTTGGAAGATCAATTGGAAGGTACTGGTAGACATGTAAGGAGACTTTTGCAAAAATCCAGGAGAAAGAGGTAATAATCACTAATGCCTTATCTCCAAGTATAGTCTCCATTCATTCCAGTAATTTTTATTGAGCGTCTGTGAAGTTTTTGGTGTTTGGAATACTGAGAAAGACATCCCTGATATCATAGAAATTGCATTTTAGTAGGTAGACTCAGAGTAAATGAGAAAACAAATGAAAGGTGGGGTGCTGTGGCTCACGCTTATAATCCCAGCACTCTGGGAGGCCGAGGCAGCTGGATTGCCTGAGCCCAGGAGTTTGAGAACAGCCTGAGCAAGAGCAAGATCCCATCTCTAAAAACACTAGCCAGGTGTTGGGTGGTGCCTGTGGCTCAAAGGAGTAGGGTGCTGGCCCCATATGCCGGAGGTGGGGGGTTCAAACCCAGCCCCAGCCAAAAACAAACAAAAAAAACTAGTCAGGTATTGTAGTGGGTGCCAGTAGTCTCAACACTTGGGAGACTGAGGCAAGAGAATCACTTGAGCCCAAGAGTCCGAGGTTTCTGTGAGCTGTGATGCCATTGCACTCAATCCCGGGGCAACTGAGTGAGACTCTTATCTAAAAAAAAAAAAAAATAGGAAAGAAAAGAAAACGTTAAAAATTGTGGGAAAATTAAACTAGGCAGTCTAATGAAAGTGACCGGGATAGAGAAACAACCTGAGACAAGATGGTCAGGACAGGTCACTCTGGGAAAGTAACAGGGAAACTAAGACTTGCACGATGAGAAGGTTGTAGCTTTTCAATAGGTATTTGTTGAATGAATACATGAATGAATGACCATATGAAAGAGAATGAGTGAATTAGGGAGAACTTGACCGTGAGCAGTAGTAGGGAAGGAGAAGAGGGGACAGCTGTTAGAGAGATTCAGACAGCAGACTCTCTGGTACAGGACTTGGTGATTGGCTGCATGTGTGGGTAGGAGAGAGGGGTGTCCAGGATGTGCACCCCAGTGGCTCAGCAGTAATACTTGCAGGAATGAGAGTGGGCCACAGACACGAAGACAAAAGGTCTTGCATTACACTTTGGTTAGAATGAATTTGAGATGGCTTTAGAATGTCCAAAGAGCTGTGCAAGCAACTGTTTGAATTTTGAGTCTGAATATCAAGAGAGAGAACTGTCTGGGGAGGAGGATTTGGATTGCCCACATAGAGTCAGAGTCATAGTGTGCAGAAGAGGAAGCGTGGAGAGGGTAAGCAGAGAGTGGAGAGGAGGACTCTGAATGACCCGACAGGTCAGAGGAAGGAAGAGGCATGTAGATCCTTCCTGTAAAAGTCTTTATTATTATTATTTTAAAGACAGTCTCACTCTGTCACCCAGGCTAGAGCGCTATGGTGTCATAGCTCACAGCAATCTCAAATTCTTGGACTCAACTAATCCCCTTGCCTCAGCCTCAGGCTCCCTTGTAGCTGGGACTACAGGCATGCACTGCCATGCCCAGCTAGTTTTTCTGCAGGGGTCTCTCTCTTGCTCAAGCTGGTCTCAAACTCCTGAGCTTAGAGGATCCACCTTAGCCTTCCAGAGTGCTAGGATTACAGGCGTGAGCCAGCCAAGAAGTCTTAAGCGCTGACCCTCCAGAACTAACACACCAAAGAAGGATGTGCCCTGTGATTTTCCTGCAATGGGTACAAGCTTCTTCCAGCGTATGTCAGAAAGCCTTTAATGTAGCGTTCCTTAGAAGTTACAAAGTACAAACCTGAGAAGGGGGGAGCCACCACTGCTGAGTGGGGGGGGTTTCTCCCTTGGACATATTGCTTTGCAGGTCCAGGCCATAGCAGGGGCAGGGGGCTGGGGTCCCTGCATGGCAGAGGGGTGGCAGAAAGGATGTGGTGTTTTTGTGACTATTCATTTGCTAATTCGGAGATAATCTAGGTAATAAATATTGAGTTAACCTGAAAGGGAAAAAAAAAAAAAGAAGATGAAGCAAGCACACAGATGTGACTGATCTGTGAAGATGGGATTCTACCCCATGTAAATGTCCCTGGAACAAATCACTCGAAAGAAGGGAGCCCAGATTCCATCAATTAATTTGGTAATTGTGCGTCTAGACAAAAAGCGTATTAACAAAGTCAAAGGACTTTTCCTGTGTGTTTCAGAAATGACTTTTTGTTCTGGGTATTCTTGATGGGAATTCAGTCATCTTAAACACATGACTCTGGGAAGTAACTGGAATTGGAGGAAACAGTTTTTCATATTTAACAATAGCCAACACTTATTGGGTGTCTATTATGTGTGGCCAGTTGTTCCCAAATGCTTCCATTATATTATTTGACCGTATTGCAGTTGCCCTTTCAGAGCTGAGTTTACCGGGCAGTAGGTACCTAATAAAGACCCAATACTACCGGGGTCATAAAGTGAGCTACAGTGAAATGCCTCCCTGTAACTTGTAGCACTCAGTCCTACCAACCTGAGCAATCCCCCCAAAAGGACTTGGACTTAGTAGTTCCTGGGTTCAAGTTCTTGCCTACCTGCTCATCCACTGAATGACCTTGGGAACATCACTTATCCTGTTGGAAATTCGGTTTCCTCCTTGCTAAATTGAGGACAAGTCTTGCCTTAGTGCACAGATTGTGATCAGGATCGAATGCAGTGGGTTTTTTTGTTGTTGTTTGTTTTGTTTTTTGCAGTTTTCAGAGGGGCTGGGTTTGAACCCGCCACCTCCTGCATAAGGGGCCAGCGCCCTATTCCTTTGAGCCACAGACGCTGCTGGAATGCAGTGTTTTTCAACCTTTTTCATCTCACAGCACACTTGAACCTATAGTTAAACTTCTGTGGCATACTTAAATAATGCTGATCCAAAAAAAAAAGAGTTAAAAGAAAAAGAATATACTTACTGTGCTTTGAACTTCTTTCAAAAATAATTTAATTAAAGATCATTAAACATTTTCACAGCACATCTAAGATCCTCACCTGGCACACCACTGTGCTGTGGCACACCAGTTGAAAATCACTGATCTAGAAATAATGCATGAAGGCCTTTATGGCCTACCCACAAGTAAAGGATATTGGTCTAACAACCACTACCTCACCCTTTGTATAAATCTAGGTTGTTAGGTGGGGCCTCTGGATCACAATCATTTTGCTCCCCTGCCATTAGGGCACTTGCTGGATGCTGTAATTAAACCAGACACCTGGCAAGTCATCTTGGGATTATGCTTCCTCAGCCCAGTTTGGTAGGCTGGAGAGAACAAAACCTCCCAGCATCCAGGCAGGTATGTTCACATCGAAGTCAAGCAAGTCCATGAGAAGCAGTTAACCAGGGGACACGGTGTGAGGATCCAGATGTCCAGCATCCTCTTCCCTTCCTGGGTGCTAAGCAGCTGTGTCTGTTTGAGGATGCATCTTCTGCGGAAGCTGTTGTGAGAGGCTGAGTTTGCTAGTGCAGCTGTCTTCTCTTCAGCCCTGTGGTCCCCAGCAGGGAGGCTGCACTCAGAAAGTCGGATTTGCTAGCCTGAGGGCCCTTGCACAGCTGGTTGGCAGTGGACATTAAAGAAGGTAACAGGACAGTCTCTCTGCTCCTTGGAATATTGTAATCAGCCTAATTGACTCTGCTAATCTTTCAAGGGCCTAGGGCCACCAACACTCCCCTTTCAGGTGTTTGTATTTTCCAGGCATTAATGAATGTTTCCCACACACCCCTGAGGTCTCTTGCTGGGCCACAGACTTAAAGGTGCTCCCTCAAAAGGAGCTTCATTTGAGGGTGCACATGGTACCTCTCTGGCTGCTAGGGTAGTTGTCAAAAATGTATTGTGTAATCATTAAATCAGATAATTCATGTAGGGTGCTGATAATGATGCCCAGCTCATGGTGAAAATGTTAATTAATATACTGTTATAATTACTTCTCACGACCACCCTGCAAAGAAAGTAGCTTTTTTTTTTTTTTAATTTTTTTTATTGTTGCAGTTTGGCCAGGGTTGGGTTTGAACTCTCCACCCTCAGTGTATGGGGCCAGCACCCCACTCACTGAGCCACAGGCACTACCCAGAAAGTAGCGTTATTAACCTAACTTTAAACAGGAGGAAATTGGAGCTCAGACAAGGTCAATCTCTTGTGAAAGGACCTTCTACTCCAGGATTTGAACCCAGTATTCCTCTGGGCTGGGCTTCTTCCCATGAAGGAGCTGTTTAAAGCTGCTCCAAAGGTGTCAAAAAGGATTCAAGCTGTGTCCTACAAGCACTTACACTGGACACCCATCCCTGAGGATTTAAAACTGATCTCAGGAAGTGGAGCTGCTGTGCCTACCCATGATGAGACATTTGTCCCCAGGGGAACGCTTGTCAGGGGCCCTGGCAGGACCCTGTGAAATTAGCCAGTGGTAAAATAGAAGCACATGGCTCTGATCCCCCCAGACATTTCCTGTCCTCCCAGTCTTGCCCATCCTTCCCCAGTTCTTAGCCTGAGACAGAGTAGAACAGGCCAAACAGGTTGCCTGGCCACAGCTCCTAACGTGGTTACAAGCTCTCTTATGGCTCCCCAGGCCTGCGCTGTCTCACTGTAGTGGTCAGCCACTGCTCCACACTGTGGCCTCCTGAAATCTGCGCAGCTTCCTCAGTCCCTGGGTAAATAATAGATCACCCTCTGAGGTCAGCTGAGTGGCTGAGGAGCAGTTTTTCAGACACATGGAGTGACTTTGGGGACCCAAGTTCAAGATTCCTCTTTTCCATTTACCAACGTGGGCAATAGTAATAATGATCGCTAATGTAAGGTTGACAAGACACCTTCTTGAACCTTATTTCATTGATTCTTGCAAGACCATGTGAGTAATAAGGAAAGGTTCTCTTATTTTCATTTTGCGGTTAGACCAAGGTTAAGCACTTGATCAAAATTGTACCTCTAGTAAATGAAAACCAGGGCATAAACCTAAGATTTTTAAATCAAAATCCCAATGCTATTTCTATACTATTGTCATTTCCCCCCTCTGGTACATATTTTTTCATGTGTAAGTGAAGGATTTTGGAATAATGATCTCTGAGGCCTCTACTAGCTCTCAAATAGAATCTAGTGTCTTGCTGTTTTCTGAAGCACCATTATCATTCACCTGAAGGACTGTTATGATACCTATATCAGGGATGTGATTTTTCAGATCTATTCCCATCTGTATCTTATAACATTTCCATTTTTAATGAATTAATTTTCAGAAATGAAGTCTCCCTATATTGCCTAGACTGGGCTCAAACTCTTGGGTTCAAAAGACCCTCCTGCCCCAGCAACATCTAGGACTATAGGCCACCACACCCAGAATATATTGTCATTTTTATAGTTCATGGCATATACCTAATGCAGTGGTTCTCAACCTTCCTAATGCCCCGGCCCTTTAATACAGTTCCTGTGGGTCGCAACCCACAGGTTGAGGGGACCTATTTCAAATCAATAATAAGAGAACTACCAATTTGTTCCTTAGGCCCTGCTATCAAGTAAAGAAATAGCCCTGCAAATTTGCGCAGGCCCAGCATTTCCATTACTTTTGCATTAACCATCCAAGCAAAGTTCAGGCCTCTCTCTATAAAGAAGCTAGGTTTGTGATATCTTCTAGAATCATCTACAAGGCAGTTAGATCCTTGGGAAATGGTAGTGAATGTGAAAATGGATGGAGAGTATTGACAGCACAAGGTATCTAAGTGATTAAGAATCTAAAAATGGAGCAGGAAGTGGTTGTTGCTAGCAGAAAAAGCTTTGTCTGAATCCATGGTCCATTACTCTTGAAGGAATAATCATAAAAGCCCACAAACTGATGGCAGCTCTCAATTACAGATGCTGCTTAAATGTGTGGTATTTTTTCCTGCGGAAAGGAGGTGGTTCAGATCATTGGTAGTAAGAAAACCCAGATTAAATATCTTATTTTTGAGTAAATGACTCAACCTCTTTATGTCTCCGGTTTTTTGTTGATAAGCTCTCTATTATAGCAATAGTGCTAAATGATCTATCAAATAGTGAAGTGAGGATGTTGAAGTTTAAAGAGATAAATTTTAGGTGTAGTTTCATCAAAGTAAAACATATTCATGGTTTAAAAAGTATACTCCGACTGAAGTAAGCAGCAAATTGCTTTTCTCTATATACGTCTAATTTTTTTCTCTTCCTTCCCTCCCTCCATTGTCTCTCTCAAGGTAGAAATCATTCTTCCTCATTCTTTTCATTTTTTAAATTGAGGAAAAGATTGACATAGAGCAGCAAGTATAGATTTTAAATGTACAATTCAGTGAATTTTGATAAATATACCTGTGTTACCAACTCCCCAATCAAGATACAGACCGTTTCTATCCCCCCAGAAAATGTTCTGTGCCCCCTTCCAGGCGATCCTCATCCTTCATGGGCAGCCATTGTTCTGATTTTGGTCACCATAGATGAGCTTTGCATTCTTCACCTTCAGATAAATGAAATGAAAAAGTATAAATTGCTGTGTATTTGACTTTCTTTTCTCTTTTATTTATTTATTTTATTTTTTTGCAGTTTTTGGCCGGGGCCTGGTTTGAACCCACCACCTCCAGTATATGGGGCCAGTGCCCTACTCCTTGAGCCACAGGTGCTGCCCTGTATTTGACTTTCTATGCTGAACAGTTTTATCTGTGTTTTTGTGCATAGCATAGTTTCTCCCTCTGTATTGCTGAATGGGATTTCATTGTATGAATCTACCACAATTTGTTTATCTATTTTCTTATTGTTGAACATTTTGGGTTTTTTCTGGCTCGGAGCTCTTGTGAACACAGCTTCTGTGAACATGCTCGTATAAGTATTTTTGTGGACACATGTTTTCATTTCTGTTAGGTCAGCATTTAGGAATATACTTGCTGAGTCATACGGCATGGTTTAACTTTATAAAGAACTACCAGGTGGTTTTCCAAAGTGGTTGCCAGTTTATAATCCCATCAGCAACGTACCAGAGTTCCAGTTCCTCTGTATCACCACCAGTATTTGGCATTGTCAGTCTTTTTAATTGTGGATCTTCAGATGGGTATGAAGTCATATAAGATGTAATCATTGGCGGAATTGGGTGAAGAGTACTCTCTCTGTACTCTCTTTGCAACTTCCTGTGAAGTTTATTTTAAAAAATAAAATTATTTTCAAAATAGAAAGTTTTTAAAAAAGATACTGTTTTTTAAAAAATGCTATGAAGTGTTATCTCATTGCAGTTTTATTTTGCCTTTTTCTGAATTCTAATGAAGTTGAATACTTTTTCATGAGGTTAGTGGCTGCCTGTATGTCTTCCTTTGTGAAGTATCTGTTCAAGTTTTCATACATTTTCTTTTGATTTGGTTCTTCATATTTTTATTACATTAAGAAGTCAATAGGTTACTCCCTAATCTAGTCTCCTAGACTGTGGTACCAAGCCAACAACTCTGCAGTGCTGCTTCCGGTTGAAACAAATAAACTGAAGCTCACTGTGTTGATTTGGGAAAACTTAAAATTTCTTATCAGGGAATAAAGTTTGGTGTGAAAGGAAATCACATGAGGGTGGCGCCTGGGGCTCAGTGAGTAGAGCGCAGGCCCCATATACCGAGGGTGGTAGGTTCAAACCCGGCCCCGGCCAAACTGCAACAAAAATATAGCCGGGCGTTGTGGCAGGTGCCTGTAGTCCCAGCTACTCGGGAGGCTGAGGCAAGAGAATCACCTCAACCCAAGAGCTGGAGGTTGCTGTGAGCTGTGACTCCACAGGACTCTACTGAGGATGACAAAGTGAAGACTCTGTCTCTAAAAAAAAAAAAAAAAAGGAGAGAGAAATCACATGAATTTAGGGAATTATTTCTGACTATGCTTTATTTCCTCCCAGAAATGACAGAGTTCAGACATTCTTATCATGAAAATCTCAGCCTCCTTATCTCCTGAGAGCAGCCCCTGCGACAAGTCCAGCTTTGTGTATTCATAGATTATTTACACAACATACATGGATGAGTACCTGGGTTTGCCAGGCATGGCTAGGCTGGGGATTAAAAGATAAATTAGGGTGAGCCTGTGATCTAGTTCGTGAAATATGTATACAAAATAATGAAATAAATAATAGTACACAGAGATAACTGCAGATAGGGGTACACACAATTTACAATGGGAACACAGAGACTTGATCAACTAACTCCACCCTGGGAAGTTATTTTTATTCCCAATCCCCAGGAAGGCATCCTATATATGGGAGAAATGTCCATCCCCGAGAGACACAGCCAAGCTGTAACCGAGGATGACTAAAGCAGAAACGTCTTCAAGCTCATCTGTAGCAAAAGCATCAATGGATCAGAAAAAGGGCCTCCCCTCATCACCTCACTGCAGAGTGGGTGCAGAGGAAACCCAGGCGTTGGCCATGTTGGTGCTGGTCCATTCACATTTTACACTAGCAAGTGAAGGGTTGTCTTCTTTCCACCTGCATCCACAACAAGAGATACAGATTTTCCAAGGCTTGAGGATGGCTCACTGGAGAGGTACAGAATAGGAAGACGCCATGTGTTTTCTACTGGACATTTCTAATTTGGATGGTGCTTTTATTAATGGAGATGGGATCTACTGAAGAGGAAGAGAGTTGTCATTTGGAGAATCATTTTTGTTGTGGTTGTTTAGTGACTTTTCATAGAAATCCAGTGAAATAAGAATAATGGACTGGTTGAGTGGATTAGATGAGAACTTATCTGCAAAGTACCTGGTAGGTAATACCTGGCAATTATTATTAGTCAACAGGTTGAGAAGTTGGGAGACCTGGCTGAGTCGGATTTTTATGACAACCCAATTCCAAGCTGTGCTTTAGTTCCTTAATTCTCCCCACTTAGGTCAATACTCCTGACTCCTCTGACTGACCAGAGCAGACAAACACCAGGCCTTCCTCACTGGGGCACCCTGGATCATACCAAACACCAATGCTCAGCTGTCCACAGGTGTTTGAGTCAGGACCTCCAGAAGGGGTGGTCTTGTACTCACCTCAGCTACTCTCCACGGGGCCTATAGCCAGAGCAGACACAGAGAGACTCTTGAGTTTGTTGAGGTGAATTGAGTTGAATCTGAGTTTCAGGCTTAGTAGGGTTTCACAAAAAGCATGGAGTGTGTTGAAATGCAATAGGAAGCAATTTTGTTGATGAGGCCCTAAGACCTGCAAGCTGCCGGTGAGAAAGCAGGAGTGGAAGAGTAGCTTATGGCAACTGGGGCTTGAGATTCCTGAGATGGGCATCAGCCTATGCAGCAGGGAATAGAGACCAGCACCGTCCCTTGAGGAGGCTGTGTAGAAGGCCAAGGAAGGTCTCCTTTGATACATTTTTAACCAGTTTGCCCTTGTGATGGCTGGAGATGGGATGAGGATGAGTAGTCTGGGGACACATAATCTTCTTGTCCCAGCACATCTCGGGCCCTGGGCCCCACACATCTGCAAGGACAGCAGCGCATGACAGACAAACCACAGTCTCCACTGAGTGGCTGGGGATGGTATAGTGATGATGGTGGCAACGGAGAAGTCTTTGATAAGCAGTTTCGCTTGAGAGGACCCCTTTCAGAGCTGTCCTCATTTAGTGAGGAAAAAGCATCATGCCTATCTCCCATACCCTCTAGACTTGTGTTTATCATTTACTCCCTTTTCTCCTTCTAGCTTTTTTACTTATAGGGAATAACCAGACTGCACTTGTGGGCCCTTGAGATAGCTGAGAACAAGTTCACAGCCGGAAATGGCAGAGCTCAGGGCAGTGTTTGTAACTCAGAGGAGCAGCACTGGCAGCAGGTCATCTGTGCAGGGGGCCAAGAGGAGCACCATGCTCCAGATTGGTCCAGCAGTGACCTGAGTCGTGGAGAAGCCAGACTGCTTAGTGTCCTACTACTGCTGCAATCAATTACCACAAAGTTAATGACTTAAAAGATCAATTTATTATCTTATAATTCTGGAGGTCAGAAGCCTAAAGTGGGTTGGGCAGGCTGCATTCCTCTGGAGGCTCCAGGAAGGAATCCCTTTTCTTGCCTATTCCGTCTTCGAGAGGTTGCTGGCATTCCTTGGCTTATTGCCCTGTGTCACTCTGACCTCTGCTTCCATCATCACGTCTTCTCTGATCACGACACTCCTGCCTGCCTCTATAAGAACCCTTGTGTTAGGTTGGGTTCATGGGACTAGCCCAGGATAATCCCCCTATTTGAAGATCCTTAATTTAATCATGTCTGCAAAGTTTCTTTTGCTATGTAAGATGACAAACAACTCACAGATGCTAGGGATTAGGATGTGGACATCTTCAGAGGGCCATTATTCTGCCTACCACCATGGAGGTGACCTTCTCACCCCACCTCCAGGGTGAGTTTTCTTTTGGACCTATCTGGAGATGCTTGGTCAATGCCTGTGAGTTCTGGGGGTATGGGGACCTCCCTGGGACCTCACTTTTACTCTAAGTGTCTTCTGAATGGTTCTCTGGGCACTGGCTCCCTCCCCAGTTTTGTTTCTTCCCCTCACAGGGATTCCTGCAGCTGGCTGGAGTCCTTCTCTATGATTTTTTCAACAGGAGCCAGAGGCATCCTGGTTCTGTCCCAGAGTGGGTATCATCGCCTGGTAACTCTGACATGGCAGACTGGCCCTTCCAGGAGGAACGACTTCCTACGGTCATGTCTGTGTGCTGTTCCCCTGGGGTTCCCAACAGGATGGTGGCCATCAGTGCTGCAAGCGAAATGAAGAGAAACATGCAGAGTTTCCAGAGGCCCCCAAACCAGCAGGGAGGGTGGGAGGGCAGCGCAGCCAGAGCTGCGTGAGGCTGGGAATTTTCCATGGTAAGTTTGGGTCCCTAGAGAAATGGTCAGGTCCAAGGAAACTGTGGAATTTCCCTCTGGTCTAGAAGATTTAAAAGTGATTCTGGGGTGGTCTTCTGGGCTTGGCTAGCACTTGTCTCAGGCTCAAAGGCTGGCAAGTAGCTTTTCATCTTTTTAGACTCTATCCTCCCTCCCCCCACTTCCCCTGCTGGGCTGGCTGACAGCAGCGTCTGACTGAATCTCACATTTTACCCCACAGGCTCACACAGATCCCAAACCTCATTTTCAGTCTGTTCTCCATTGTATTTGCCCTCAGTTTCCCCTCCCTTTGGTTCCTGTCGACATGACAGAGTACTCTAATTTATTCAGCAGTTGGTGCTTTTTTCAACTGAGGATTCTCAGTGATTAATGTGACATCCCGCCTCTTATAATTTAATTCCGAGGTGCATCCTGGGTCATCACTTTCCCAAAAGACAGTTAAGTAAGATAAAATCGTCTATTAAAAATATCCCATATTGTGGAGATCAGGGAACACAGAAGACTGTGGAGCCTGCATACAAATTCTAGAAAAGGCCCACTGGCCCTTAGTTTGTGGTAAATTGAATAGTTCTCTAGCAAAAAAGCCGGCCCTGCTGGCTGGGAAGCACCTGCAAGCAAGGCTTTGGCAGAAGGTTGCAAAGGGTCAAAAAGAAGGGTGTGCTGAGAGCCAAAGGGCCACCTGGTGTGGAGGGACAAAGTGTGTTCTCCTGGAGAGGGCGGTTCCTGAATGACTGGCCATGAACTCAGGCCCGAGGCAGCAGTGGAGTACGTCACTGCCCCCAAAAGGAGAAGGCCTGGAGCCCCCCAGAAAAGAAGAAAGCCTGGGTGCTTCTCATTGTGTAAGAAAAGGTGTTTACGGGGCGGCGCCTGTGGCTCAGTGAGTAGGGCGCTGGCCCCATATGCCGAGGGTGGCGGGTTCAAACCCAGCCCCGGCCAAATTGCAACAAAAAAATAGCCGGGTGTTGTGGCGGGCGCCTGTAGTCCCAGCTGCTCGGGAGGCTGAGGCAAGAGAATCGCGTAAGCCCAGGAGTTGGAGGTTGCTGTGAGCCGTGTGACGCCACGGCACTCTACCCGAGGGCGGTACAGTGAGACTCTGTCTCTACAAAAAAAAAAAAAAGAAAAGAAAAGGTGTTTACGTTCCAAGCTCCCAGTCCCTCGGCTGCCCTTGAAAACCAAACCTGCCTCTGCTTCCTCTGCCACTCAGCTCCTGAGCAACTCCTTCCTTTCATCCTGCTGTCCAGCTCTGCACCCTCCAGCTTCTTTCTCCTTCACCCTCCCTGACAGCCCACCTCCTCCTCAAGTCCCCAGCTGCGTGCTGCAAAGCGGGCTCTGCAGCCTCCTCCAGACCCCCCCCTAGTTTCCAGGCACGTTTTGTGACAGCAGCTGTGATTGGCGCCTTCTCTCCTTGCAGTTCCAGTGCTCAAGGCACCACTGCCATCACCACCCCGCCCCCGCCCCCGTGACTTTGCCTGCCTCTGTGCCAGGTGGGCAGAAAGGGGTCCCAGCTGAGTTGCAGGCTGTGAGCCTGCACCTTGAATAAACTCAGGGAAGTAGGAGGAAGGGAAGGAGGGAAGGTGAGAAGCAGCACAGAGGAGGGGGGAGCAAAGGAACGAGACAGAGAAGTGGAGAGAAGATCTGAAAGGAGATGGATCATTTAGACAGGAGCTCTGAGCCCCCAAAAGGTGACAATCATTTTCTGTATATTTTACTCCACTTGTCTGAGAGGACATTAAAGGGGGAAGGAACTGCCAGTCAGGTAGAGTTCACCTCATTGATCCCGTTTGAACGAACCCTTAAAGATGCAGCTTAGCCAAAGAAAACACATTTTTGGCTAATAAGAAACACCTCATTTATTCAGGAGCTCCTTTTGTGACCCACTTCCATACTTAATGTTGCTTTGGGAGGGGGAGGTAACTGGCCAGTCAGCCTGTGGTGGCACTGCCCCCAACAATGTTCTCAAGGGAACCACTAGCTAAAGCACCATGGGAAAGAATAAGGAGGCTTCCTGGGCAAGGAGCACTTGGGGGACTCCCCGAGGCTGCCCAAGCCCTACGCACAGCACCTGTCCCACCCTGGGTTGTTCTCTTTCCGCCTGCTTACCTTTGTAGCACAGTCCCCAGCCTGCTGTTTGGGGACTGTGGGCCCTGCATGTCCCAGGATGGCTCTACTTCCAGATGCTTCACCAAATCATGGGTCTCTGGAGACTACCTGATTTTACTTAACAAGTGCACACATAGAGCCCACTGCCTGCCAGGGATAGCTCAAAATGCTACACTCACATTAGCTACAATAATGTTTATACCAATCCTATCTGATACATACTGTTTTGATCTCCATTTCACAGATGAGGCAACTCAGGCATAAAGCTGTTAAGTAGCTGGCCTGAGCCAATGCAGCTGTGAGTGGTAGAGCTGGGGGTTGAACCTGGGCCCTTGGCTCCAGATCCATGTTCCCGTCACTGTTATGCTTCATCTCATAGCAGCTCCTGTTGTCCCCACGCTGGATATCCAGCCTCCCTGCTTTGTGGGGGAGGGGGAGGTGATAGAGTGAGCCGAACACAGAACTGGAGGTTGATAAACATGGGAGCTGGTCTGGGTTGTTCCACCAGCTGGCTGGGTGACCCTGTGCAATGCACTTGAACTTTCTGTGCTCTGGTTATCTGTCTTTCAGAGGAAGGACTGAATTAGATGACGATTATTCCTCCCTAACATTGGATGCTTGCAAGATCCCATAGAGCACTCAGTCAAGCTCAGACCCACACGTCAAGCTCAGACCCACACATCCCTGCAGCTGCCTGGACCTCTCCTTGGGTATTACTGGGGAAAGGAGGGGGCAGAGAGGAAAGTGAAGACAGCAAAAAGGTGATGGTGAGCAGCCTACATTGAAAAGCTAGATAGCTCAACGTGGCTCTGATTATGTCCCTCCACAGGGGGACAGTAAAGGCCAGGATCTTAACAGGACTGTCCTCATGGCCAGGCCCAGTAGGAAATTGCTAAGAGCTATTCTTGTCCAGCCAGACTATTCAAGTAGTTCTCTTCCCATGCAGGCGGTAACAGTTTCCAGATCCTTCTGAACGGCATGTACACTTTAATTGGGTTAAAATGGACCATTTTACTGAATTAGGAGTCAGGATCAGGGAATTTACAAAGAGGTGGCCAACCCATAGAGAATATTTCATGAAATTTTGTAGTGAATATTTTGCAGATAAAGCTACACTGAGCTCCCATTTCCCGTTTTCCCTATGAATGGGGACTTTTATGAGCGACCTTTGGGACACCTGTATTTCTTTTTTTTTTTGGTTTTTAGCCGGGGCTAGGTTTGAACCCACCACCTCTGGCATATGGGACCGGCACCCTACTCCTTGAGCCACAGGCACCGCCCGGGACACCTGTATTTCTTCAGTGCTAAGATGTCTGCTTTTTATGTTGAACATTTCTGAAATCGCTGTAAGTCTTATAGCCAACAACATTGACGTGCAATGTTGTGTTTCTCCCTCAACACACACACGTGTACATATGTGCATTATTAAAATTGATGATGATTGGGCGGTGCCTGTGGCTCAGTGAGTAGGGCGCCGGTCCCATATGCTGGAGGTGGCAGGTTCAAACCCAGCCCCGGCCAAAAAAAAAAAATAATAATAATAAATAAATAAATAAATAAAATTGATGATGCTTGTTAGAATTAAGGAAATATAATAGTATTGTGTTATTGTTGCTCTAGTGATGGTGATTTGGTGGGAATAGCAAAAGGAGAGACTTTATAGATAATTATGAACCCCTACGGGCAGGATATGGGCCTTAGGAAAGCTGTGGGGAGCACGTGAAGTATTTTTATCTCTCATTTTTGCCTCCTCTGGGTATCTGATTCATTGTTGGCTATTTCTACTGACTTGCTACCTCTTCACCTCAAGATGGACAGCACAAAAATGTCCACCCACAGCCCCACAGAAGGGCCAAATCTGTATCCATGTTTCTCTTTGTCTCTCCTCCAACCCACATATCAGGCAAAAGATTCCTATTGGCTCTTCTAGGCCAATCAGCTGAGGCTGCAACAGGAAGTAGGGTCAGGTTGTACAAGACACTGCCAGCTTCCCATTGCTGTGAATCCACAGGTCAGCCCAGGAGGCGCCATAGATTGAGCAGACATTCCACAGGACCTCCCCCAGGGGAGGTGAAGGTCTACGGCTGCGGAACCTCATTCCCCTGGCACTAAGTGTTGGAGTTTGGAAGGACAGTAGGCAAGGCATCCAGAGACAAGTTGTCTCACTAGAGCCAGGAGGATCACTAGCTCTGGACACTAAACTTGATGGTCAGATCAGCAATGACCGTGCAGACTCAGCCTGCAGCTGGCCAGGGCTTTCCTTAATCTCTTTCTCCCTCAGAAAGGACTGGAGGACAGAGGGTCCCTGCTCAAGGGCATTGTCCAAGGAAGAGTGGCAGGGAGGTAGAGACAGCAAATTCCAGAAGGCTAATTTTATTAGCTTTACACATCAAAGAAGTTCTCTTTAAAATGCTCTCTGAGGGTTCATATGTTACTGATCTCAGCTTCAGACTATGTCCAAAGAAAGCAGAGTCCCTCCACAGTCCCTGGAGGTAAGAAGGGCGCAGCAGATGGGTGGGGAGGAAAGCAGTGTCCTGCCCTGTGATGTGTGCCCCTCCCCCGTTTCAGGGTCCTGCCACCTCAGTGTGCTCAAGGTGGCTGGAGTCCGGCTGCAGGCCAGGTGGTCTTCAGTTCCAAGACCAGGTGCTGAGCTGGGCTCCTGGTCCCTCCTCTCTGCTCTCTGGCCCAGCACTGATGGCAGCAACCTCCCTGCCTGCCCTGGAAGCTGTGAGGGCAGCTGACGCTGATGAACCACCGACCTAGAGATTTGGCAGGAAAGCTGCTTGCTAAGTTGGAGGGGATGTCAAGTGAGAAAGAGCAGCATTCAGTGCCAGCTCTTCTGGAACCCGGGGGAGCTGGGGAGGAGCAAAGAGGGAGGCAGTAGCTTCCCAGGGCAAAAGAAGAAAAGCAGCAGCCAAAAGGACTATTTTTATTTCCAGTTCTCCAGAGAGAATTCCCAAGAGATCTGCCCAAGTGACTTCAAAGTGTCCTTGTGGCACAGAGAAATCACCTGGTGTTGAGTACAGAGACCTCTGCACTGGCTCATAAACATCCCCAGTCTTCTTCAGCCAGGCACCCGCTGCCGCTCCGTGGGAAATGACTCTGGGAGACACGGGTCTCTCTGCAGCGCACAGACACCCGAATTTGTTATTGGAACACAGACAGGGAGAAGGATGAGCATAAACGGACTGTTGTGGTGACAAGAAGGCACGCAGCAAATATGGTCCATGTGGTGTGCTGGATTGCTGATTCTTCAACATGTCTCCATCCTTTGCTGTGTGAACTGAGAGAAGTTATCTCACCAATTTCTCTCTCCACTTTTCTATTTTAAAAGGAAGAAACTGTGAAAGTGTGGGGAACTGATAATGACGATAGTTGTCCCTACTCTTTCTTTTCAGTGTTGTGAGATTGGAGAGTAATTCTTTTGGTTTATTTATTATTTTTTTAAAAACCAACCCTAATGTCCATCAGTGGAGACTAACTCTATTCATCTCTTTCTCTTGATTCTTTCCCGTCTTCTTCCACCTACCTGGCTATCTTTTCTCCTTCCTCACTGCCAAAAAGCTTCAACTCACCTGGTGATTCTTTTTCTTTTCTTTTCTTTTCTTTTTTTTTTTTTTTGGAGTTTTTGGCCAGGGCTGGGTTTGAACCCACCATGTCCGGTATATGGGGCCAGCGCCCTGCTCCTTAAGCTATGGGCACCACTCTCACCTGGTGATTCTTTATCCAATGTTCATCCCAATTCCACCCTCTTCTTTCCAGCTCTATAAGAAGTCTCACCTTGTCTATCACAGCCTTCTTCCCCTGCTTCTCAACCCATTCTCCTCATAGCCCAGGGGGCTTTTCTTAAAAAGTGAGTAAGGTCACTGTAATCCTAGCACTTGGGAGGCCGAATTGGGTGGATTCCCTGAGCTCACAGGTTCAATACAAGCCTGAACCAGAGCGAGACCCCCACCTCTAAAAATAGCCGGGCACTGGGGCGGGCGTCTATTGTCCCAGCTACTCAAGAGGCTGAGGCAAGAGAATTGCTTGAGCCCAAGAGTTTGAGGTTGCTGTGAGCTGTGACACCACGGCACCCTACCAAGGGTGACAGAGTGAGATTGTGTCTCAAAAAAGAAAAAAAAGTCAGTAAGATCACATCACTCCCTCTTGTAAATCCTCTCAATGACCTTCCCTCTTCTCTTAGAGCACACCCAACATGAGCTGGGGCCTACTGACCACTCCAGCAATGCCAGACTTGGCATGTTATACAACACACCAGACTCTTTCCTGTCCATGCTGCTACCTCCACTTGAAAAGTGAAGGTTCTTTTTTTTTTGTGAGACAGAGTCTCATTATGTCGTTCTCGGTAGAGTGCCATGGCATCACAGCTCACAGCAACCTCAAACATTTGGGCTTAAGTGATTCTCCTGCCTCAGCCTCCTAGTAGCTGGGACTACAGGCACCTGCCACAACGCCCAGCGATTTTTTTGTTGCAGTTGTCATTGTTGTTTAGCAGGCCCGGGCTAGGCTCGAAACCGCCAGCTATTAGGAAACTATTTCTTTCCTTCTTTAATAAGGAAATGATTTATTTCCTTCTTCTCTGTGCACCGACTATGTGTAATGAATGTACTATGTGTTGGGCAAATAGTGAGCAAATTAACCCCCCTGTCCTCTTAGGGTTGACCATCATAGCAAAAGGTAAGGCTCTTTTAATATCCAAATGGAATTACATTTAAAAAACAAAACAGGAGGGCAGCGCCTGTGGCTCAGTGAGCAGGGCGCCGGCCCCATATGCCGAGGGTGGCAGGTTCAAACCCAGCCCCGGCCAAACTACAACAAAAAAAATAGCCGGGCATTGTGGCGGGCACCTGTAGTCCCAGCTACTCGGGAGGCTGAGGCAGGAGAATCGCCTAAGCCTAGGAGTTGGAGGTTGCTGTGAACTGTGTGATGCCACAGCACTCTACCGAGGGCAATAAAGTGAAACTCTGTCTCTACAAAAAAAAAAACAGGAATAGATTTATCTGTTTAGCTATGTGTGAAATGCTCTACTAAGGAAATAGCATGAGGTGAAAGAGAGTTTTATTTAAAGTCGGTCCAGCCTAGGTGTAAAACCTGGGCCATCGGGCAGCGCCTGTGGCTCAGTGAGTAGGGTGCCGGCCCCATATGCCAAGGGTGGCGGGTTCAAACCCAGCCCCGGCCAAACTGCAACAACAACAAAAAAATAGCCGGGCGCTGTGGCGGGCACCTGTAGTCCCAGCTGCTTGGGAGGCTGAGGCAGGAGAATCGCCTAAGCCCAAGAGTTGGGGGTTGCTGTGAGCCCTGTGATGCCACGGCACCCTACCCGAGGGTGGTACAGTGAGACTCTGTCTCTATAAAAAAAAAAAAAACAAACAAACCTGGGCCATCTTGAGCTTTTTTCTCTAGAGGTTTCTGGAATGCTTTCCTCCGTCAAGCCGGCACAACATTCAAGTCGGCACAACATTCAAGCACAACATAAAGATGGCCCAGAATCTCTTAAAGAACATGACATTTTTCATTTTTCCATTTTTTGATGCAGATAAATGTATGTATCTCTCCAGAGTATTTATGGATTTTAGTTCACTTATAAATTGGCCATGTTTGCATTCAATTGAAGGAGAGGGAATAAAATCCCTTTCCTATGCTGAAGAAGAAATTGAATTGAGGGGCGGCACCTGTGGCTCAGTGGGTAGGGCGCTGGCCCCATATACTGAGAGTGGCGGGTTTGAACCCAGCCCTGGCCCAACTGCAACCAAAAAATAGCCAGGCGTTGTGGCCAGCGCATATAGTCCCAGCTACTTGGGAGGCAGAGGCAAGAGAACTGCCTAAGTCCAGCAGTCGGAAGTTGCTGAGAGCTGTGTGACACCATGGCACACTGCTGAGGGTGATAAAGTGAGACTCTGTCTCTACCAAAAAAAAAGAAAAGAAAAGAAAAAAGAAATAGAATTGAGGATTGAGCAGCCAGATTGGGGGCTAGGGAAGAGAGCTGACTACACATTGGGAAGCTGAGATTCTGGGTCCAGTTACCACTAGGTAACTGGCAAATCAGATAATCTCACTGGGACTGGGTTTCTTTCTTAGAGAGTCGAGGGCCTAGACCAGATTAGGTGACCCACCAGTAGATCAGGTCAGATGATGGCAAAATGGGAACCCTGGACCAGACCCCCCTAGTCACGTACTCGGTACCTGGGGACATGACATGGTGTGACTTCTGGGACTGCTTGGCTGGGCCATTCTGCTGGATGGGTACTGGGGGTCCAGAGATCCATTCACTCAGCAAATATTTATCAAGCACTTACTACACACAGTACCTGGAGCTGGGAGTGCCATGGTGATGGAAGGAAAGTCTAAGCCCCTGTCCTCAGACTGTTTATGTCTGGTGCAGGGGACAGGTCATGAGCAAAAGAGAAAGAAAGAAGTACAATGTGAGGGGCAAGGTGCTGAGACAGGGGGTGGCCTGGGGAAGCCACTCAGGCAGTGACTCAAAAAGACCTCCCTGAGAAGGCGGCAGCCTCTTGAAGGACCAAAACAGAGGGAGATGGGAACAGGTCTGAAGGCAGGAAAGGCTCAGAGTATTGGGGGACCCCCAAAGAAAGCCAGAGGAGCTGGCATTTAGAGGTTTGAAAAGAGGCTTGAACTAAGGATGGTGAAGAAAGCAGAAGCCAGACCAGGCAGGGTCCTCCGGGTCAAAATAAGGGGTTTGGAATTTATTTCAAGTAAAAGAAATACATGGAGTATGATTGGCTTTATGTGTCACAAGTGTGAATTTTTTTTGGTAGAGACAGAGTCTCACTGTACAGCCCTCGGGTAGAGTGCCGTGGCATCACACGGCTCACAGCAACTTCTATCTCTTGGGCTTACGCGATTCTCTTGCCTCAGCCTCCCAAGCAGCTGGGACTACAGGCGTGCGCCACAACACCCGGCTATTTTTTTGTTGTTGCAGTTTGGCTGGGGCTGAGTTTGAACCCGCCACCCTCGGCATATGGGGCTGGCACCCTACTCACTGAGCCACAGGCGCCACCTTTGCCCTCGGTAGAGTGCCGTAGCATCACAGCTCACAGCAACCTCCAACTCTTGGGCTTATTAAGTGATTCTCTTGCCTCAGCCTCCCAAGTAGCTGGGACTATAGGCGCTGGCTACAACACCCAGCTATTTTTGTTGTTGTTGTTGCAGTTGTCATTGTTGTTTAGCAGGCCCAGGCTGGATTAGAATCCTCCAGCCCTGGTGTATGTGGCTGGCACCCTAGCTGCTGGGCTATAGGCGCCGAGCCACAAGTGTGAAATTTTCTACTGCTAACAGTCTGGGGTACAAACATTTAATTTTGTTTATTTTCCTATAATAAACTCAGTTTAGCTTATGGGAGTTCAATTCCCCCTTGTCAATGTGGATAGCACGGCCAGTTCCTTCCGATACTCTCTGTTGGGTTCCCTCCAGCAGTTTGGAGGGAACCCTTTCTCTTCCTTCTCCTTGGAAGTGCTCAAAATTCCAAGGGGCCTATGTGTCTTCCTGAGGCTGAAGGAGAGACATCTGACCTATGTTGATCTTCTGCTGCCATCTGCTGCATTAATGAACTTGACATTTGTTCTCTTGCCTTGGGCAGCATGAAGTATTTATTCAGGAGAGGAGAGCTGAGGGATCTCGCCTCCCCAGTTCCCTCCAGTTGCAGGGTTAGTTAGGCTAAGTTCTTTCCATTCCCAGGTTCCCATATTTTTAAATGTTGATTCCCTTCAATAGTGAAGAGGGGTTGGGCCCACAGCAAGGCCTCACACATTTAAATGTGCCCACAGTCGGGTGTGGTGGTGCTGCCCGTAGTCCCAGCTATTTGAAAGGCTGAGGCAGGAGGGTCACTTGAACCCAGGATTCATAGCTGTATTGTGCTATGCTGATTAGGTGTCTGCACTAAGTTTGGTAAGAATAAGGTAACCTCCCTAAGTGGGGGACCCCAGAATGCAGGGAGGGGGGTTAGAAACAGAGCACATCAAAACTCTGTTGCTGATCAGTAGTGAGATTGCATTTGCCAATAGCTACTGTACTCCAGCCTGGACAACCCAGTGAGTGCTGTCTCTGAACCAGTGTTCTGACTTTCCAATCCTGCTCCCTAAGCTCCATCTTTTGGTCATCTATACCAGGTGGTCACTTGGAGTATGGTGGTGGCAACAGAGATGAAAGGATGTGGTGGCTTTTATAAACTGTGGATGGATCAGATACAGGGGTGAAAGGGGAGGAACTAAGGCTAACTCCCTGCTTCTGGCTTGGGCAGCTGAGTGCTGGGTGTGTCACTGTTGTGGTAGTGCAGATTCAGGAATACCAAGAACCTGGTTTTTCTATGAATTGAGAGTTTGTGAAAGACACCCAAGGGAGAGACGTCAAGCAGGTAATTGGATTTCTGAGATTAGGGCTCAGAAGAGAGGTCTGCAAGGTGATATAAATTTGGGAGATGTCAGCAGACAGAGGGTATTTCAAATCATGGGAACGAACCTCAAATAGTCCCAAGTGTTCAGATGGGACTTAGACTTTGCTGTGTGGTCTTGAAAGTTTCACCCTGTGATTTGAGTAAGGAGAAAAACTTAGGCTCCACGTGGTTCCTCCAGAGACCTCTGGGCCTCAGGTGTTAGATCACAAATCCCCTGACAGCACTGCTGCCCAGTCTGTGGACACTGCTGTTCTGGTGATGTGTGGGAGCTCCCACCTGGAGGTAGCAGTTGGGACGGCCCTGCTTTGGAAGAGGGGGAGAGATCGGCCCAGCTGGATGGAGCAGGTGAGGAGGATGTGTCTTCCTGAAAAGGAGGCAGTTAGCCCTACGTGGTTTTAATTTTTCATTAAACCTCAAGACTGCAGGTGCAGTGCGGGCTAGTGAAGGCCTATCACACCCAGGTCTAAGGAGAGTTGGTATGGTACCCCCAAACATGTTCTCCCCTTAGGGGCCTCAGGCAAATGATACTACCCCTCATACTTGTAACCCATATAAATCCAGAATCCCCCACAGTTCAGTCTCAGAGGAAAAAGTCATTTTCGGAAAAGTCAGTTTGATTTTACAATTTAAAAGGAATTTCATCTTTACTGTGAAGGATATTAAAGGCATTCGAATACATTGGCCGAGCAATATTAATTAAAATCTTATTTCTATTTCTGTGTGTACCATACACACTAAAGCTGCCCTGGGACTACTGTTCTCAATGTCTCCCTCACTCACCTAAATCACCCCCCTTGGCCCAGCCTCCGAGGGTCTGCTCATCTTGTCTTTCTCTTTCTCTTAGGCCCTTCTTATGCATATGATTTGGTCTCCATGTGTACAATGAAGGAAAGGATAAAGGAAAATAGGATGAAAGAATTCATCTTTTCGCCTATGAGAAAAGAGGTTTATGGAATTAGGTTGAAATTAAAGGATTATCTTTGGTGAGATGAAGGAACGGGCATTTTTGTTTCAGCACACACAAGTCAAATTACACTTCTATGATCTCTTTAGAAAATCCAAATCTTGCAGGGTTGTTCTTATTCATCCAGTTTTGTAGAGGAGGATTCTGAGGTTCAGATATGAGGTGATTTGCTCAAAGCCATGTAGCTTAGAAAAGGCAGAGGACTAAAACTGCCTGCCAGCATGAAGGTGGTAGAGATGAAATGAAAAGAGATCTCTTTCTTCTCTCCTCTCCTTTCTCTCTTCTGCTCACCAACCTGCCCTCCTTCCCTTTCAGCAGCAGCAGAACAGAGGCAGTTTCTTTCTTTGGTCAGGAAAGAAAGAACCCGTCTGGCTCCTGGCTTCCTTATCTGTAAAATGAAAAGTTTAGAAGAGATAATGTTAGATCAACTTGGGGCAATGTTGGTGTAACCCACATAAAATACAGCCGCCTAGGGCGGCGTCTGTGGCTCAGTGAGCAGGGCGCCGGCCCCATATACCGAGGGTGGCGGGTTCAAACCCAGGCCCCGGCCGAACTGCAACAACAAAAAAATAGCCAGGCATTGTGGCGGGCACCTGTGGTCCCAGCTAACTCAGGAGGCTGAGGCAAGAGAATCGCCTAAGCCCAAGAGCTGGAGGTTGCTGTGAGCTGTGACGTCATAGCACTCTAGCGAGGGCAACAAAGTGACACTCTGTCTCTAAAAACACACAGCTACCTGTGACCCAATCCTGACATCATGATGTGCTCAAAGAAACAACTGTCAGGTAGCCCAACAGTAATTCACACAAAAATTCTAATCTCTGCTAAAAATCTCTCAAAGAACACCAAAAATGTATTCTGTTCAAACTAGAGCAGCACTTCAAAACCTTTTTCTTTCTCCTTACGCTTCAGATACACTACCTCTGAAATACTGTCAGCTCTCTCCACATTCCTAAAAACTCTCTCTAAGCCCAGAAGGTTCTCATTTTTCTTCTCCTCTCAGCTTGTCCTCAGGGTCTATTTATTTCTCCTCACTAGTAACTCAAGAGAGTTACTTTCAGAGGAAATCAATCCACCTGGTCTTTGGTTCCACTCAATTCTCTCCTTTCCCTTTATCCCAGTCCAGCCAGGAAGATGGTGGCTATCTCAGAATGCCCACTGATGGACAGGGAAGGGGAGAGCCTCCTTATTTTTTTCTTTTAATTTTATTTTAGGTTAATTTGAGGGTACAAAGAATTAGGTTACAATGTTTGCATTGTTAGGTAGAGTCCCTCTTACATTTGTGTCCTGCCCCAGGAGGTGTGCCGTACACCCTAACATTGTGCCCATTAAGTGGGATCACACCGATCCTCCCCCTCCCCCTCCCCTCTCCCTCATCCCCCCAACCCCCATCTTGAATTGATTTGAGTTTTTCTCTTATGTGGGAGTGTATTAGATAATCTACTTCCTTCCTATTAGTATTGAGTACAAGGGGTTCTTGGTTCTCTATTCTGTTTTGTTTTTGGTTTTTTTTTTTTGAGACAGAGTCTTAAGCTGTCATCCTCAGTAGAGTGCTGTCGCATTACAGCTCACAGCAACCTCAAACTCTTGGGCTTACGCAGTTCCCTTGCTTCAGCCTCCCAAGTAGCTGGGACTACAGGTGCCTGCCACAATGCCCAGCTATTTTTTCTCACAGTTGTCATTGTTCTTTTAGCTGGCCTAGGCGGGGTTTGAACCCAGCAGCCTCAGTGTATGTGGCTGGCACCCTACCTACTGAGCTACGGACGCTGCCCTATTTCCACATTTTGACAATTGTAAATTAATTAGCGATAAACAATCTAGTGCAGATATCCTTATGATAAAATGATTTTTTTTCTTCTGGGTAAATGCCTCGTAGTGAGATTACAGGATCAAATGGGAGGTCTAATTTGAGTTCCTTGAAGATTCTCCATATTTCCTTCCAAAGAGGTTGTATTAGTTGGCAATCGCACCAACAGGAAAGCCTGTTTAATAGAGATGAATAAATAATTTTACTAGCACAGGAAGAAGTCCAGAAAAAGGTGAAAGAGACGGCGGGAGCTCTTTTACATTGCAGATACTCAAAGATAGGGAAGATGGCAGAAAGAGTCTTCGTAGGTTGCATCCTACCCCCAACCCGACAGATTGGTATGTCCCCCAGGATTCATAGAGCAGAGGGACAAAAAAAAGAAGGAAAGGACGGAGGGAACAAAGGATATCACTGTCACCACCACAGCCGAAAGCTAGAGGCAACCCTGGCCTTGGTGTACAGAGGCACAGCTGAGAAGGGAAGGATTGTCCTGAGATACTCTGTAAGAGTGTGTGTCCCCCGCCACCCACTCTTGGTTCTCCTGCTTTTAAGAGAGCCAGTCCAACCTCAGGGAAATCAGAGTAATCCTTGGATTTGCTAAACAGTTGCACGCATCCTCTTGCTTAAACTGTAGAACCACTTGGGCATGTGGGCATGGTGCTGAAAAGATCTGCTTATGTTCTCCCTGACTGGCATGGAAACTCCTTCAGAGCAGGCCTTTCATTGTATAAATCCTACACTCCTGGCACTTAGCCTTGTACATCTGCACATAGCAGGTGCTTGGTGGAATGGAGGAACGCAGAACAGACTGAAGTCCAGAGCCTCTGATCAGTTTCCAGTGGAGTCAGGACGAGAGCTCAGCAATCTTGACGTCTACTTCATCATTTCTGCTGTGGCACGGCCCTGGGTAGCGTGCATGTGGGGTGTGGGATGCGCACACACCTGTGTCCCTGCGAGGCGAAAGTCCAGCGGCAAGGAGAATGCACAGTCTCTGAGACCAGACCCGTTTCGGCCCTTATAAGCAAATCCTTAACTTCTCATCTGTAAATTGTGCTTAATGATACCACCTCCAATAAAGCCAGTGTGATGAGTCAGTAAATAACACCAAAAGGTGATTTTAAAAATCCTTAGCCCTGCACTCTTTCCTGTCCCAGACTCCCAGGCCCCAGACCTCGCAGGTAGGTATGTGCCTGGGGCACAAACACCCTCTGCCCTTGCAGCAGATTTCAGGATGTCCAGCAAAGTAAAAGCAGAGGTCAGCAGTGCGGGCTGCTTGGCGTGTGTCTCTGCGAGCCCTCAGCAGATGGAGCCCCTGGCCTCTGGCTCACTGGAGGCAGGAAGGACTCTCAGGGCTTTTCCCAGGGAGGGGAGGGTTGGGCGATGACTCTGCTGCCCTGGCCTTCCTCACCCTTCCCTTAGGTTCCAGAGACTCCCTGCCCTCAGAAATTCCTCCCCTGCCACTCTGCTTGGGGGATTTTCTTTCTCAGGGAGATTGAGATGACCTCTCTCGTCTTGGAACTCCAAAAGTAGCTGGGAATAAATCCTCCAGAGCTGTGCTGTCCTCCTAGTACAGAACCCAGCTTAATTCCCTTGTGGGCTGTTGCCTCCACACCCTCCTTCTTCAGTGCCAGAGTCAGAGCGCTGTTTCCTCACCCAGCCTGGACTTTTCCTCTGACAGACTGGGCTAGGGGCTGCAGACAGGCTGGAGGTCCTGGAGGCCTAGTATTACATAAATGAGAGAGGCTTGTAAGATCCAAGGCTTAGATGATGTCGCCGGGGCCCAGGGCCCACTGCAGAGCTGAGGCAGAGACCTCGTTAGCCCAGGACTGGAACGCAGGATTTGAGGCTCAATTTCCCCACTCAGAGCTTCCACAGCACCGTGAGTTCACCATCAGTGTAAAGCCCACAGAACAGCACCCAGCACAAAGAAATGCTCAGAAACTTTGGCTGTTACCCGCCCCTCTAACCCTGCACTGTGTCGGTGCCTCTCACACAGGGCACTCCCTCATGTCTCTGATATTGAGCAGGCTCTCCAGCTCACAGCTGATACGAATTAAAAAGAAACAACATTTCTTTTAGACACTTGCCAAGAATCTGAATAGCTCTTGGCATTGGCGTGGGTACAAACCCATCCCTTGAATAGTGACAAAAGCCCTGCAGTCAATAGACTTGGGGTAGGAGTTTGTGAATCCTTTCCCAACCCTTGGGGTTATCTTAGGCAGTCTCGGAACCTTCACTCTTCTGTCAATAAAATGAGGGGTGAATGGAGTGGCTCTAAAGGGTGTCCCTGCTTCCAAAGATTGGCAAGAGGAGCTTTGACTGTGGGTGATGAGGGCAGGGATCAGTCAGTGCAGTGTGCGGAAATCCAACGTCAGGCTCATGGTGGGGTTGGAGCATGGGACTGAGGTATGGGGGAGAAGCTGGGCCTCCGTTCTGGTTGAAAGTGCTGACTAGCCTGGCTCATACCACCCTCACCTTCCACTTTGAGAAAGCAACCCTACCTTGACACAGGTACTGAAATTCCTACTTTAGAGTCACTCTCTCAGGGAGAGACTCTCGGGGGGCTTTTGTTAAAATGTATGTGTTTGGAGCTTGGTGCCGTGGCTCACACCTTTAATCCTAGCACTGTGGGAGGCCAAGACCAGAGGATCACTTGAGGCCAGGAGTTCAAGACCAGCCTGAGCAAAAGTGAGAAACCCCCCCCCCATCTCTACAAAAAATAGAAAAATGAGCAAGGTATGGTGGTGTGTCACCTGGAGTCCCAGCTACACAGACGGTTGAGGCAGAAGGATCGCTTGAGCCCAGGAGTGAGCTATGATGATGCTACTGTACTCCAGCCTGGGCAACAGAGTGAGGCCCTGTCTCAAAAAGAAAACAAAAAAAAGTTATGTATTTGGAATGGATCAGATAGCATTTATCACATACACACATGCTAGGGATTGGTGGTATAAGATTACCAAGTAGCAGTTAGCTGAGGGCATGGGACACAGAGGTCTAGAACACGGGGCTTGCCAGGGATGCTGAATTAGAGTTCCCAAAGGCCTGACCAGGGACTGGGCTGAGGACTCAGTGCTGGTGGGAAAAGACTTCAGTTCAATTTCTGTAAGTGGAAGGAAGGGAAATCAGATAAAGAGATATTTCCAGCAAGTTTTGTCTGTTCCCCATGGCAGGATCTGCTTGTGTCCACCGGCTTAATGAGTTGATGTTTGTTGAGTATGGATAGTATTTCAGGGGCTCTGCTAAGGGCTGGGTGTGGTAAGTTGGCAGCTAGATGAGATGCAGTTCCTGCCCTCCAGGACACAACGAAAATGATGACCCTGGGCCACCTATCAGCACCCACTCCTGGCCAGCTCAGAGCCCCACAGGCTGGCCTGCCTGGCTCTGGAGCTGGTGGTACAGCAGGCGTGGAAGAAGCCCATGTTTGGTGTGACATTATCTCCAAAGATGTGAAAGAGACAATAGGTCAGAAAGAATGGGTGTGGGGCAGGGGGCAAATCCCCTCCTGACTCCCCATCCTACTGGCCAGCCCTAGATCTCAGGGAGGAGTCGGGGTGACCAACTCCCGGGACACAGACTCTCAGTCCTGCCACCCGCTTCCTCTTCGTTGTTCACATGGCTCTATGTGACCTGTGCCAAAATGAATTCCAGATTCCAGGAAAGGAAGTTCCTGGGAAGCAGAGCACTCGAGGTCAGTGGGGACTCTGGGTCTGTGATGGCCCCGCCATTCCTGAGGAAAGCCTCAATGCCTCAGAACCCCATGTGCACGGACGATGGCAGGGCTGGGCAGAAACTGAGCCCCAGAGACGGATCCACGCTGATCCCTTCCTCGTGGCGGGTATTTTATTTCAATAGTCATGAAGGAGAAAAGAAAACTCTTAAGAATCAAAGATTAAAGCCTTGGGTTATTCTAAATTTGGTAATTCACTCAGTTCATAGGCTACTTTGATATTTTAAAAGTAGTTTGGTTACAATGTTTTTCATTTGCATTGAATTCGACACAAACACACTCACCCTTTTGTGATTGTACCATCTAAAGGAATTCAGACCTGTCACTGAGCATGCTGCGTGTGATGAGTTTTTTTGTTGTTGTTGTTGTTGAGACAGGGTCCCACCCTATGCCCCTGAGCAGAGTGCAGTGGGCGTGGTAGCTCACCACAACCTCAGACTCGGGCTGCGGGTACCCCGCTGCCTCAGCCTCCGGAAGCTGCTGGGATTACAGGCGCTCCACGCGGCACCCGGCTGGGTTTTTCCAATTTTTTCATGAGTCAGGGTCTCACTGTCACTCAGGCGAGTCGCAAACTCCTGAGCTCAAGTGATTCTCCCTTCTCAGCCTCGCACAGTGCTGGGATTACAGGCGTGATGAGTTTTTAAGTGTTTACCAACAAGGAAATATTGTCAGTGGTAAACGTAGTGCTTGTTTTCTACTTTGGTAAGACAAATTGAGATATAAGTGAACCCTTTTAAAAACATGTATGATGGTATTTTATTTCTTTCCATACACCTGACCCTCATGATCTCAGAATGGAGTATGAATGGCTGTCACAGCACAATGGATGGCCCAGTGAATATTTGCTTCAGTTTCTTTGTAGCAGCAGCACACTTCTGTTAAGGGAGACCAATGATCTGAATAATACAAGAAAAAAATGTAACTGGTTGGAACATTAAGATGGAGTGTTAAACTTTTGATTTTTGTTTACTATTCTCTTCAAAGCTGCATGCGGTGATGTTAGGAAATTAAATTAAAAAAACTAGCACATGCAAAATGTATAACTTTTCCCCTATAAGTTGCCATATTTGCATGTGAAAAATTCCCCTGTAGACTAAGAAGTCTAGGGTTACTTTTTGGTTTTGTTTTTTGAGACAGTCACCGTCTGTCACTGTGGCATCAGCCTAGCTCACAGTGACCTCAAACTCCTGGGTTCAGGTGGTCCTCCTGCCTCAGCCTCCTGAGTAGCTGGGACTACAAGTGCCCGCCACAGTGCCTGGCTAGTTTTTCTATTTTTAATAGATATGGGGTTTTGCTCTTGCTTAGGTTGGTCTTAAATTCCTGAGCTCAAACAATCTACCTGCCTCGACCTCCTAGAGTGCTGGGATCACAGGCATAAGCCACCATACCTGATCAGGAATTCTAGTTTTAAGGCACTTGTACCTTCACACACGTGTGTGCTATCGTTGGCATAAGTGTACACATGATGGGTGCTCATTAAATATTATAGAATGTTGGCTCAGTGCCCATAGCTCAGTGACTAGAGCACCAACCGCAAACACCAAAGCTGGCAGGTTCAAGCCCAGCCCAGGCCTGCTGAACAACAATGACAACTGCAACCAAAAAATAGCCGGGCAGTGTGGCGGTCACCTGTAGTCCCAGCTACTTGGGAGGCTGAGGCAAGAGAATCACTTAAGCCCAAGAGTTTAAGGTTGCTGTGAGCAGTGATGCCATGGCACTCTACCGAGGGCGACATACTGAGACTCTGTCTCAAAAAATAAAAATAAATAACAAATAAATAAACAAATAAATACATAAATATTACCAAATGTTTAGTTGATAAGAAGAGATCAGAAGTGAAGAAATGCCATCACCGAGGCAGCTCTGCCCCTGTCATGGTATGCTTTCCTGTAACCCTGCAAACCCTCCTGGAGCTTCAGTTAGTTGTCAGATGCAGGACCAAGTGCTGCTGATTTAAAGAAGAATAAACTACGGTCTGAACTTGGAGCCACTCCCAAGAAAATGTGATCAGACCTATTACGGCAATACGTACAGAGCTGTAGAAGGACAGAATCAATTCCAGCTCTGTAGGGCAGATAAGGTGTCATGGGGAGTCGAGTTTTGGAGAGTTGGCAGGTGTTGCCAAGGTAGGGAAGGGCATTTGAGGCAGAAGGAACACACAAGTGAAAGCACAGTCATCTGGGAGGAAAGGACAGGCAGGAAGGGAAGAGAGAACCCTCTGAATGTGTCTCTTGGGAGTTTGGCCCTTATCCTACACCTTATCCTACAGCAGGTGGTTATGGAAGGTTTGAGGGCATGTAAGAGGGTGAACGGCACCTCTGGAGATGGGCAGAAGGTTCCACATAGGACATACCAAACACTACTTCTGATATTCAGCTGCAACTGCCATTGGTAACCTGCCTCATAAACGTGTGGCCCAAAGCTGTTGCTCAGCAAAAGCCAGCCTGGTCCCAGTGGCTGCCCGCCTAGCAGGGCCCCAAAGGCGAAATCTGGCTGTGACTGGGCCCTTCACATCAGCACTTTCTGCTTCAGGGACTTTCTTCCAGGCTTCCCCTTCAGGGCTGCCCACTGGTAACAATTAGTGATTAATGAATATGTGCTGTTAAGTTTTAAAAGGTTTATTTCTCAGAAAGTGCTCGAAGATGAAACTATCTTAGCATCTAGTGGAAGTGCCAGGAATATCTTAAGTGTATATTAAACATTAGTTTTCTGTTTTCCTTACTAATTACCCAGTTATCCCTGCCTAGGGAAAGAAAGTCTAGCAGGTTGACCAAAATACCCAGCAGCCAGGTAGGTATCTCCCACTTGGCAGTGGTGATTCCTCAAATCACAGCCGACTGCTGGTTAAGGGACATGTCATCTTAGGCATGCTGGATTCTGTGTGGTTGTCCTGCTGTAAAGCACGGCTACTTTATGACCTTATCCGAAACGATTCTCCAGTCTTTGATAGTGCATTGTATGCTAAATTCATCACAATTAAATAGAACAGGAGGCCAGGATGTGTGTGTGTTGGGAGAGCAGAGGCAGGGGTGGGGAGCTGGGCAGAGGGAGAGAAAAATTAAGGAAATTATGTGTTCAGTGACAGCTCCACCAGTGAAAACTGGGATTGGGCTTCACTGAAAAGGATGCTGGCTGGAGAACTATTAGAGAAAAATAAGCTTGAATAATTCCAAGGAAATGAGAAGTAGAGAGAAAAGGAGATAATAGGATCTGATCATGATTGGTGTCGTTATTGAGCCTGGTGGCACATGCCTGTTAAATCCGTCTACACCCTGTATTAGAGATTTAGTCCTTTCATAGCAACCTATGAAAGAGATACTATCATTATCCCCACTTGAGACATAAGAAGGGATCCAAAGTCACACCTCTAGAAAGTAGTAGAGTCAGGATGTGAATCCAGGTATGTCTGGGGATCCTTAGAAAATCCCATCTTGCAAGCCCCGATTTTTTTTTCAGGTATAAATCAGATGGTGATTTATTTTTTATTTTTTTATTATTAAATCATAGCTGTGTACATTAATGCGATCATGGGGCACCATACACTGGTTTTATAGACCATTTGACGTATGTTCATCACACTGGTTAACATAGCCTTCCTGGCATTTTCTTAGTTATTGTGTTAAGACATTTATATTCTACATTGACTAAGTTTCACATGTACCCTTGTAAGATGCACCGTAGGTGTAATCCCACCAATCACCCTCCCTCCACCCATCCTCCCCCCTCCCTCCCACAAGGCCCGATTTTTAAGGCGTTTGCCAAGTGTTCATCCTTTCCTCAACTGGAAAAATACGAGCTTGATAAACTGTCACTAATATGTCCTTTTTCTTGGGAAACACATATATAAGTATTTAGGAGTAAAGAGGCAATTTAGCATTAAACACTTTAAAAATTATAATAATAGGCTTGGTGCTGTAGCTCAGGGAGTAGGGCACCAGCCACATATACTGAAGGTGGCGGGTTCAAGTCTGGCCCGGGCCTGCTGAACAACGAGAACTGCAACAAAAACTAGCCAGGCATTGTGGCGGGTGCCTGTAGTCCCAGCTACTTGGGAGGCTGAGGCAAGAGGATCGCTTAAGCCCATGAGTTAGAAGTTGCTGTGAGCTGTGTTGCCACAGCACTCCACTGAGGGTGACATAGTGAAACTGTGTCTCAAAAAAAAAAGTATAATAATAATAATATGAATACACAGACAGCAAAAACGATAAAGCAAATGTGGTAAGTTATTAACAATTAAGAAATCTAGGGGGCAGTGCCTGTGGCTCAAAGCGGGAGGGCGCTGGCCCAATATGCCAGAGGTGGCAGGTTCAAACCCAGCCCTGGCCAAAAACTGCAAAAAAAAAAAATTAAGAAATCTAGTAAAGTAGTACATGAGACTTCTTTTCTGCAACTTGCTTATATGCTTGAAATTATTTAACAATAAATTATAACCCCCCCAAATTTGTGACTAAGGTACATGCTTAGAAAAAAATGACTTCTTTGTCCTTCTCTGTTTCTTAGTATGTTTATAAAGTTTTTAATTTGTTATGGTTAAACTGGACAGAATGCCAGCATGTGGGTGTGTGTCTGTGTGTGTGTCTGTGTGTCTGTGTCTGTGTGTCTGTGTCTGTGTGTGTGTGTCGCGTGTGTAGGGTCTAGAAGTATGAGATGAATTGCACAACTCTTACTTTAACTCTTCAGAAAAGAAACCCACTTCTTAGGCCTGCGTGAGAAAAGTAGGCTATTTCTCAGTGGCTGGGACTCATCCAGGGTAGAGAGCGGTAGACGTGTCCTGCCAGAGAACTCGACTGGGGACAGGCCTCTTTGACCGCCCCTGCCAGGACGCTGCTAAGAGATCCCTGCCATTTCCCCATTCAGGAAAGCAAATGCCTTCCCAGCAAAGTGCCAAGAAACCAGTGCAATCATTTTACCTGGTTATTATATAAAATTGTTTGGAAACCGGAAAGTAGAAGCCTACTGAAAAATCCCTGTACTGCTGCTTGTCTGAATTATTCCCTCACAGTTTCTCATAAAGAACTGATTAATTCATTACAGCCTATAAGGAGAATGCAGCTCCCCTGATCTTTGGCCAAGAATTACCCAAATCTCTTGGTCTGCTTGTTCCAAAATCCTGTGCTCTTAACTACTGGGCACACAAACCATTAATTCTGTCAGGACAGGAGGCTTTTTGGAGTTTAGATGCCTGAGTTTGGCTGGAGTTTGGTTTGTAACAGCAAAGAGAAGGGAGCAGAGAGAGAAGGAAGAAGTCAGTGAGCAGAAGATTGTTCTGGATTCAGGCACTTCAGTCAAGCAGGAGCAAGTCTCATGAGCAGCCTTGTGGGGTGAGTGAGAACCTTAGAACTAGTCTCTCACGGCCCCCTGCGATGGCTTAGAAATCCCTTTGTCATATACTAGTGGACTCGGTCACTTTTTCCAATAACAGTCCCTTGTGCACATAAAAGGGGTGGAAAGGCAGACTCTGAAATTCCAATGCCCTTGTTTTTTGTTGTTGTTCCTTTCTGTTTCCCCTGGGGCCCCAGTCCTTCCACCTATGTTAGCATACTAGTTTCCACTTCACCTTTAAGACAGGGACCTTGTTTTATGTATCTACAACAAGGTTTTCCAACCTTGGCACTATTGACAGAGTGGACCAGATGATTCTCGGTTGTGGGGAAGTCCTGTGCCTTACAGGATGTCAAAGCCATCAGTAGCCTCTGCCAACTACATGACAATAGCACCCCCCTTCTAACTTTTTGTTTCTGTTTTTGGGGATAGAGTTTCACTCTGTTACCCCAGATTGGAGTGCCATGGCATCAGCCTAGTTCACAGCAACCTCACATTCCAGGGCTCAAGCAATCCTGCCTCAGCCTCCTGAGTAGCTGGGACTAGAGGCGCCCTCCACAACTAGCGCCCAGCTAGTTTTTCTATTTTTAGTAGAGATGGGGTCTTTGTTCTTGCTTAGGCTGGCTTGGAATTCCTGAACTGAAGCAATCTACCCTCCTCAGCCTTCCAGAGTGCTAGGATTACAGGTGTGAGCCACTGTGCCTGGGCTCCCCACCCCTCTTCTAATTGGGCTAACCCAAACTGTCTCCAGGCATTGCCAACTGTCCCCTGAGGAGTGACATTTGTGGTTGAGAATGATGGATCTAGAACCTGCCTAGGACTAGGATCTTTGTGGTCTTCTTGGGAAATCATTGGAATCAGGCGAGCGACCAGAGTAGGCTGGCTGAATCTGACCTAAACTTGGGCTTGTCAGGGGAAGAGAAGGATGTCTGAGCAAGTGACCAAAACAACAACAAAAAAAGTAGTTATGATCTGATATCTGAGGTATTCTGGAAGACAGGCTTTGCTATATTGCCATAACAGAACTATGTTCTATTCCACATTTGCTGTGAATGTGAAAAGTTTTTGAAAGCAGTCCCAGAAGCAGAGCAGCAGGGAAGCTGACTAGAGATACGGAGATCCAGATTGCCAGGCCAAGCTCTTTGAACAATTAGAAATACGGCATCTTAAGAATGTTCGGGAGAGTCCATACGAGCCCCACCCAGGTTGATCTCCAGAGTTACCTAATCCAGGCAGGTTTTTCTCTTCCCCGTCTAATTAAAACTCCCCTCTCTGTAAAAGGTCACCAGATTAATCTTTTACATTCCAAGAACAGAGCTGTGGACCGCCTGGGGTGAATTTCCATGATTCTTCAGATGTCCACCCTAGATTTTTCAGGAAAGTGCTGAGATGTTTCACCCTAGAGAAAATATTTGCAGTGCTTTAAAATAAGGTGAAAAGGTAAAGTCTGGTCTTCTAGGGGGCACTGCAACTTTAGCTAAAAAAATGAACAAAAACAGAACTGGACAGAGAAGGGTGCTGGAGCATAAATCCTTCAGAGCATGAGGAGATGGGCCCTTGCTCCTTAGTCATGGATTCTGTTCAGTTTGGGGGGGGTCCAGGGGACAATGCTGCTATCCATTTCATAAGGTAACAATATAAAGCCAGGTTGTTGAATAAACCGTTCTGGGAACAGGATTTGACCAGGCCAGATACAGTCATAATAAAATAATCTATGTAAAGAATGAGCTTCAACAAAATTCACTTCTACTTGAGTGGTGATCTCCACTTAGTGTAGGTCTTTTTACCTTTAAGAAATAATATGGTCTAGGTGGTGCCTGTGGCTAAGTGGGTAGGGCACCGGCCCCATATACCGAGGGTGGTGGGTTCAAACCCGGCCCTGGCCAAACTGCAACTACAAAAAAAAATTAAAAAATTAAAAAATATATATGTATATATAGTCACCAACTGCGTTAGGATGCATATTGATGTGTCTACAGGTCAGAGGTTGGTGACATGAGCCCTAGCTGTGAGTGGATTCCGACCTGCGTTGTTTCTTGTCTAGAATCCCCTCTCCTCTGTGAGAGGCTACTCTATGATTCCTGTTCCACCCAGCTGTCAAATGATCTTTCAGAAAAGTAATTCAGATCACCCTGCTGCTTAAACGCTCCAAAGGCTTAGAATAAAACCCCAAGCATCTTCCCAGTGTTTACCAGGCCCTTCCCCTGTGCTCCTTCAAGCCTCTCTGACCTCAGCGTGACAATTCTCCCTGGGCCACACGGCTTTTCTGCCCAGGGACTTGGTACCAGATGTTCCCGAGTTCTGCCCTCCTGCCTCCTGGGTGTTGTGTGACTGACACCTTGTCACTCACTTCTCTCCCCATGTCACTCCTTCAGAGAGCCGACCCACCCCCCCAATCTCTACCGTATCCCCTTGTTTGATTAATATTTCTTCTCTCTTCTTATTATTACTCCCTCAAGTTACTTTCCCTTCACAGTTTTATTTGTGTCACCATCCTATAGCTCTTGTTCTGTGACTTGATTTTTTTTCTACCTTACAACGTGCCTGGAGCTCTTTCTGTGTCAGATCAGACAGGACTACCTCCTTCTTTCTAATGGCTGCATAATATCCTTCAAATGTATATAGGCAGTCCCCTCCTTACACACAAGATAGGTTCTGTAGGTTTGTTCTTTTTTTTTTTTTTTTTTGTAGAGACAGAGTCTCACTGTACCGCCCTCGGGTAGAGTGCCATGGCCTCACAAGGCTTACAACAACCTCTAATTCTTGGGCTTACGCGATTCTCTTGCCTTAGCCTCCCGAGTAGCTGGGACTACAGGCGCCCGCCACAACGCCCGGCTATTTTTTTGTTGCAGTTTGGCCGGGGCTGGGTTTGAACCCGCAACCCTCGGCATATGGGGCCCGCGCCCTACTCACTGAGCCACAGGCGCCGCCCTGTTGGTTTGTTCTTAAGTTCGGTTTGTCTGTAAGTTGGAACAAGTAAGGGACATTTATCTATTACCTGTAATAGCCTCTGTTCGTAAGTGTGAGTTGTACACCAGTTGGATGTTTATAACTCAGGGACTGTCTGTATACAAAATTGAACAGTGTCCTTATTTATTTTTGATTTTTAACCATTACAAATAATATTGAAGTGAAACATCCTTTTGGCTACATTTCTGTGCACATGTGCAAGTTTTTTCTGTAGTATAGATTGCTGGAAGTGAAATTGCCAGGTCAAAGGTTACGTTCGTTGGTCATTTTGATAGATGCTGACTGCCATATTGCTTTCCTAAAAGGCTTTATCAGTTTATACTGTCATCGACTGTGTATTAGAGTGGACACTTCTCCTCATCCTCGCTGACACTAATTAATAACGTTAAGAAAAAGTGTGCCTTAATCAATACGCAACAATGGTATCTTATTTTACACCATAATCCTAAAGACCACTGTGAGATTATTGCAGGCTGGTGTCCCCTGGAACCAGGCCCCCAGGTCAGTGGAGGGAGAAGCAGCAATGCCCTCTGTGAGCCTGGAGAGTTTCATAAGACAAGTGAAACCCTTCAAAGCAACCTCATCCATTGCAGCTGAAACCTCCTCTGTCTTGCCGCCAGCAGAGTTAAATCAATAACCTGGAGAGCCGTGGGCCAGCCTGACATTTCCTGCACGCAGCTCTCTCTCCCATCCGTCATCCACACACAACTCAGCAGAGGCTGTAAAGTCAGTCGGAACCTGCCCAAGTGCAGCACACACCCCAGCCCCCAACCTTGGCTTCTCTGACATTACTCAGAACCCACTGGTGGCTTTCACTTAAAGAGAAGAGAAGATCGGGATTGTAGCGAGACCCTTGGTGTCTGGAGATGGATGGCTTTCCACGCTGGGAAGGGGATATCTGCTCTAGGGAAGGGCAGGACAAAAGGTAGAGCAAGCACTGAGAAAAACCATCCCTGTGACGCGGGGACAAGCATTGCTGGCCAAAAGAAAGACTTCTTAGACTTAATAACTAAACACTCACATAATTGTTCTAAGTTTTTGAGTTTTCCTTAACCCCTTCCTCTCCAAAGGAGTTGTTGAACTTCCCCAGGAAATAAAAATGTTCCCTGAGTGCCAGTGCTATGCTAAGCTCCTTACATCATTTACATAAGAACAGCGTGAGCCAGATAATATTATCTCCAGGTTAGATGACTCAACAGGCCAAGCAGCTGAATAACAAGTTGGTTATCCAAGGTCACTCAGCTAGTGATACCTGGAGCAGGATTTGAACTCAGAGCTTATAAATTTATGCTCTGTTGCCTGTAGGTAGGGGTTCATGTCTTTTTTTTTTTTGAGACAGAGTCTCACTTTCTTGCCCTGGGTAGAGTGCTGTGATGTCATAGCTCACAGCAACCTCAAATTTTGGGGGGCCCAAGAGTTCCTCTTGCCTCAGCCTCTTGAGTAGGTGGGACTAGTTTTTCTAGTTTTTCTATTTTCTAGTTTTTTGAGTAGAGACACTCTTGCTCAGGTTGGTCTCCAACTACTGTGCTCAAGCAATCTAGCCTCAGCCTCCCAGAGTGCTAGGATTATGGGCAGGAGCCACGGCTCCCAGCTGGGGTTCATTTTAATCTAAGGAATTACAAAGGCTTTATTTAGGGGTGTTTATGAGTTATTATGCATTCCTTTACTTTTAGGTTTCATAAAAGAAAGTCCAAAAAAACAATGGAATTACTTCAAAATCGTGTCCTTCCTGTGTTTCTGAAAGAGTCCCACACATGGTACATTTTCTGTGAGCTGATTTCCTTTCTCCACTTGTGTGAGAACCAATGCTTTGTTCTTGGGCTCAGCGCATGCGTGGTTCAGTAGTTCACGGCACCCTGGTGGAGGGAGGGGCAGGGTGACCAACTAACTACATTAGCTTCCTATTGCTGCTGTAACAAAGTGCCACGAAATTATCGGTTTGAAACAACCAAATTCATTATCTTATGGTTCTAGATGTTGTATAATTTAGGGGGAAAGTCTATTCTCTTACCTTTTCCAGCTTCCAGAGGTCATCTGCATTCTTTGTCCCACGAGCCCTTCCTCCCTCTCCAAAGCCAGCAGCATAACATCTTTAGGTCTCTTGCTCTCTTTCTCTCTCTCTCTGATCTCTGCTTCTGTTGCCACATCTCCTTCCCTGACTCTCACACTACCGCACCCCCTTTGTGATCACACCGGGCCTGCCTGGATAATCCAGGATAATTTCCTCATCTAAAAATCCTGATTTTTAAGTTGTCACACACACCGGCAAAATCCCTTTTGGCATGTTAAGGTAACACCTTCATAGGTTCTAGAGAACAGGAGCATATGTTGAGGGCCGTCATTCAGCTTATCACATCAACCATCTCAGTTTGTTGGGGACTAAGTTCTCCCAGAGAAGGGGCTTTTACCCTTCGTTACCCTAGAAGGTAGCTCTCATTGCAGAAAGGTATTTCTACTCAGGAAGCAGAGAGGGAAAATGATCGCCAGTAAGAACGCTGTAAAGGAAATGCTGTTTACCCAGTCACGTTCTACAGGAAGAAAAGCAACCTTCAGCCTTGAAAAACTCCCAGCACTAGAGCCTCAGCATGACCACATCTTCACAGCAAACTGCTCTGCTGAACACTGTCCCACCTGCTTTACCTGATAAAACAAAGCCATTTCCAGATCATCTCTTTTTCTAAGCCAGCATTATCCTTAACTAAAAAGACTTGTTCTTTTAGTAGGTAAAACTTGGGTAAACATGTGAGCAAAAGGTTAACATACATTATGGAATAACAGACTCATAATTAAAAATAGAGCCTGATTCCATGCAGATGACACCGATGTGAAGCCACAGTGGGTTTTCTACATCTCATGTGCCCTTCCTGTCTCTATTCCTCCCCCTCACCTTTCATTCTGTCCCTCCAGTCCAACCCCCTCCCCCGCAGTTATATTTAGTATTACAGCCTGCGGGGTTCTAAAATAATTCTCTCGTGTTTTTGAGTCTCACTGAAGAGGAAACCTTCATTTCGTGGCATATTTTTATGTACATATTTAGCTCGTGTCATATTTTACATATATATTTAGCTTTCCATTTCTTAAGAAATAAATACGAAAAACTGCTTTTTCAACAATGAATTCCAAGAAGCCTGGAGCCTGGTTTGGGATGGATGGGAGGATGGGAAGCTGGGTAGCTTTTCCAGTGGGAAGGATCTGAATGGAGGCCAGATTTCTGGGGTGGCTGGTACAGTCTGGGGGCATGTGAGAGCTTCACTGGGTATGATCTGTCAGAAGGGAGAGTGGTAGAAGTTAGGGCCATAAATCACTTCCTAGATGTGAAGACAAAGGGACTCCAATTCTCTCAATCTGGAAGTAGTGGAGCAAAAGAGATCAGTAGAATGGAGGGAGCAGCTGCACCGCTGCGTTACTCCCTGACAGCCAGTTCAGGGCTGCAAGTGGTGGCTGCAAAAGCCAGACAAATGCATGGGAATCCGGGCATTAGATGAGAGTTTCTGGGAAGCATCTGTTATTCTCCAGCGTGTCCAGACAGCTTGAGGCCCATGCAAGTGCGGCAGCTGGGGTGGAGTATAGACAGTCAAGGAAATGGGATTCTGTGTCTCTAGTGGAGTGTCCCAAGGTATGCAGGGCTGCTCTGTACATGAGTCTGCTTAGGTATCTCAGCCTGATTCCACATCCATCCACGCTCAACCCACCCCTTTTTTCACTGCCCCTGCCACTGGCCCTGAATAGTGGCTCTGAGTGTGAGAGCCCAATAGAGGAGGCTGTGCTTAGTCTGATGGGTCAGTTTGCATTGGAAAAGTGTGCTGGAGGGCCAGCTGTTGACTACCTCCAGGAATCACTCACCCTGAGAGGGGCAGTCCCTCCCTCCAGGGTCAGCAGGCCCCAGGTGTCCATGCATCAGAATACAGAGCACACCAGATCTGGGCACCCTCATCCCCTTGGGAAATCTCGTGTCCATCACATGGCCTCCTGAATCAGAGAAACAGGACTAGGAAGACACCTTTCACTCTGTAGAAAACACCGTGGATTCATAACGTCGACCGGCTTCACATTCTATTGCTTCTCCTGTAGTCAGGAGTGGGGGTATGAAGCAAGCGGAGGGCGGGGCACTGCTGTGTTCACATCCTCTTCCCCACTTCCTCTGTGGTCTGAGGACAAGTGTTAGTAGGTGGCCAGATGGAAGGGACATGGTTGGGGGAAGAGCAAAGCTAACTGCTTCCTGTGTGAGGAAACCCACAGCCAGTCTGTATTTATTGGGGTCCTCAGCCCACTCAGCTAACAGTGTCCAATCATGGCAAGGCAGGCTCCTACAGTTCCACTTATGGATCAAATGTCGGGGACAATTTTACCCTCTCATGTTTATTTCAGACTCAAGTAGAAATCACACCTGAAAACTGTTCTAAGGCTTAGGCTGAACAACTGAAAGGGGCCCAGCCTGCCATGATCATCTATTATTTCACCCATGCCCCTTCTCTACCCGCAAGGAGAATGTGATCTCCTAGATCCCTGCTTCCCTAAACTATACAGATTGGGACTGGAGGATCCGGGACTAAAGGACAACTCAGAAAGGTGTGCAGATTGCCTGGGGGAGGGTGTCCTTGGTGACAATGGATGAAAATGGCATCATCCCTCTTCACACAAAGAAAGCCAAGAAAAGCAGACCTCATTCCCAACTCCATTCATCTGGAAATCCGTTTTGAAATGGAGGTTCTACTATTTTTTTGGTATGGCCATAGATTAGGAAATGACTGCCATTGAAAAGAAAGTTTGTAGGGGGCGGTGCCTGTGGCTCAGTCAGTAAGGCGCTGGCCCAATATACCGAGGGTGGCGGGTTCAAGCCCGGCCCCGGCTGAACTGCAACCAAAAAAAATAGCTGGGCGTGGTGGTGGGCGCCTGTAGTCCCAGCTACTCGGGAGGCTGAGGCAAGAGAATCGCTTAAGCCCAGGAGTTGGAGGTTGCTGTGAGCTGTGTGATGCCATGGCACTCTACCAAGGGCCATAAAGTGAGACTCTGTCTCTACAAAAAAAAAAAAGAAAAGAAAAGAAAGTTTGTCACACAGATCACAAGAGGAAGAGGCACACCAGGCCATGGAGGGTCAGCAGGGAGGTACCAGGGTTGGTGAGGAGGCAGAGGGGATAGGGAAACCTGGCAAGAGACTTTACCACAGTTTCTGTGGGAAGGACAGGTGAGGCGGACTCACCTTTGGCACTTGGGATGTTCCTAGTTGTTTGGAATTGGCCATGGGTGATTAGAACAGTGATCCTGAGTGTGAGGGGCTGTGCTTAGTCTGGATTGGTTAATTGACATTTGAAAAGGGTACTCTAGGGAATCACTCACCCTGAGAGGGGTGGTCACTTCAGGGTCAGCAAGACCTCAGAAGTCAAAGCATCAGAAATACAGAAAATGAGGCCAGGCGGCAGTTCAGACCTAGAATCCTAGCACTCTGTGAGGCTGAAGCAGGAGGATTGCTTGAGCTCAGGAGTTTGAGACCATCCTGAGCAAGAGTGAGACTCTGTCTCTACTAAAAATAGAAAAATTAGCCTCATATCATGGTGCACACCTGTAGTCCCAGCTACTCAGGAGGCAGAGGCAAGAGGACCTCTGTGCCCAAGAATCTGAGGTTGCTGTGAGCAGTGATGATGCCATGGCACTCTACCCAGGGCAAAAGAGTGAGACTCTGTGTCAAAAAAAAAAAAAAAAAAAGAAGAGTACAGAAAATGACAGGCCATGGTTAATGTACCTTTCTCTGCTCTGCTGTCAATTCTCAGCTCAAATCACATCTATTCTAAGAACACTTCCTAGGGCCCCCCATCCCCCTGGGATAGCTCCCTCCCTGAAGTCCTATAGCACTTAACATCCCTGCTGTCCACTTTGGTACCTAATGTCTAAGTAAAGTGTATGCTATGTTGTTCTCCCTTCCCCCATCAAAAATCTACCCTCCTGGGAGCCGGGGATTGTGTCTTCTGCTTCTCCACATTCCTTACAGCAACTGGCACAGAGCCTTGAACATAAGCACTCATAAGGTTTTTTTTAGGGAATGCTCAAGATTCTGTTTGGTAGGCCACAGGGATGATGCTTTAAACAATTTTTTTTTCTTAACTCCTAGACAGGAATAACCCTTGATTAGAGGCACTCACAACTCACTTTCTTCCTTTTTTATCCAGCGCTTGCTCTTTCTACAATTTAGAATGTTTAAAAGTCCAGACAGCCTTTGTGAATTTCACAGACAAGGAGAATACAGACAGCTCCAGCTGTGAATACAACTCGGAAGGGGTCTTTTCTAATTGCAGCTGAAAAGGAGAAATTGAGTTAATATTGATGCGCTGACCACAGTGTTTCCTCCATTAACTCCCAGGAAGGGAGTGGATTACACATGTCAGCAGGTTCACTGCGTAGCCAGAAGGCAGATAAGACATGTCTGTCTCATGTATTTTCATTAACAGGCAAATCATCTATGTCGCGTCCATCTTGGCTGGTCAGTCTGGCATAGGCTACCAGGGAGGTGGATTTACCTGGTTCCATGTGGCCTGGCATAAGGAGTGAGACTCATGAATCCTCAGGGCATTGAACACAGAATGGGGCAATGGGGCTGCTGACCCTGGGCTCTTTCTCCAGGAGAGCAGGAGCTAAGACCATGGACCAAATGCACAGTGGGTCAGACCTGAGTGTGAAATGTTAGAATAATCTGGCTCCTCCTCTGGGGCAGAACTGAAAGACAAAAATAACCCCAAATTGGGAAGCATGGCATGAAATTAAATTCCAGGGCCCTCAGCTACAGCTTTGCCAGTGGGCTGGTTTCCCATCAATGTCCAGAAATGCCCTTGTCAAGCAAGTTGGACATTGCTGGAGTGGGGAAGGGACAAGAGTTTTCTCTGTGGCTGCCCTAATGTTGCAGTGGTTGCCCCAGCTGGCTTTAGTCCCTCACTGTTCAAAATATAGTCCACAGTCCAGCAGTACTGGTGTTATTTGGGAGCTTCTTAGCAATACCGGATCTCAGGCAAGGCCAGCGCAAGGGTAAGGGAAGGGGGATGCCTTTCAAGTACAAAACTGAAGGGAGTGCCCAAAAGCTCAATAACCAAAACAAATAATATTTTAAAGTATCAAAATCAATGCAAAAAAAAAAAATTCGTGACGAACAAAATATCAGAGTTTAAATAAAGGCAGGATCTGACCCTGTACTTAAGTGATCCCATTTTACTCATCTCATGCTAATCTTGGCTCTGATCTCAGGCCCCAACGCACACCTACAGAATCAAAATCCATATTCTAAAAAGACCCCCGCAGAAGTTACATGCACATCCAAGTTTGAGAAACACAGCTTTAGTCAATACCTCCTACATCATTACAACCCAAAGTCTTGGAATCCTGACAGCAGCAAAAATGGGAAGATACGGGCAATGACAAAGTTCCAGAAGCAACACCACCAGCTTGCTTGCCATTGGCCTGGATTTGCAAACCACCACCTTCAAATTGCAGCATTTTATAGTTTACCATGAGCGTTAAAAATATTTTGTTATGAAATTTTTATAGATTCATAGAAAGTCTCCAAGATAATACAGGGTGTTCTCAGTATACCCTTTCTTTTCCTTTTTTTTTTTTTTAATAGAGTCTCACTCTGTTGCTGGGGGTTTGGGTGCCATGGTGTCATAGCTCACAACAATATCAAATTCTTGCACTCAAGGCATCATCTTTGCCTCCGCCTCCCAAGTAGCTGGGACTACAGGTGTCCACCACAATGCCCAGCTATTTTTGGAGACAGGATCTCACTTTTGCTTAGGCTGGTCTTGAACGCCTGAGCTGGAGCAATCCACTTGCTTCAGCCTCCCAGAGTGCTAGGATTACAGGCTGAGCCACCATATCTGGCTGTCCATCCCAGTATGCTCTTCACCCAGTTTCCCCCAGTGATTACTGTCTTAGTCTGTTTGGGCTGCTATAACAAAATACCTTAGACTAGATCATTTATAAACAACATAAATTTATTGGTCACAGTTCTGGAGTCTGGGGAGTCCAAACTCGAGGCCCCAGCAGTGTGAGGGTTTGGTCTTCATATGTCATGTCTTCTGTGTGTTCTTATGTGGGGAAGATGGACTTCGTCAGGTCCCTTTTATAAAGGCAGTAATCAATCCCATTTGCAAAGGCTCCATGCTCATGACCTAGTCACTTCCCAAAGGCTCCACCTCTTAATACCAACATTTTGGAGATTAGATTTCAACATATGAATTTTAGGGGGAATAATCATGAAGATCATCCCAGTTACATCTTATGTAACCATATGCAATAAAAAAATGAGGAAATCGACTTTGCTATAAGGTGCATGCATGTCATTTTATCAAATGTGTAGATTCACATAACCAACCAAGTTAAGATACAGAACTAGGCTATTGCCACAAAGATCTCCCTTGAGCTACAGTGTTATAGTCCCATCTACCCCCTTTCCTAACCTTCCATCTCTAGCTCCTGCAACCCCTGATCTTTTGACAACATTTTGACAATGTTATACAAGTGGAATCATATAGTATGCAATTTTTTGAGATTGCCTCTTTTTTTAACTCAGCATAATTAAATTGAGATCCATACAAATTGTTGCATATATCATTAGTTTGTTCCTTTTTATTGCTGAACAGTATTCCATGATGAATGTACCATAGTTTAACCACTTACCCATTGGAGGACATCTGGGCTGTTTTCTGTGTTTGGATATTACAAGTAAAACTTCTATGAAATATTCTAGTTCATTCAACTCTTCATATAGATTTTATAATTATGTTATCTATGTTTACATGAAAGAATCTTACTGAGATTTTGATAGAAAGTACATTAAATTTAAATATAATTTTGAGGACAATTAACATCTTTACTGTGTTGAGTCTTCTAATCCATAAATATGGTTTGACTCTACATTTACTTATATCTTTTTTGATTTCTTTCATCAGCATTTTGTAGATTTTAGCATATAAAAATTTGGATATATTTTATTATATTTATATCTAAGTATTTCATTTGTTTGAGTGATTACAAGTTGCCTTGTATTTTTTTTAAGTTAGGAGATAGGGTCTTGCTATGTTGTCCAGGCTGGACTCAAAACTCTTTAACTCAAGAAATCTTCCTGCTTTAGCCTCCTAAGTACCTGAGACCACAGGCACATGTCACTATGCCTGGCATCTTGTATTTTGATTTCAATTTCAATATGTTTATTGCTAATTTTTACAAGTACAATTAATTTTCTTATGTTGATGTTATGAGCTTGCTGAATTTAAGTATTGGTTCCAGGAATTTTCTTGCAGATTTCTTAGTAAACCATCCTGTCATCTACTTTTTTTTTTTTTTTTTAATATTTCCTTTGATCTAGATGGCTTTTATTTCCTTTTCTTGGCTTACTGTGCTTGCTGGAACTTCTGGTACTATGTTAAATAACAGTAGTGAGAGCAGCCATCTTTCCTAGTTCTTGATCTTAAGGAGAAAGAGTCTGGTTTCAGCTTTAAGTATGAAGTAATTTGCAGGTTATTGTAGACATTCGCTATCATTCCTTTCTCTTTCTACTTTATTGAGACTTTTTGTAATAGAATGAATAAATGTTGAATGTTTTCAGTTGCTTTTTGTGCATCAATTGATAGAATCATGTGATTTTTCTTCTACAGCCTGTTGGACTGCACTGAACAATTTTTCTATCTCTCTCTCTCTCTCTCTCTATATATATATATATATATATTTTTTTTTTTTTTTTTTGCAGTTTTTGGCCAGGGCTGGGTTTGAACCTGCCACCTCTGGCATATGGGGCTGGTGCCCTACCTCCTTTGAGCCACAGGTGCTGCCCTGAGCAATTTTTCAATATTAACATAACCTTGCATCCCTGGAATACACACTACTTGCTTATGGTGTATAGTTCTTTCTTGCTATATAGCTGGATTCTATTTGATAACATTTTGTTAAGAATTTATGTGTGTTGGGTGGCACCTGTGGCTCAGTGAGTAGGGCGCCAGCCCCATATACCTAGGGTGGTGGGTTCAAACCCAGCCCCAGCCAAACTGCAACAGAAAAATAGCTGGGCATTGTGGCAGGCGCCTGTAGTCCCAGCTACTCGGGAGGCTGAGGCAAGAGAATTGCCTAGGTCCAAGAGCTGGAGGTTGCTATGAGCTGTGATGCCATGGCACTCTACCGAGGGTGACAAAGTGAGACTCTCTGTCTCTGAAAAAAAAAAAAAAGAATTGATGTGTGTATATACGTAAGGGATATTGGTCTGTAGTTTCTTTTTTTGTACTACCTTTGCTTGGTTTTGGTATCAAGGTAATACTGGCTACATCAAATGAATTGAAAAATATTCCTTCCTTTCACATTTTCTAGAACAGATTATGTAGAATTGATTTTAAGTCTTCTTTAAATGTTTGGTGACATTCTTCAGTAAAACCATCTGCCCATTATACATTTTTATATTTATAATTTGATTTGATCATCATAACAACCCTGCAAAGAAGGCATTTTACAGATATGGAACTTAAGGCTCAACAAAATGAAATGACTCACCCAAGATCTAGACGTCTTCTGATCCCTAAGTATAGTGTCATTTCCACTGCACCATAGTTCCCAAGATAATCTAGGCAGAATTTTCAGGAATTCGAATCTCTTTGGGAAACAAGGAAAGAGAATAGTCTTTTTTAGCCTTGGGCTTAGGCATTTCTCTTGCCTCAGCCTCCCGAGTAGCTGGGACGACAGGCACCTACCACAACGCCCGGCTATTTTTCTTTGCAGTTTGGCGGGGGCCAGGTTCGAACCCGCCACCCTCAGTATATGGGGCTGGCACCCTACTCACTGAGCCACAGGTGCCACCTCATAAAACAAGTCTTAAAAAATTCAAAAAAACTGAAATCAAACCAAGTATTTTCTCTGGGCATATGGAATAAAACTAGAAATCAATAACAAGAGGAGCATTGGAAATTATACAAACACATGGATATTAAACAATGTGCTTCTGAATGACCAATGGGTCAAGGAAGAGTTTAAGAAGGAAATTTAAATAGTAATTGCCTACATCAAAAAAGTAGAAAAGCTTCAAACAACCTAACAATGCATCTCAAAGAACAAGAAAACCAAACCCAAATTAGTAGAAGAAAAGAAATAATAAAGACCAGAGCAGAAATAGATGAAATTAAAACTGAAAAACAATACAAAGGATCAGTGAAACAAAAAGTTGGCTTTTCTTGAGACAGTCTCACTCTGTTGCTGTGGGTAGAGTACCATGGTGTCATCATAGCTCACAGCAACCTCAAACTCTTGGACTTGAGCAATACTTTTGCCTCAGCCTTCCTAGTGGCTGGGACTACAGGCTCCCACCATGAGGCCCACCTAGTTTTTCTGTTTTTAGTAGAGATGGGGTCTCACTCTTGCTCAGCTGGTCTCCAACTCCTGAGCTCAAGCAATCCACCAGCTTCAGCCTCCCTGAGCGCTGGGATTATAGGCATCAGACATCATACCTGACCTAAAAAGTTGTTTTTTTGAAAAAAGATAAACAAAGTTGGCAAAACTTAGCCAGATTAAGTAGGCAAAAAAGAGAGAAGATCCAAATAAATAAAATCAGAGATGAAAAAGGGAACATTACAACTAATACTGCAGAAGTCCCAAGGATCATCAGAGGCTACAATAAGCAATTAAATGCCAATAAATTGGAAATTCTAGAAGAAATGGATAAACTCCTAGATACACACAACCTACCATGATTGAACCAGGAAGAAATCCAAAACCTGAATAAACCAATAACAAGTAACAAGATAGAAACAGCAATAAGTAGTCTCCCATCAAAGAAAATCCCAGGACTAGATAGCTTTACTGCTGAATTCTACAAGGAAAACTAATACTAATCCTACTTAAATTATTCCAAAAAAATCTAGGAGGAAGGAGTACCCTCAAACTTATTCTATGAGGCCTGTATCACCCTGATGCCAAAAGCAGACAATGATGCAACATAAGAAGAAAACTGTAGGTCAATGTCTCTGATGAACATTGATGTAAAAATCCTCAACGAAATACTAGCAAACTGAATTCAATAACACATTAAAAAGATTGCTCACATGATCGAGTGGGATTCATCCCAGGGATGCAAAGATGGTTCAAAATACACAGAATAACCCATGTGATACATCACATCAATAGAATAAAGAACAAAAACCATATGATCATTTCAACTGTTGCTAAAAAGGCATTCAATAAAACTCAACATCTCTTCATGATAAAAAGTCTCAAAAAATGGGAGGTATAGAAGCAACTTTCCTCAATATGACCAAAGCCAAATATGGCAGACTCACAATTAGTATCATACTGAATAAAAAAAACTAAAAACGTTTCCTCTCAGACCTGGCACAAGACAAGGACACCTACTTTCACCACTGTTACTCAACACAGTACTGGAAGTTCTAGCTAGAGCAATCAAACAGGAGAAAGAAATAAAGGGCATCCAAATTGGAAAGAAAAAAGTCAAATTATCCTTGTTTTCAGACGATATGATCTTACATCTAGAGAAACCTAAAGACTCCATCAAAACAAATTCAGTAAAGTAGCAGTATACAAAATCAACACACAAAAATCAGTAGCATTTCTCTATGACAATAGTAAAACATCTAAAAAAGAAAACAAGAACGCAATTACATTTATTATAGCTCAAATAAAACAAAATACCTGGGAATAAACTTAACCCTTTAAAGAAGTGAAAGATCTCTGTAACAAAATCTGTAAAACATTGAAGAAGACACAAAAAAATGGAAAGATATTCCATGCTCGGGGATCGAAGAATCAATATTGTTTTTTTTGTATTTTTTTTTTTTTTTTTTGTAGAGACAGAGTCTCACTTTATGGCCCTCGGTAGAGTGCCGTGGCGTCACACAGCTCACAGCAACCTCCAGCTCCTGGGCTTAAGCGATTCTCTTACCTCAGCCTCCCGAGCAGCTGGGACTACAGGCGTCCGCCACAACGCCCAGCCATTTTTTGGTTGCAGTTCAGCCGGGGCCGGGTTTGAACCCGCCACCCTCGGTATATGGGGCCGGCGCCTTACCGACTGAGCCACAGGTGCCGCCCGTCAATATTGTTAAAATGTCCATACTACCCAGAGAAACCAGCAGATTCAATGCTAACTCTTCAAAATATCAATAACATTCTTCACAGAAATAGAAAAACAAATCCTAAAATTTATAGGGACACACAAAAGACCGAGATAACCTAAAGCCATCGTGAGCAAAAAGAAAGGAACTGGAGGAATCACATTACCTGACTTCAAATTATACTATAGATTTGTAGTAACCAAAACAGTATGGTTCTGACATAATAACAGACACATAGACCAGTAGAACAGAATAAAATCCACATGTCTATAGTGAATTTATCTTCAACTAAGGTGCCAAGAACATACAATGGGGAAAGGACTGTCTCTTCAGTAAATGGTGCTAGGAAAACTGAATATCCACATGAAGAAGAATGAAGCTAGAACTTATGTCTCACCATGTACAAAATTAAATCAAAATAGATTAAAGACTTAAATCTAAAACCTAAAACTGTGCAACTACTAAAAGAAGACAGACATTGGGAAACAGTTCAGGATATTGGTCTGTGCAAGGACATCCCCAAGGCACAGGTAACCAAAGCAAAATTGGACAAATGGGATCACATCAAGCTAAAAAACTTCTGCACAGGATGGGAACAAATTAACGAAGTGAACAGACAGCCTAGAGAATGGGAGTAAATATTTGCACACTCTCCATCCTACCCAAGGGATTAAATAACCAGGACATATAGAGAGCTCCAACAACCCAATAGAAAAAAGGTCAAATAATCCAAATAAAAATGGGCAAAGGATCTTTCGCTTTTTTTTGCAGTTTTTGGCTGGGGCTGGGCTTGAACCCGCCACCCCTGGTATATGGGGCCAGCGCCCTATCCCTTGAGCCACAGGTACCACCCCAAAATGGGCAAAGAATCTAAATGGACATTTCTCAAAAGAAGACATACAAATGGCCAGTGGGTATATGAATAAATGTTCAACATCACTGGTCATCAAAGAAATGCAAATCTACAATGAGATGTCATTTCACCCCACTCAAAATGCCTTTTATCAAAAAGGCAGACAAAATAACAAATACTGGCAAGAATGTGGAGAAAGGGGAGCCCTAGTACATGTACACTGTTAGTAGGAATGTAAATTAGCACAACAACTATGGAAAACAGTATAGAGGTTCCTCAAAAAACTACAAATAGAACTACAATAGTAGTTCCATGGACAGATCATTCAGACAGATCAATCCCACCACTGGGTATATATACAAAGAAGGGGAATTCAGTATCTCAACAAGATGTCTGCACTCCCATGTTTATTGCAGCGCTGTTCACAACAGCCAAGATTTAGAATCAACCTAAATGTTCATTAACAGATGAATGGATAAAGAAATTGTGGTGCATATAGACAATGGAATTATATATGGAATATTATATAGCTGAAGAAGGAATGGAATCCTGCCACTTATAACAATATGGATGGAAGTGGAGAACATTAAGTGAAATAAACCAAGTGCAGAAAGACAAATCTCAAATATTCTCACTCCTATGTGAGAGATAAATAGTAAAAACAAGATCTCATGGAGATAGAGATTAGAATGACAGTTACCAGAAGCTGGGAATGGGAGTGGAGGTGGAGTGGATTAAGTGGGGATATTAATGGGTGTAAAAATTTAGTTAGATGGATCGAAAAATTTGATAGTGCAACAAAGTGACTATGATCAACAATAAATTATGGAATGTTTGAAATAACTGAAAGCGTTTCTAAAACAAAGAAATGATAAATGCCTGAGGTGATGGGTAACCATAAATAGAGTAAAAAATGAAAACAAGAGGTTGGTGGCAGTGACCTATCTAATTGCAAAGTCCCAGAGGCAAAACAAGGTCAAGATGTCTAAAAAGAGCAGAGAATCCTGTTTCCTGCGCCCCTGACCACCCTTTGGGGGATTTGAATCCATCTTCTCTCTTATCCATCCCACATGACCCACTGCCAAATTTCTGGCCTGGAGTGATTGTCTTTTTTAAGGTAGGATTTTTACTTCCTCAATCTTTTTTACCACTTTCACTACGACTTCTATGAAGTCTTCTTCCAACTCAAAGCTTGCCATTCTCCTGTTCCCTGGTCTTCAATCATTTCTTATTGTCTGCAGTTCTCAGCTATGTGGTTGTTGTCTACGTGTGTGTATGGTTCTCGAGCTTCAGGGAACAGAAGAATCACCTGGAGAAACTAGTTAAAATGTTAAGAATGTTAAATCCCAACCCCAGAGATTCTGATTCAGTAACTGCTCTGAGGCCTAGGGAGCTGCATTTTAATAACCTACCCCTGGCAATTCTGATATAATTAATCTGTAGAACACATTGACCAAACAGTGGCCTCTGGGGTGAAGATCCCACTCCCTGGCCTGACTTTCAGAGCCCTCCACAGTTTGATTTCAGCTTGCTTAGCCAACAGCACCCCTCCTTCCTCCTCACCCCCACATCTCAACTGTAGTGACTGAGACGGAACCAGTTGGTAGATTTGCTTTCTGCAGTACAATTTCTGAGTATTTGCTGGGAATCCTCTCAGCTTGGAAAGCTTTCCCTCAGGTTGTCTATTGAAGCTCTATCTTCTTACAGGGCCAAACTAAAAGTATATATCCTCCAAGAAGCCAATCCTAACTCCCCCAGGCAAAATCAATCTCTCCTGTTCCCTTTTCTCCTTGCTCTGGTATCTGGACTACAGCAGAATTGTTCAAACTATAGGTTGTCACCCATTGGTGGATTGTGACCAGATTTTTATTTAAATTTGATTACTAGAATACAATAAACTAGAAATTATCCATACTATAGAAAGGGCATGAGTTTATTTCAGTTAAATATACAGATATATACATATATACGTTTGTGTTATGATATAAAATGCATTTCCTATGGGTTGCAGTAAAGTTACAACATTGAGAACCACTGCTAGAGCCTTCCTCCCAACTGGCCTCTCAGGACAGCCAACAGTACAGCCTTCTGTTTTCCTTTACTGTGAACCTTTGGAGAATAATAAAGTAATCTTTATGCCCCTATCTGTATAATTTCATTGTGTGTTTTGCACTTAATAAACATGTACCGAGTTGAACTGAACTGCATGATCCCAATCATAACTTTTCTGGGCTTAACTATTTCCAATCAAGTGTCTTTTTCCAATCAAGGGTTTGGGGTTAGGACTATTCCTTTCAGCAACTGCTTCTTTGTCAGGCAGTGAACGTTGGGACATTGCCAGGGGAATAGGCACCTCATCTTGGCCAGAAGAAAAGGGCAAGGCAATGAGATTCCTTAGTACAGTGAATTTCCTCTGGAAATTCAGGAATGGAGTGAATGGCTCTCTGGGCCGAGGCCGCTCAATGGAAGCCTGCTCTGAAGCAGTGATTTTCAACTGATATGCCATGGCACACTGCTGTGCTGTGAGAGGATCCCAGGTGTGCCATGAAAATTTTAAAGATCATTCATTAAATTATTTTTGAAAGGAGTTTGACATACAGTAAGTATATTCTTTTTTTTACTCTTTTTTTGATCAACATAATTTAAGTGTGCTGCAGAAGTTTAACTATAGATTCAAATGTGCCATGAGATAAAAAAGGTTGAAAACTGCTGCTCTAGAGGGCAAGAATAGGAACTGGCAGCTAGAGGCACTGCTGGGGGTGAGACTTATTGATCCTTTGATGTTCAATAAAAAGTCACTTTGCTGCCTGCCTCCAGGCCAAAGAAATCTTTAGCATAGGTGACAGACTGGGCCATATTTGGAACACAGATGTATTTCTTAAGCAGTGGTTCAAAAGGCAATGTCAAGGTTGTTTGACCTATGAGCAGCTGAACACAAATCCCCTTATATCCAGCTTGCTTCTCACATCCTCTTAACTGCACATCTCCTTCAGCCTCGACCTTGGGAACGCTTATCTACAGCAAGGCCCTTGCCTTTGAGGACACACTGTAGTCCTCAAGAAGAGCTGGGACATAAACTTTCAGAAACAGTTTTCATGTTCCTTCAACTGGATGCAGAGGGAGAGAATAAGGGCAGAGGGGGAGAATGCTGGACACAGCACAGGGCTGGGCTTTGAAGGCAGGGCTCAGGTAAGTGGAGGGTAAGAAGGAAGCTTTTGGAGGTCAGAGAGTAAAGGCAGCCTGTCAGAGAGTCTGTGACAGCCAAGGGCCAGATTTAGATGATCCTGAGGAAGACTGGGGCGTGAAGAGAAAGAAAGAGCGGCTGTGGAGTTCATTCAAATAGCAGAAGAGTTTCGTTATAAGCCTTTAACTTGGCCCCCAAATAACACTTGAAAACAAAGTAATATTACTCGTTTAAAAATCAAACATGACTAATGACAATTAAGGTTATGGGGGGGAAGCAGAAAGAGGGATGGAGGGAGGGGGGTGGGGCCTTGGTGTGTGTCACACTTTATGGGGGCAAGACATGACTGCAAGAGGGACTTTACCTAACAATTGCAATCAGTGTAACCTGGCTTATTGTACCCTCAATGAATCCCCAACAATAAAAAAAAAAAAAAAATCAAACATGGCACACGTATTAGAAGGGCTAAAATCTCAAAACCAACAATACCCAATACTGGTGAGGATTTGGAGCAACAGGAACTCTGATTCACTGCTGCTGAGAATGCAAAATGTTATAGCCACTTGGGAAGACAGTTGGCAGTTTCTTACAAAGCTAAACAGATTCTTACCACATCCATATGGCTCCTAGGTATTTACTCAACTGCATCGAGAACTTATGTCTACACAAAAATCTGCATATGAATTTTATATCATCTTCATTTATAATCACTAAAAACTGGAAGCAGCCAAGATGTCCCTTGGTAGATAAGTGGATAAATGAACCGAAGTACTTCCAGACAATGGAATATTATTCAGCGATACAAAGAAATGAGCAATCAGGCCGTGAAAAGACACAGAAAAACTTTAAATGCATACCACTTAATGAAAGATGCCTGTCTGGAGAGGCTATATATTAGGATGATTCCAACTATATGGCATTTTGGAAAAGTCAAATCTATAGAAAGAATAAAAAAATCAGCGGTTGCCAGGAGTTGGGAGGAAGAGAACGGATGAGTGCCAGGAGCATAGTGGATTTTGAGGGCAGTGAAATATTCTATGTGATACTATAATGATGGATTCATATTATACATATGTCAACTTACATAGAAGTCCAGAACACAAAGAGTAAATCTTAATGTAAACTACGGACTGGAGACCCAGCATGGCACCACACAGATCTTCCCCTCCTTGCTCCTCCCCACCTGGACCACAGAGGGCCTAACTAGCCCTGCCCCAGAGGTTCAAGTTGGAAGGACCCTGACCTACCAGCATCCTCCAACAGACTGTGGAATCTATCCACCCCCTATGGTCCTTAAAAAAAGAGACCTTCAACCACCCTTGGCGCAGACTCTATCTTTGCCCTGCCCGGCGAGTCTCTGTCCTTTTCATTAAACCTGAGCTGAACCTCTCCATTCTCTGGTTTCATCCTGGGTACATCACCGAACCCCCTTTCATGGACTATAGTTAATAATGTGTCAGTGTTGATTCCTCAAGTGTAACAAATGGGCCACATCAGTGCAAGATTATTAATACAATGGAGGAAACTGTGTGTGGGAGGTAAAAAGATGTGGGCGGGGGGTTGTTTGAGTATGTGGAACTCTGTGTACAACCTGCTTGATTATTCTACAAATCTAAAACAGTGCTGAATTTAATTTTTTTAGAGATTTCACATTGAAAGAAAAAATAAAGGCAGCACCTAATGTGGCGAGAATTCTGAGTGTTAAGAGAGGTAGCAAGTGAATCCTGTGAAACTTGCTTATAAACTACACGGCCAGCCATGCTGCTCAGGCCATTGTTCACCTAAAAATTCTCTCCCTATATAATCCAGGCCAGGTTTCCTCTGCGGTGCAAGCTCAGGCCCTATTGAGGTTTGCACAATGAACTCCCTAGGAAGTAAGATAGAAGACTTTTCAGCCCCTTCCTAGTTTGCTGAATGTTATCACAAAAATGAAATTGAGCTTGTCTGATACATTTGAAAAAGCAACGTTACTTTTCTTCCTAAGAAAAAAAGCCAGTAGCCCAACTTTTTTCTCAACCAGTGCCAATGAGGATGGTCTTTGGGTTGATTGCTGATTCTCCATAATTATGTGCAAGGTCCTTTAAATTTGTTTGGGTGGTTTTTCTCTTCTGAATAATTAGGGAGGCAATCAGCACATCTTTCATATTATAAGGAAGCTTTTAAAAAAAAACATTCCTCCACATTAGGAATTTCTGCGAGTGACAATAGCAGTAAATTCCAATGTGTGCCTCTAATGGCTGTTAATGAGGTGCTTGTTTTAAACCCTCCGGAGCTGCACGGAGGACCCACTGAGGATCTTTAAAACAGGATTAATCCCCATGAGTTCTAAATCCTTTTGCTTTGGGGGCTGAAATCTGGTTCCTTAACCTTTTAAATCGCCTATGTTGCTTTGAAAGTTGACACTTACTATTTAAATGGCAAGAAAAATGGGAAATACACCTTGGCATTACAGAGCTGAACATATCGATTGTGACTATCACCTTTAATCTGCACCTTTCCTCTTTATAATGTGTGGGTTTCTTTTCTTAATTAGAAAGAGCCAGGGATTATCTGCACAAGACTGGAAGGTTTATCGTGATTGGCGGGATCGTCTCCCCTGTCCACGACTCCTACGGAAAACAGGTGCGTTCCTTCCTTTGGCCCTGTCCTCCTTCACCCCTTTTCTGTCCTGATAGCTCCTCCAGCATAAAACTGCCCCCCCCGGAAATGCCAAATGCCCCCCGATCAGGCCTGCTTCCCAGCTCAGGACCATGGTCAGACCTGTGAGGGTGGGGGTTGGAGCAGCATCTCGGAGGACCCACAGCTTTCATGAACAGAGAAGCAGACTCTGGGTGCTACTTGGTATGATAGATGCCAAATTGTGGTTAGCTATGGGGTGAGCTGCAGAGGGCAAGTCTTTGCCAGGATTTTACGAGAAAATGGCCAATGCCTCTTATAATCTGACTTAAAATTCATTTCCCTGCCCCTACCTCCCTGCCACACGTCCCAGGAAATCTAGGAGCTCTAGCAGACATTCCCCCTTTCTCCCACAGATGCAACTTGGTGGGCCCCGGGGGAAGTCACCCAACCAGCCAGACTGAGCCATAAGACAAGGCAACATTTGCTGAGTTAAGTCTCATCTCTGTGCAGGGCACACGGGGCTGCTTCATAGATGGAGGCTCATCTACTGACCCTGTCCGGGTGGTACATGCTGCACACCCTCCATTCTTTATTTTTCCCTCTGCCACTCCATAGCTGTCTGTGTGGCAGATGGACAAGTGAAGGGGTCACATCCCTCATTCCCTCTCACCAATAAAAACAACAGCACTTTTATATTGGGGTGGCCTGGAATGGGGTGGTGGGGTGTTATGGGGAGCAGAGGGAGTCTCCCAATGATTGCTCTGTTGCTCCCCAGGGCCTGGTATCTAGCCGGCACCGTCTCATCATGTGTCAGCTGGCCGTCCAGAATTCCGATTGGATCAGGTAGGGCTGGCTTGGGGCAGATGGGCCCAGGACTCGTGGGGTAGGGAAGTGAGGGACTCAGAAAGAATCCCAGCAAGGATTTGGATTCTGAAAAGTTTTTTTGGGGGGGAATGATAGCCCTGTGTGGGCAATAATTAAGTAGACCTCCAGGTGGCCTAACTGGTAACTTTAATTTTGAGCCAAGCTATGGGGCCCCGAAATTAAAAAGGAAAATTCAGGTGTTTCATCCGCTTTGGCACCTCTGGGTCCTGAAGTGATCTTTAGAGCTTCTAGAAGCATCATTTGGTTTTGGATGAGGCGAGGTCAGAAAATCTGAAATGCGTCCCACTCTCATTCCCCATTAACGTTTGTTAATCCTCACTACCTTTCAGGGAATGTCCCTGGCCTTGGCAATTTCCGATTCCCCGAACTCAGGCTCTCTAAGGGCCTCTCACAGATTTGGGACAGTGGTGCGGCATGGGGCCCACAAGCCTTGCCCTTTATAGCAGTCAGACCAAGTCACACCCAGCGGGTGCCTTTCTTGTCACTACCTTTCTGGTCAGAAAGTGCAGCTAAGATGGCAACTCCCCTCCCCCAAACACCCCACCATCAGCTGAACCTGCTGTGTAATTAAAGCAAGCTTCCGCTAATTATGCTAATTATGCTCCCCAAAGTTCCTACCATTATAATTTGCATTAGAAGATGATGTTTTGAAAAAATAATGGCACGCCATTTGTGCTATAATTTCCCCCCATGGAAAAATAAGAGTCACCTAGAGGTTTCCATGAAATGCGGCAAGTGGTGGGAAGCTGACTGACCTCAGAATGTGGGATGTGGAGAGTCAGGCCGGGAAGAGACAGGGTGGGCGGGAGTGGGAGCTGGGAAGAGAAGGGACAATAGTAATTAAACAGGGATCCGCACCATCTGTGTGCGGTGATTTGCGTGAGACGGTGATTCGTGTGAGACGTACATGCCCTTTGCAGACTCTCTCATCCTCCTCAAGACAAAGGTTAAGTAGGCAGACAGCTGCTTTGTCTTAGGTGAGAAACGGGGTTGGAAAAGTCCAGGGGCTTGAACAATGGTAGGTCTGTGTGTCAGTGGTCAAGTCAGGATTAGAAAGCAGGCCACTTAATGTCGTTAACTCCTGATCTCCTGGGGAAAGTGGGGTCTGGAGGGGGAATCACTGGCTAGGAGGCTGTTACTGCTTGGACGTGCTTAGAAGATTGTAGAATAAGTCTCTCATTCATTCCATAAACATTTACTGCCCCTACCATCTGCCCCACACTTGGAAAATCATGAATCCCAGACCTGAGATCACTAGGGAGTCTAGGAGCTAGTATCAGAGATGGGGTAGGCTGCGGCAGGGTCCCCGACACAGGGAGCCTGTTTAGCCAGGTCAAGAGTTTGTCCACCTTTGGGTACACATGCACATGTGGGGCAGGGAGGGGTGGTCAGGATTGGAAGGAGCCAACTCAGGGCAAGCTGACTCTCTAAGGGTTTTCAGCTAGTGAGAGCTCGTCTCTGGGAACCTTAAATGTAGTATGTGTATGTGGGGGAGTGGGGAGGCACGGGAAGGTGGAGGGTGGACAGGAAATGCTAAGAAAATATTTGAGAAATATCTTGATTTAGCAGCTCATTAAGTGGCAATGAAGCCGGAGTGATGCATCCGTTTGAGGCAGCTGAGTGTGCAGGAGGGGCTGGCCAGACTGAGGCCTGTGCCTTCCAGTCTGCTATCCCCCACCCCCCAACGGCAGCCCTGCACGGGGGTAGAGGCGGTGGGGTAGGCCGACAGAGCTGATTCTCTCAGAGCCTGGCAAGGACAACCTTGGCCACCACTTGATGAGGGCCTGGCTCATCTAATCCTTGTTACAATCCCAGGGGGGCCAAAGGAGAATTGCTATTTGCGGGTAAGAGTAAGAGCAAGACGCTGTACTACTAACCTCTGTACCTAGGAAACTTACTGAGACTTTCTAACAAAACTGTAAGACAGGGTGGTGCCTGTGGCTCAGTGAGTAGGGTGCCGGCCCCATATACCAGAGGTGGCAGGTTCGAACCCGGCCCCAGCCAAAAACTGCAAAAAAAAAAAAAAACCATAAGACAATTACTGGTGCTGCTCACATTTTACAGATGGGGACCTGAGGCACTGAGACATCTGATATGTTTCCCAGAGTCACACAGGCAGAAAGTGCTGAGGCTGGGATCAAACGCAGGCAGAATGGCCCCAGCATCTATCCTCCTAAGATCACACCATACCCCTCTCATTTTGTGGGGGAAGAGACTGAGGATCAGAAAAGTGTTTCACACCCTGATTTTATCTGCCTTACTGATCTAAACTCATAGTATGGTCAGGCCTGCCAAGTGCCCTAGGCTATGGTCTTAGAAGGAGATGGTAAGAAAGGTGTGTGAGAATGGAAACCAATGGAAACTTCTCTCTGATGATGTTAGGGTGGACCCATGGGAGTGCTACCAGGACACCTGGCAGACGACCTGCAGTGTGCTGGAACACCATCGGGACCTCATGAAGGTGAGCCGGGCTATGGCAGAGGGGAGAGTGGTCCTCCAGGATGCTGGGATTAGGGGAGGTCCGGGGGGGTCCTACAGAAGCCAGGCAGGTGGGAAAGGGTGCTCAGCTCTCTTTCTCCACCAGCTGAAGGACCAGCTCAAAAGAGGGCTGTGAATTTAGGAAGCCAGAGCTGCCCCTGCCTCCTACCCTGTAACTTGGTGTTGCAGTGGGGCGCTGCTGCTGGGTATTACTCAGTCAGCTTTCCCTGGGAGCAAGTTCAAGTTCAAAGTGAGAAGCAGAGATAGGTCAAAGCAAGGGAAGCAGTTTGGCCCCTTGGAAGGGAAGGGAGGTACAAGCAGCAAGGCCCCCTTCCCCACCTGTAGGGGACCCACGGGTCTCCTAACTCCAGGACAAGCTGCTGCAGCTGTGGCTGGGACACTTCACACCTGCCAGTCATCGCACCCCCATTCCCCCTCATTCCTCCTCACTCCTCACAGGGCCCATGGGGTCCCTTTTCATGCACAAAAGGCAGGAACGCAGAAAGGAGCCCGTGTATCTGAGGACACACACCGCAGGGCTAGTGAGCACCGCAGGGAGAAGGCCTGCCCTCGCCACTGGGGCCTAGGGCCTGCAGCTGGCTGTACACATTCCAGGGCCGCTCCCCTGGACAGGACAGGCTCCATACAAGCCAGCTGCACCAGCCAGAGCATGCAGAGAGCTCCCTTCCCAGATCAATACCAATCCATCAACTCCTTCAGTGATAGGGGGAAAAGTGGCCATTGATGGCAAGAAGCCTGACCAACCAAGACAATAAACAGTGAATCATCCTCACCCCCACCATGGCTACAGAGCCCCACGGCCCCAGATGCCAACCAGCTTGGCCTTGTTCTGCACAGAGACAGTCTCTACCCCATCTGGGTCCTTGCTGTTGAGGACCTGTCATCATCTCCTTGGGAGCAGCCCCTGACCACCCCATACTCTGTCATTTTAACAGATGTGCAGCTTTAAGGCTCCAGACTCTCTTGGGAAGTCAAGGGCAAGAGAGGTAGAAAGGACCAGCTGGCTCCTGAGGAATCTGTTAAATTTCCCCCCCAATGGAATGGAAGAAAATATCTCCCTTCCCTGGGCTTCTCACTGACTCTCCTGGTCCCCCTCAAAGGACTCTGACATGGGGTCACACTGACATAGTCCTCTGTGCTGGTATTAGAAACAGTAAGATAGCTTACTGTGGAAGGGTGTACCAGTCAGAGTAGACTAGGATATAGCATGGTAACAAGCATCCCTCCGATCTCAGTGGCTTCACACAGGTTTATTTCTCAGGCTACATGTTATGTCACCTATGAGGGGTCACCTGCTCCTTCTAGTCACACAGAAGCCTCAGGCTCCATGGTGGAAGGGAAGGCATTTCAGAGCACTGGCTATCCTGGCCACAAAGCCTGGCTATTGTTTATCATCTAAATGTCTGTTGCAGTGATGGGCACAGGCTGGCAGAGAATATAGGTCACGGATGGCCCTCGTCTTGGAGAGAGCTCAGAGCTACTTCCTAAAAATTCCCAGTCTTTCCAGTCCTAGTGTGAGGCCAGTGTTTCTGGCAAGAGGGTAGACCTGCCAGGAAGATAGACGAGTGACTCAATAGGTGACTCTGGGCAAGGTTTGCAAAGGCCTCTAAGAAGGTAGGAGCCCATGGGGGCTACTGTGGATGTGCGGCCAGCCACTTTCTTCTCTGGGATAGAACAAGTCAAATGGGACTTACATGTGTCAAGAGGAAGAAATTCTTCAGCTACCCGACCAGTCATTACATGGGAATGTGATGTTTTCTTTTCTGGTGGTGAAATAATAAAAGGACGCAGACTACCCCTTCCACCCCACCAGCCACAGCTGGGCAGAGAAGCCCACAAAGCAGGCTGGGAAGAATCCATGGTACCCGCCCCCACAGGCTCCCAGGTGTGGCTGGCTGCCGCAGCAACCTCCTCCCATCAGGAACATGACAAAGGTGACAGGTTACCCCACAGAACAAATGCCTGCCCTTCTAGGGCTCAGAATAATTCATGCCAGGGTTGTCTGTGACAGAGGTGCCCCAAGGGTCACCCCAGCCCTGGGGTTGGGGGTCCTCTGAGCAAGACTCAAAATCTGGAAAGGGTGCAGGGCAGGAGTAGGTGGTGGGTACCGTACCATCACTCTTGAGATGCTGAGTTTGGGGAAAGAAACCTTGAATGAAGCAGCGGCCCTTGTGAAGCTAAGCGGACTGGGAGTTCATCGTTTGTTTCTCTGCTGCCTGGTACTCTCCCACTCCGCTTGGGCAAGTGGGGCTGCTTCTGGGTCAGCTGTGAAGAATGCTCCCTTATCAGCTCCGTGGTTTCTGCAGCACTGCAGAGAAGCAGCCAGGCAGATAGCACAGGACAGTGGATAATACACACAGAATTTCCTTTTGGCTCTGGAATGTGTATTCACACTGGGCAGGCAAGAGGGCGCTCAGAACCCCCCCTTGCTGCAGCACACACATCCTGCTCTGCCTGGCACGGCGCTCTTCCTTGGCTGTGTTACTGATATCTCTGGCCCGAAGAAACTGCAGGTGGTGATAGAGTCTCATGTTTGGATGACCTTTCCCAAGCTCGCAGAGCCCTTTTGCAGACGTGATCTCATTTGAGCCCTGTGAACCAGGCTGTGTAACTCGTGTTACACAGAAGGTTACAACATTAGCTACCATCCGCCAAGTTCCCGCCAGGATAGGTGCTCTGCAGCCACTTTGCATCTGTTCGCCTATGTAATCTAGCACGGTTGGAAAGGCAGGTACATTGTTAGACTCATGAGCTAAGGTTCGGGGGAGATGAAGTAACTACCTGAGGTCACACAGCTAGAAGGAGGCAGAGCCTGAGGTTAGTTCAGGAGCCAGCATAGCACCACCTCCCATGCTTGAGCTGCCAGCCTGATGGCCACATGGTGCAGCCGGGTCTAAACCCACCTCCAGGGCAGTTCCTCACCTCTTGGTAAGCCTCACCACGATGGAGAAGCGGATGACTGGAGAAAAATGGGATACAGCTTTTCACATCACAAATGACAGTGACTTAGCACTTGTCTCTCCTTAGAGGGTGACGGGCTGCATCCTCTCCAATGTCAACACACCTTCCATGACACCTGTGATCGGACAGCCACAGAATGAGACCCCCCAGCCCATCTACCAGAACAACAACGTGCCCACCAAGCCCACTGCAGGTAGGGGAACGTTGTTGCAGTGATTGCCAAATGTTAGAATCATCTGGAGGGCTTGTTAACATACTGGTTGCTGGGATCACTCCAGCATTTGATTCAGTAGTTCAGGGAGAGGTAGGAGGATTTTTACTTTTAATAAACTAATGTAGATGCTGCTGGGCCAGAGACTATACTTTGTATTAAAGGTTTTATTCTATTTGTTTTATTGAGACAGAGTCTTACTCTAGTCACCCTGGGTAGAGTGTTGTAGTGTCATCATAGCTCACAGCAACCTCAGACTCTTGAGCTCAAGAGGTCCTCCTACCTTAGCCTCCCAAGGAGGTGGCACTACTGGCACCCACCATGACACCCAGCTAGTTTTTCTATTTTTAGCAAAGACAAGGGTCTCACTCTGGCTCAGGCTGGTCTCGAGCTCATCCGCTCACACCATCCACCTGCCTCACCCTCCCAGATTGTTAGGATTACAGGCATGAGCCACTGTGCCCGGGCTCAGGAACCATACTTTGATAACTCTTAATATAGAGTGTCAGAACAAAATAGTCACAATCTCAATGAGAAAGAGAGAAGGGCCAGGGAGAGACAGACGGTGGGGGAGGTAGTGCGCATTCTTTTCCTGTATTTAAATACAGGTATAATACTCCCTTAACTGGGAATTAAAAATACAAAATGGAGCATTTGTCTCCGCCTCTCGTAGGGAGGTTGAGAATCTTGAACCAAGGTGTCACCGTGAGGAATAGCAGGGCCATGTCACACCTTTGCCGTCTGTATCCAGAATTCCCATAACTTCCTGGGTGGCAGAGAACTGAGGCCACCTATCCAACCTCTAGGACGGTGGGCCCGGATGTGCTCCGTGCTTTACCTGTGTTCTTATTTAATGCAGTTTACAAATAGAAAACATACCTGCATGGCTCGGCACCTGTGGCTCAAGCTGCTAAGGCACCAGCCACATTCACCTGAGCTGGCGGGTTCGAATCCACCCCCAGGAACAATGACGGCTGCAACCAAAAAAATAGCCGGGCGTTGTGGTGGGCACCTGTAGTCCCAGCTACTTGGGATGCGGAGGCAGGAGAATTGCTTGAGCCCATGAGTTGGAGGTTGCTGTGAGCTGTGATGCCACGGCACTCTACCCAAGGCAACAGCTTGAGGCTCTGTCTCAAAAAAAAAAAAAAAGAAAGAAAAGAAAACATACCTGCATAGTATACATTTAAAAAAACGAAAGAAAATAAAAACATACCAAATGTTAGCAGTGGTTACCCTTAGGGGGTGGGATGATGGTTATTTTTATTTTCTTCTTTTTATGTCTTCCTCTATATTTTCCAATTTTTTTCAACAATGTAATGAACATGACCAGAAACTGGATTCCAGTCTATGGCTCATGATGCTGGTGCCTTGGACTGTGAGAGAGAAGAAGGAATCTTTGCTGTTATACTTCTGTTCTTTCTCTCTACTCTCCTTCTGCCTTCACTCCCCAGCCCCTCACCCCCACAGTGCACCCTGTTGTTTACAGTGGCCCCAATGCCGGGCTGTGTGTAAGTTGTGAGTGTTTCTCCCCCTCTGTCCCTGTCTGTCTTGCTCTCTCCCGTAGCCAAGATCTTGGGAAAGGTGGGAGAGAGCCTCAGCCGGATCTGCTGTGTGCGCCCGCCAGTGGAGCGCTTCACTTTTGTAGGTAAGAGTTGAACCTTCTTTCCCAGTCCCATCTCTTTTCTTTCCCTCCTCCCATTATTTATTCAGCAAATACCCCAAGCACCGGAGCTATGGTTTCAGAGTTTGTACACTCTCCAAATTCATATGTTAAAATCCTGACCAAGGTGAAAGCATTAGGAGGTGGGGTCTTTAGGAGGCAATCAGGTCATGAGGATGGAGCCCTTGTGAATGAGATTAGTGCCCTTATAAAAGAGACATCAGGGAGCTAACCAGTCCCTTCAACTGTGTGAGGACACAGTGGGAAGGAGCCATTTATGAACCAGGAAACAGCTCCTCACCACACACCAGATATGCCAATGCCTTGATCTTGGACCAGGACTTGGCAGACCTGGCCATACTATGAGCTTAGATCAGTAAGTGTGCACCCCCGTGTAGGTATTGCACACTTACAAGAAGGTCAAAAGCTTTGCCTTTTACATCTTTCTGTAGGCTCTTGCCACATCCCGCCCTGGGAAAAAGCTCAACACTCCCCAGTTTTGCTTTTTCTTTAAACCAGGTAATCCTTAAGGAGAGAGGACCACCTCTTGTAACTCCAAAGCCATCCCCCTAGGCTTTAAGGATGTTGCTCTTGTGGGCAGCCTCCCTAAGATACAGAAACAGAAGGCACTCAGCGTGAGTGTGCCTGTCATCAATTCCCCAGTGAGGCTGTCTAATTCTGAAAGTCACAGAAACATGAAGTCCTGGAATGGGAGAAGATGCTCCTTCTCCATTTAACGCTGGACAGTGCTTTCCATTCACTTTCTTCAGACATCACCTGTGCAGGAAGGCACGCACCCCCCCCATCCACCCACCCTGCCCCATCCACCACTCCGGGAAGGCCCTTGGGCAGACCACCTGTCGGGTACCCAGAAGCCAGCTCGCTGATGTGTCTGCGTTACCTCTTTCCTCCTCAGATGAGAATGCCAATCTGGGCACAGTGATGCGATACGAGGAGATCGGTGAGTGGGACTGCAAACGTGGAGACACTGGGGCCACTTGCCTGCATCACAGGCCACATGGGGACGAGGAGAGGCATGAAGAGCTTAGGCTATGTTTGTAGCGGGGTCTGCCCTCAGAGGGGGTGATTGTTCCCAAGCTAAATTGTATTCCTGCTCCGCTCCCCTTTGACAGTTCCTAACTGCACCCAGGAGCTGGGAATGGATCGATTGGCAACTTCCCCTTCAGAGCTTCTCCTCCCCCATCTAAAAACCATGAAAGTTGAGCATCAGTGCCAGCCCATAAATGAGGCAGAAGAGCTCCCTGGCCTTTCTTATCAGAGCTTTCCAGTGCTAGAGGGCAAGAAAACAGAGGGGAGTCAAAAGACACGTCCACCGTCTGCCCTGCAGCCTTGGGCAGAGGACAAGGCATTCCAGTGCCTGTGTGAGGACCACGTGCCCAGTCCAAAGCTAGAGCAGCTAGAGCCCTGGAAGGCAGAGGGCGGTCACACCACGGTCAGGTTGGGAAGGAGCTGACAGCCGGTCTAAGCAAGCTCAGAAACAAATCAGAAAATTGAAATATTTTCAAGGTTCCAGAATGGGTGAGAGACACAAGTAGGAGACCCAAGTGAATCTGGGGAAAGGGCAGAGAGATAGCAGAGCTGCAGCTGGCACAGGGACCAGGGGATAAGATGGATCAATGACAACAGGAATGATTGAATGTTTAGTACAAGAGGCAGCCCGGTGTCCCCCAGACATGCTCAGTGTTCCTCAGTAAGTAGTTCTAGACAAACCTACCCCCTAAGGCCAGAGGGGCTAAGAGGCTGAAGAAAGAGGCAAATCCAGTTTATCAGAAAGAAACATTTAATAGGGACTTATGAGCAGAAGCCATGTCTTGAGTAGCTGCAAAATGGTGGATCCCTGCACCCACCCTCCAGAAAGTATTCTAATTTATATAGCAACCTTTATTTAGGTAAAACATGTGTAGCTGGTCATGCTTCAGACTTCCTTGCAAAACTTGTGACCACTGGAGAACTCATATAAACATCTCTGTGAAGGGCTATCTGTGCTGTAAGCTTTATTTCTTGACCTTGCTGTGGGAACATCTTGGATGCAGGAGGCAAACATCAGCCATTCTGGCAGTTTTGCTCCAAGATGGTGTTACTCTTGCCATGCAATAGGCTTAATCTTAAACTTCCACCTGAAAAGATGCTCCAAGCATCTCCCTCTTGGAACCCATCTATCCAAGTACTAGAGGCCAGGACTCCAGCCATAATACTGGGAAGAATGGGGTTGCCTTGAGCACCTGGTTCTCCCAGCAGGCCCACCAGGTGTGACATCGTTTCAAGGGGCTTCTCTGGATCTCATCCTCTGATCTGAGGTGCAGTGGTGTGCCTGAGTCAGCTCATTTGGTAAAAATTTCAGGAATTTTGTGAATCAGCCATTACTAAAAATTATTAATATAACTTATTTAAATAAATTGTTTTGGGCGGCACCTGTGGCTCAAAGGGGTAGGGCGCTGGCCCCATATGCCGGAGGTGGTGGGTTCAAACCCAGCCCCGGCCAAAAACTACAAATAAATAAATAAATAAATTGTTTTAAAAACAAGGATAACAAATACTCAAAACCCTTCACATCCTAGTTATTTTACTACGTCTTAATATCCTTTATTTTCTGGCACATCACTGTCTGAGGCCACAGGAAGGAGTACCTGGCTTCCTGGTTGCTCCCCAAGATGGGGCAGGGCCATTCAACTCTTCTGCAGCCCCAGAACGCCCAGAAGGCAGGGATGAGGGCAAAGGTGCCACGGTGGGGCTGCAGGCCCTGCCTGCCACCTCCCTGCAGGTCTACGACTGGCCAGGAATTGCTACCTTTCCAGCGGATTTCCTTGACCAGCTGAGCTTAGAACTGTCTTGAGACCTTATTTTATTTTTTTGAGATAGGTTCTCACTCTGGGTAGAGTGCCATGGCATTGTAACTCATAGCAACCTCAAACTATTAGGCTAAAGCTATCATCTTGCCTCAGCCTCCCAAGTAGCTGAGACTACAGGTGCCTGCTATAATGCCCAGCTAGTTTTTCTATTTTTAGTGGAGACTGGGTCTTGCTCTGTTCAGGCTGGTCTCGAACTCCTAGCTCAGGTAATTTACCCGCCTCAGCCTCTCAGAGTGATAGGATTACAGCTGTGAGCCCTACTGCACCTGTCTGGTCTTGAGACTGTTAACTGTATTCCAGTGTATGCTTCTTTCATGGCTTGTCCCAGAGAATTTATGGTGCCAACCTTCAGCTATGGCCTTGCCTTCTCAGCACCCAGGGGGCATATTAGGCCATCCCTGCCCCAACTCAGGGAATCCTTTCCTGCAGAGGGCAATGCTGTTTTCACTTCCATGGGCTCACTGCAGCCTTGCAGGGGTAGGTCATTCAGCCTCACTGTGCTTGCCCTTCTGGTTCTATGGTGGTCGTGGTGAGGCCACCATAGGAGAGAAAATAGGCCTGTGGAGTGACCTCTCATCTCTGGGTTCCCCGAGGGTCTGGCTGCCCAACTCCTCATCCCCTCTGTCATCGAGAGGGAAGGAGCCTCCAGTGTCTGACTGGAAGGGACTGTGGGGGATAGGGAACGGAGGACACATAGATTCAGAGAACAGAGCTGGGTGGCTGCAGCTGTCCGATGGATTCATGGCCTGGGGTGGTCCAGGTGGTGGCCGCCTCAGTGTGCAGTGGGAGCTGAGATGGGCCACAGGGCCTGGGCTTCACATAGCCAGGATTCCTGGGAGAGGAGTGTGCAGAGGGAGAGTGATGATTCTGGCTTCTGGCCTTAGATCCGGGAGCTCTGGGAGAGGCCAGTGGAAAATGGGGGTGCCCTATTTCTTGACCCTTGGGGCTCATGTGTCCACCTTTTGAAATCCACTTTCACACTAAATGAAAAAGAAGAGCCATTCTCTCCTGGCTCCAGTAGCATCTGTGACCCCATTTACATGTGCCTACCAGCTGACTTGCTACTGGGGCTGCCCAGGCTTGTGGGCTGGCAACTTGGCTCCTCTGTGCCATAAACCTGGAGAGAGCCCTGCTGCCCTCCAGTGGACTCACATGGGACCTCAGGCCCTGTCCCAGCTGCCTGCCTGTGAGGAACACAGCTGCTCTGGTGCTGTAAGAAAAGACTGAGACGCCACTCTTTATTCTGTGTTTGGGCTTCAAAAAAAAAAAGGTCCCTCATTGTACTCGAGTAGGAAAGTGAGTTCCTGGCTTGGTTATGGAGAAGAGATTCATTTTCATGGCTCTAAGCAGAGTTTCTCAGCTTTGACAATACAGATATTTGGGACCAGATAACTGTGTTGTGGGGGGCTGATCCGTGCATTGGAGGGTGTGCAGCAGCATCCCTGGCCTCTGCCCACTAGATGCCCATAGCTTACCATCCTCCCTGTCAGTCCTGACAACCAAAAATGTCTCCAGATATTGTCAGACATCCCCTGGCAGTTGCAAAAGTGTCCTCAGCTGAGAACCTCCAATGCAGAGAAAGCCAAGGACCCACACATCCCCGGACCTGGCCACCTAACTGAACTGTTAGGAAGCCAGAGTCAGAGAGCCTCACCCTTCCAATAGGTAACTGACCTAGAACTCTGGGTGGCTCCAAGTGGGGCAAAGGGCACCACAGGATCCCAGGAATGGGCCCAGTCTGGCTTCTCTCAGCCATACCCTAACCCTTACACTAATCCTAACCCTAACCCCAGCCATCTGCACAGCTGGAGAGTTAGGCCAGCAATCTGGTGGCATAGCACGGTGCCACTGACTCGGACAAGCATTTTCCCCAGTGTCCCCATGCTGTAAGAGCAGAGGCTACAATGGCCACCAGGGCCATCCCAGACCATCCTGAAGGCTCTTAGGCTGCCTGCAGGGCCTTTCTTGTCTGTTGGTATGGTAGTGGAGGGAAGACAGATTGGAGGGATGTTTAGTAGTTAAGACCCTAGCCTTTAATAGAGCTCCTTGAGGTGGGTGGGCTGCCGAGCTCCAGTGGCAGCAAGATGCCCATTGTCAACCCAGCAGCCTCCTGCCTGCCTCAGAATCATCTGGAGATTCCCTCCGCAGCAGGATGCAGCTCACCATCTGAAAGTCCTCGCCAGGCACCGGAGCAGCTACGGGGTCTGAGGCAGGCAGGGCTGCCTGCAGCCTCTCACACCTCTGCAGCTGTCTCTGGAAGGCTGGTGGTGAGCTCCGTGCAGGGCAGCCTCACTATTTCAGATAAGATGCCCGCAGCCTTAGCTTCTCAGGGGAGGGACTACTGCTGGGATGTCTGGGAGCCAAACGCAGACACCACCCTGAGTCATCCTGGGCGAGGACTCTCCCCACGGGGTTCCAAGAATCCTGGGCTTCTTTTTTCTTCATTGCTCAGTTTTAATAAGCAAATCAGTTTGGTGCCCATGGTAAATGACAATGGGCCTCACTGGGATAATTCAGAGTGGGCTTAATAAGGAAAGAAAAACTACTGATGAGCAGAAAGTGTGCTTAGGGGTCAAGGAGAGGACCGGGACCAGGAGGGAGTTTCAGCCTCACTTCTCAAGCCCTTGGCTGAAGACTGTGGCTGCGAAGGAGGACATATCTGATAAACTCAGCTACCCGATAGACAGACTCAGTGTCCTGCCATCTCTACTACGCTAAGGAGACAAGTCCCCGATAATGCACAACAGCAGAGAATTCCTGACTCTGTTGACCTTGAGTTTGATAGAGGGCAAGAGAGGGGCAGTTAACCTTAGACAAGGCAAGTGGCTGGCTCGGTCTCTGTTGGAGTGGCTAACCATGCTGGTTCAGCCCTGCAAGACTTACCCTGGCAACCCAGGGCAGTCGGTTGCCCTCTGTACTTCACTTTCTGCAGGAGTGAGTCCACCCAGAGGGGACGAGGGTGGTCTGTAAATGAGCCTGAGGGAAAGGTGAGCAGAGATGCCCTGGAGAACTGGTTCTGAGGCTGAGCGTTGGTGTTTCCCAGATCTCCACTTACTCTCTTTACAAACTTTGCTCCCTCAGAGCTGCGGATCCTGCTGCTGTGTGGCAGTGACCTACTGGAGTCCTTCTGCATCCCAGGCCTCTGGAACGAGGCAGATGTGAGTAGCAACAAGGTTTTGGGCTTGGCTCACTGTGGGGGCTGGGCATGCTGGGAAGGGTTGTCCCCCTAACTGAAGTCTCCCACCTCCCTTGGTTCCCAGGTGGGCAGTCCGCTGACATCACTAGAGAATTCTCACCTACCCCTGCTTTTTCTCCTACTGTGTTTTTACACTTTCTCCTCACACTCCTCCTGTAAGGCCCCTGGGGAGAAAAGCAACCCGAGTCACAGATGCCATGTTCCAAGTAGTGCGTGGGGTGGGTGTGTTGGAGGTAGGAGGGAGAGAATAAAGAAAAAAAACCTTTGCCCTTCTGAGATTACGGTGCATTTTGTTTTCCTTTGGTCCCTTTTTGCAAAGGTAGTAAATACCACTGTAGAATTCCTCAGGAAGAGGAAAGGGGTCAAGAGGGGAGAAGTTAAGAGCAAAAGGTCAGAAGGATCCTTCTGGCAATTGTCCAGGGACTAGAGGGAACCCAGCAGTTAAACTTAGCACCACTTAGAAACTAAATCAACATCTTTTGTTGCCAGATCTTGATTATGATGGTCTTATAAGAGCAACCACTGATCCATAAATTACTCACTCTTCACACATACATTCATTCTTGTTCTTTCCTTAATTCGTTCATCTGATAGCCCTAGCTAATGCTAGCTCCCAACCCCATGACCCTCTGCAAGTTGAATTCTCGGGGCAGCAATTCCAGACAACTTTTTATTATCTTGCTCTGTGAATCCATGCAAATCAGTCAACTCCTCTGGGCCTCAGTTGTTTTTTTTTTTAAATCTATAAAATGTTATCTACAGCAGTCTGAGATTCTAAAGAAATATACAACACAACTCCTACCCCCAAGTTATGAGATGACATGTTATATATATGTGAAATCTTTTCGTGTACTTTTGTGTCTCTGGACTGGGAGACAAAGAGAGGCAAGAGAGGCAGCAGAGAGTCAACATTCAGGGGCAGACTCAAGGCTCCAGTTCTACTCCAGCACAGCTCGTGGCAAAATATATCCTGAGTCTCAGTTTTCCCCTAAAACTCATTTCCTAAAAATGGACATAATAATACTACCTACCTCGTATGGTTTTGGAAGGTGTAAATAATATTGTCTATTTAAAGTACCTCACACACAGTCACATGCCACGATTGTTAACAAGTGAAATTACAAACAGACATTCATAGCTATTCAAGGGGGAAAGCGTGAATACTAGCCTGCCGGTGGGATAGCCGAGGAAGAGTTTCAAAGATGCAAATTATACTATGCAGTCTTTTCATCTCTACCCCTGGAACAACTTCCTGCAGGTGAAATTTTAAACCTCTTTTAGTTCTGGATTAAGGGGCTTAATTAGCTTTTGCTTTCCTCGCTACTTCACAGGGTTCTGTGAAAGTAAAAAGTAAGAAGGGCAAAGTTCTGTACAAGAGCTCAGCAAAGCTCTTTCAGGAATCCAGGCGAATCTGAGTGATTGCCTGGGGCCGCATTTTATGGGGGGGCCTGGGCAGTGGGGGAGGGACTTCAGGATGTAACCACCTGCAGCAGCAGGGAATCCCTGGGGCTCTTTACTAACTGTGCTGGGAGAAAAGCCTCCTCTCAAGGGCAGACCCAGGCTTTGTGGAGTCTGCAGCTTACCCAGTTTGGGGCCCTTGCTGTAGGGCAGGCCTTCTTTGTTCCTCCTAGTGAGACTGCTGACTTAGATTGCATCCTCCAACTTCTCTGCAAAATGGCGGCTGCTGGTGTCGTCAGATACCAACATTTGGGGACAAGGGAGAAGGGCCCTAGTTCTCTCTTATGGTTGGCTCCTGCTGCTGAGACCAGGGTTGGTTGGTTAAAATAGGAAATTTGAGAAACCAAGAGCTGTTGATTTACCAGGAATGTGACCGGGAGACAGAGTGAAGTCCTCATCTGCTCACAAATGTTCTTGCTTGACCACTTGGCCAAGCCCCAGCCCTGACTCTCTTCCCTTTCTGGATTCCCAAGAGAGATCATAGAATTTCAGTACCTTCTGAGTGGTTGTGGAAAAAGGAAAGGGATCTTTCTATCCTATTCCCAATCCCAAGTCTAAGATGAGTAATTTTGCAGCATCTCATGGAAGCAGGGATGAATGAGATAATGAACTGAAAGCAAGGTAGTGTGACCAACTAGTCCCAACTTTCCCAGGACTTACCCAGTTTTAAAATTGAAACTCCCACATTCTGGGAATTCCCTCAGTCCTGGGCCAACAAGGATAGTTGGTTGCCCTGGTATCCCGCCTGGCTCTGCTCAGAGAGCACCACTGTCCCAGGCCAGCAGGAACCCCACATCTAACCTTTCCAGTCACTTGCAAGGACAGAAGGAGGATTTGGGTGAAGCAGACCTCACATTCGCTCCAGAGGGCTTTCTAGAGCCTGGAGCGGACCTGCCTCCCCACCCCAGCCAATGGCTCCATCCTCCACCTCAACTACAGCCCATCCGTGAGGTCCTTAGAATCATTGTGAGGAGAAGGGACTTTAAGGAGATGTTTCCTCACATAGTGTGCACCTGGCCTGCAAAGAAGGAAGTATGCCAGGAATATTACATTAATTTATTTAAGTCAAATTAAAAATCCACTCCAAATCCCTACCCCACAGGGATGGTGGAAGGTTGGTGTTAGTCATTATGATTAGCAGAACTGAGAGGCTCCTATGTGCCTTGAACACAAGGATAGTCCTTCAACCTCAGCCTGCCAGGATCACCCACAGACGCCTTCATGGTCCCTAAAAGTGGAAGGTTCTCTGCTCCACAGCCACTTGGGGCGGAGGGCTCCTGGTGGAGTCTGGGGGACTAATGTTGGGCCTCAACCCCCCACCACCACCAGGGGGCTATCAGGGACCGGGCAGGATGAGCTTCACAGGCCTGTAGCTTTTTCCTGCCATGGTAGAAGTGGGTATGAGGGCAGCAGAACCTCTTCTTCCTTCTTGAGTTCTGAATGTCTCTTCCTTATTTTCTTTCTCCTCCTCAGGACACTTAGCAAAAATCTCTTCAGTGAATTCAAGGCCTTTGACTTCAATGATTTCGGGTTTTGCCCTGCAAATTCCTCCTGTAGAGGGTCTGGCTCTCTGGTAGAAATAGGGTTGGGGACTAGGGAGCATGAAACTATATGGTTAACTCAGTGAACTATTCTGTCTTTATGTGGGAGAGATTGGACCTCAAGGTCTGGAAAAGGAACATCTTTCAGGAACTGGCTTATTATACTGGCAAGGTTTATCATCTGTCTGGGGTTTGCCTGGAAATGGCCCATTTTAGGAATTTTAGTTGCTAATCACAAGACTCTCAGGGATGACTTATGTGAGACCTGCTTCTGTCCCAGGTTGCTTTCATTCTTTCTTTCTTGCTTTCTTCCCTTTATCAAAACACATTTCTCTTTCTTATCTGGTGCTCCACGTGGTACTTATTGCCACAGTGACCATGAGCCCAAACCCCCTTGTCCTCAGTCAAGGGGACAAAAGTGCAGAGAGGAGAGCAAAGCTGCTTCCTGGAAAAGTCCTAGGCATTGGCTCCACCTGCATCCTCCCATGTCCTCTCCAGAATTCTCAGAAACAAAGACGATGAGAAATCACTTGTTCAAACAGGTCTGGGGAGAACTAGGAGCCTCTTTTCCATCCTGTAAAGAAAGCTGGAGGGGGCCGTGGAGCCGCCTTGCCTCCACCCAGGCTGGACACCAGCCAGGTCTGTTCCTTGTGACAGCAAGATGCCAAGGCCTCTTCCAGCACAGCCACACCCTCCCCACTGAGTCATTTTTGCTCTTTCTTTTGCCTTGGATTCCTGAACCAAAGCCCTCCATCCACAAATCTAATTACACAACTAAATGGACACCCGCCCCTCCACCCCCGCCCACCCCAAAGCCATCCTGTGGCATTTCCCATCAGGCACAAAGATTCATTAGCCCACAGCAAGTTCTGACCTTCTCTGACCAGTGACACGCCCTCTCCCTTACATTCCATGGGGGAAAAAATTCCATACATGTTCATCGAGTTTCTCCCAAGTGTATTACAAAAGAGCTGCTGTGTGGCCTGGCAATTGGCATTTTCATTCTTGAATTCTGAGAAAAATCAAGGTCCAGCCTCCTGGACAAGTCTTGGAGATAAGGACCCAGCCACTGACACTCCATGCCATTCATTCCTGGCTCTTTATTAGAGAATAGTCTCTCCCAGGAGACCTGATGCTTTGCTTCACTGCATCCTGACACCAGCACCTGTGCAGGTATCCAGCTGCAGATCAGAAACTGCAGGAAATCAAAGCCAACCAAAGCCCCAAATCAAGGCGAAAGCCTGTAGGATCCGCCTTAGGCAAGTGAAGCAGAAAATTTTATGCTCACTCCCCTCCTCCAAACAAAACCGGTCATCTAGGAAGTTGATACTCCAGATGCTTTGTGCATCACATTATAATGGAAGGCCGCCACATTCATTGTGATTCAAACGTTCCTTCCTTCAATCAATCTTTCAACAAATCCTATTGAGTATCAGGTACAAACATGGCATACATTCACTCTTAAGGCAGTTGTATTCTAAAAATACTTTACCTTTTATTATAGAATTCCTTTATATTACATGAAATAAAACGTGAAAACTTTAGAAGAGTTCTTGAATCTAGTAAACACTCAATGTTGACTGTTATTCACTTATTTTAAAATATTTATTGAGTGACTGTGGCTGACACTGTTGTTCTGGGTCTGGAGTAACAGAAACAAAGTAGACAAAGTCCCTTCCTGTGCACTTCAGTTTCTAGACTGGGAGAGAGACAAGAAACGCTAATTGTTTCTCAGTTATTATCTCACTTAACTCCTAGAACACTTCTGTGAAGTGGAATCTCTATTCCCATTTTATAGATGTGAAGATGGAGGCCTGAGATGGATTCAATATAGCTATCAAATGGCAGAGTCTTCAGATCCTTAACCCAGATAAGATAGACAAGTGAGCATAATGAAGTACATTCACAGCAGGCCGTGGAGAGGAGCTGGCACTTGAGCAGGACTGGGTTAAGTAGGTGCAAAGAGAAGAGCTGTTTGAGTAAGGAGGATCCAATGGGGGTAAGAAGACCTTTTGGGGAAGACTCTGGATAGTTGAAATAGTTTATCTTGGGCGGCGCCTGTGGCTCAGCGGGTAGGGCACCGGTCCCATATGCCGGAGGTGGCGGGTTCAAACCCAGCCCCGGCCAAATTAAAAAAAAAAAAAAGAAATAGTTTATCTTGGTCTTTATTGGGGAGGGATTAGCTTTTGAGCAAGCAGCAAGATCATTAAGTTTAAAGATTACAGGTAGTAGCTGCTCTCCAGGGTGTTTGCATTTTAAATGAGCCAGGCTCAATATTTAACCCAAAGGAGTGAAAATCCAGAAGTGGAAGGCACATTAAGCACCAGAGATGGGCCAGTGAGGAAATCGTTTTCTTCTTTTTCCTTTTTCTTTTTGCACTCCTGAAAGCCCAATGTTTTGCAGGCTGGTTCTAATTGGCTGTGCCCTAAATTTTTTCAGCCAACCAGCCATGGGCTAACTGTTTCCTACATCCATCAGCTGTGGGAAAACAACCAAAGAAAATAAACAGAGGAAGAGCCTAGGGCATTAGCCACTCCAGAAGAAATCCCAGGGCCCCAGGATAAATGGAACAAAGACAAACCTTGGGTTATTCAGGCACAGATGTTTTTTATCAGACAGTCCAGCTCCAGCCAGGAAGCCCAATGGACTCTTGCACCACAGGGAATAGACCCTCACTCTGATAACACTGATACCAAGTTTACCAGCTCAGGGGTAGGAGGCTCAGCTCCCATCATGGGGGATTCTGGTTGTTCTCATGTGAAAGGTGCCATTGGTTTGGTTTTCAAGCTTTTGTCTTGAGTCTAGAATCCCCTTCCTTCTCATATCTGAGGTTGGACAGGCACTGGGAGTGGGATGATTTCCTCAAGGGAGCTCCTCTGAAGGATATTCTTCTTCTTCTTTTTTTAACTAAGAGAGCCATCCTGGAAGTGTGTTCCCACCTTCTTACTTCTTGACTTTCTAGCCTCCACCCAGCCTTCCTTCCAGAGAGAAGCGGGGGCCAGAACAAGGGTGGAGATTCTGTACTGAAATGCATGGAGCATGTCTCAGAAGCTCCTCACACACCATATGGCTTCTGCTGGAAGCTCTCTCCTTGTACCCTTTTTTTTTTTTTTTTTGTGGTTTTTGGCCGGGGCTGGGTTTGAACCCGCCACCTCCAGCATATGGGACCGGCACCCTACTCCTTGAGCCACAGGTGCTGCCCTCCTTGTATCCTTTTTAACCCACCCAGAAGTATACAAGGTTATATACTCTAGACAGTGAGAAAGAGTGATGGATTGAGAGATTAACCTGCAGAAAGCTGGGAAAAAAGTCAAATAGAACATATTTTTAAATCAAAATATTTTTAAACCATTCAAGTCACTCAAATATGTCTTAAAAATGGATCTGGAAGAGGTGTCATGTAGCAAAAATCTTTAAGGCAGATCAGAGTGGGTTCAAATTCACTTACTAGCTGTGCAACTTGGACAAGTTATTAAATTTCACTGAGCCTTGCTTTATCCATCTGGGAAATAAGAAGGGAGTCACGTGTCTTAGAAGACGGCTGTTGCAAGAGTTAAATGTGATAATAAATAGAGCTCCTAGTACTTGTGCCTGGCACACAACATACCTTACTAAGTATTTCTTCCCCCACATTCCTGATGGCCCCATGTTCATCCCTGACCATCCTCATCTGAAGAAGAGGCACCGTGAGCCCCATCCGCTTGGGCACTGTACCTTGAGAAGAGAGCTCTGCTGGGAGAGAAGGTCAGGATTCTGAGCCCTGATCTCAGAACCACGCTGCAGAGGGTCTTACCAGTTAGGCTTGTAGGCTAAATCAGTGTACATTGGTCCTGTTGCTAGTAGAAGTCAAGCCTTCCATTCACAAAATGCTCTAATGGCTTTTCTTTGCGGTTGGAGTGAAACCCTGTCTCTCCCATGATCTGGTCCTTGTCTACTTTTCCCATCTTTCTGTGCTCCTTTCCACCTTGCCTGTTTGAATAGTTTTCCCCACCTCAGGGCCTTTATTTACATCATCTGTGGCCTTGCTGGGAATGTTCTTCCCCAGATATCCCCATGTCCGTCCTTTCTTATCATTTAGGTTTCAACTTAAATGTCATTTTGTTTTATGATCGATATTGTACTTAGGTCTATCTGGTGTTTTCTTATTTATGTTATGTATTTGTTTATGATTTCTCATGTAAAGGTAAGGCTCTGTGACTATGGGAAACTTGCCTGTCTTACTCACCAGTGGCAGAAGAGTGCCCATCTCACCATATACACTCAATAAAAGTTTGTGGAACGAGAGAATGAAAGGGTACCTGGGAACTTGGAGGAGCTCACTTGTAAGATAGTTTGCCTCCACCACAAGATGTGGCCAAACTTTTGCCAGTTACCCATAATATGTTAGTAACACAGCAGTAATCTGCCCTTATCCTTACAGCAGTATATACAATTGGAAATAATCATTTGTATGATGACTTCCACTAAGCAGCGATCTGTCTGAGAGATGGATATCTGTCTTGCTCAACCCTATGTCCCCAGAGTCTAGGAAAGTGGCTGGCAAAGACCACAGGCATCCATCCAAAGCATACCCTGAAATCCAGCAGGGCAGGGCTTAAAATTCAGCCTCTTGAGGGATGATGATAACTCCACGTTCCTTCCAAGAAATTTACTGTCTGGGTCACGAGTGTCCTCTCTCCCAAGGCTAAGTTGCTTCCTGCCTCACTATGTCTCATATCCTTCCCTCAGATTCCCCTCATTCAGGGAAGTGGAGTCTATCCCCTCCCACTTCTCCCCAGCCCCACCTTTACCTCCCCTGGGGAGCCTTTGACAAGATGTCGTCAAAGCTGAGCCCTTGAGCAGGAAGCTGAAGCAGGATGGACGCCACAGACCCCTACCTCTGAGGCAAGATGAAGGCTAGAGCTAAATGGAGAGTGCCCCTGTGTGCTGCAGGGAAAGAAGACTGGGCCCCATCCTGCCCTGTGAGGTCACGCTGGCCACCATTAGGAGTGAGGTTTACCAAACCAGACAGCCCTGCTGCTTTGGCTACCCCACCTGCCCAGTCCCCAGAGAAGACCCACAGAGAGCTCTTCATGAAGACAGGAGGTGCTGGACCAAGAACTCAGTCCTGGGTGCCCAGTGCCTCCCGCAGGCTCCATAGGGAGAGGGTTCTGAATATCCTCTGCTTCCTGAGGCCAGGTGTCTGTGCTAATATCCCCACTCCCCAGGGCACAGCGGATTCCATTCTTGCTGGAACCCCCAGAGGCACTGATATGCTTCTCCTATAGCAACTGAATTTTGACCTTATCCCAACCCAGGCCAGAGTGTTAGCAGCTTAGGCAACTGCCCGTGTGATTTAAAACAATTCCCACAGGTTGGTGCACATCAGAAGCCTTGGGAACCCTTACAGAGAGAGGCTCCAGCCCATTGACACAGACAGCATCAAAATTCCTGGGGTGAGGTGTGGGAAATCTGCTTTGTCGTTGATTTGATCTGGCCTGATTTATATTTTGCACAAATAAGACTTTTTATTTGTCACCATTAAAAGTCTGAATTTTAAACGGATTCTTGGTCCAGTGGCTTGTATCCAGCAGCTTGTTCAACTTTCACCCCTGTCCATCCCGCAGTAGCTTTTCCAGAACCACTGCTTCACCACAAAGCTCTATGGGCTTTCTAAGTTTGCACTTGGGTTTCTTCGATATTTTTACTTTTCTAATGAAGACATCCTGGGGAGGACAGATTGGCAAGCCTTCTCAATTCATTTTTCCCAATTCTGTCCAGAATCAATTTATTGACTGCTTCTTTGAAGTCATTCGTCTGCACTCTCAGTCATGATTCCCATCATCTTCTTCTGGATCTGGCAGGTCTGCTGATATATAGCCTTAGAGGTCTTCTGCTTCTTAGTGCTGCATTTTTTAGTAAAACCAACACAGTGAACAGATAAAGCAAATAACCATAGTGTGGATATCAACATTTGCTTAAATCGTGGTCTGCCATGTTTTGACCACGGAGCACACTCTGTCCTGGGTAAGATCCATGCCATGAAAGTTAGTCAGTTTTTGTCTTGAACATTCTCAGTAGTTAGCTTGAATTTTCTAAATGCCACTTCGTCATTCTGTAGATTAGCAAAGCGCATTCAAACACATGACCCTTGAGGCTATCAGTGCAATTTTGGTTCCCTGAGTGTCCGTGACTAGTGTTTTTCTAATATTTCTTATACTGAACGTAGCTGGTGTGGGCACATCATACACTCCTAGAAAATAGAACAGCACTTTCTTCTTGGTTCCTTTTTTGCCATGTCTTGTAAGGTGGTTGTTCTTGCCAACCACTTGAGTGCTGCTCAGAAAGCCGAAAGTGTGGAAGTGCAACCTCAGGAGAATTCAGGCGTAGGGGGCCAGGAATGCAAGTTTAATTAGGGTGGCGAGACAGGGTCTCACCAAGAAAGTGGTACTTAAGTGAAAGGTTTTGAGTCAAGGAGCAACATAATTTAACTTATATTTTAATATTACAGTCTGGCTGTTTGGAATAGACTGAAAAAGGCAAGAGACTACAGGGAGATCAGGACAGTCTAATGGGAAATGATGGAGGTGAACTAGTTTACCTGTTGCTGCAAACTAGTGGCTTAAAATAACACATTTATTCTCTTATAGTTCTGGAAGGCAGAAGCCTAAAATGGGTTTCACTGGGCCAAAACCAAGTTGTTAGCAAGGCTGTTCTCCCTCTAGAGTCTCTGCAGGGGAATCTGCTTCCTTGACTTTTCAACCTCTGGATTTGCTGCATTTGTTGGCTTGTGGCCTTTTCCTCCACCTTCAAGGCCAATAGTACATTGTCTTCAAATCTCTGCTCCTTCTTTACATCATCTTTTCTCTTCTGATCCAAATCTCTCTGCCTGTCGGTTGTTATTACATTTAGGGCCTGCCCAGATAACCCAGGATAATCTCAAAATCTTCCCTTAGCTTAATCGTGTCTGCAGAGTCTCTTTTGCCATATTCACAGGTTCTAGGGATTGGGACCTGGATATCTTTGGGGGTTGTTATTCAACCCATCAGAAGAGGCTTGGATCAGGGTAGAGGTGATGGAAATGGTGAGACATGAGCAGATTCCTGGATTTGTTTTGAAGGTAGGGTCAATTAGAGTACCTTATGGACTGAATGTAGGATGTGAGAGAAAGAGAGAAATCAAAGAGTTTCTATTTATTGAAATGAAAAGAACTACAGGAAAAGAATTTGGCAGGGGCGGTTAAAGTATCTATTTATTTATGTTAGCAGGTCCAGGGGCTCATGGACATATTAAATTTGAGGTTAAGTTTGGGATCCAAGTAGGCATATTGAGAAGGCAGCTGACTTGGAAGCCTTTGATGTGTCTTTGAAATTAAATGAAATCATTCAGGGTGGAAGTGTAGATAGAAAGAAAAAAAGGTCTAAGGACTGAAGCCTGGGGAACTCCAGTGGCTCAAGGTCAGAGAGAAGAAATTAGCATAGGGAGAGTAAAAGGAGCAGCTAGAGAGGCGGGAGACAAAGGAGAGGGTGGTGTCTGGGAAGCTTGGTGAAGACAGGAAACGGGGGCAGGGCGGAAAGGACCCCCGGCCCCTGGAGAGAGATGGGACTGATGGAGCCAAAGGTACACCTCACCAGCTCTAGCACTTAGCACCTCCTTGCCCCCAACACACACACACAAATACCCACCAGTGTGAAATCACATCCATGTCCTGGTGCCTGGCCAAAGGAGCAGAGAGCATCTGCAGCCTCTGGCCTGAATCCCTGCAGTGGTGCCCCAAAACCGTGGGTCTTGTCTCATAGACCCTGCCTCCCTCAACCCATCTGTGATTCCCAGGAACAGCCTGTCACCTTTTTCTGGAAAAGGAAACCATCTCAAGCATCAAGGTCTCCATCTGGCACAGTCATTGACTGGGTGCTCAGATCATTAGGTTCTGAGTGGGGAGCAGCAGCTGCACTAATGTTACCCACAGGAGGATTCCCCCATGAGCACTGACAGCTACTCAGAGCCATTATTTTCATGCATTAAACTAGAATACTTCCTTTAAGTAGCCCCATTATCAGAATCGATGTGAAGGCAGATCCTACATTTTGCAGTCTCCAACAGATTGTTTGGAAACATCTGCATAACCAGGCAGCTTAGGAATGTTTACCAGCTTGGATAGCTCTTCTCATTTCTCCTTCCCTCCCTTCTCTTCTACGCTCTCCTCTCCTCCTTTCTCTTTTCTATCTTTTACTACCATATCAATTTCCCTGGAGTTTTAATTTAGTACTTAGACCACTGGTTCTCAAATTTGCCTATTAGAATCACATGAGGAATTAAACAAAAACATACTGATGCCTAGGTCCCATTCCTATTATTAATTGATAATGGGGGTGAACTGGGCTTTGGAATTTTTAAAAGCTCTTCACACGATTCTGATATGCAGCAAAATCTGAGAACCAGTGTCTCAGTAGTGAATCCCAGTGGCCATATTCTATAAGTTGTGGCAAAAGGAGCTGACTATGCCCGATTCCCTGCCCCTTGTCATTTCTGGTTTATAGGACAAAGGATTCCGTGCCAGTTGACCTGATTCGAGCATCACCCATAGCAGCAGCATGTTGTGTAATGCTCTCTATCTTCCAATGGCACAGCCCAGTGGGGGCTCTCATATTCTACGTCTAGCTTTTCAGTTCTTCCCATAACTTATCTTTTAGAACACTTTCGGCCAACTTTTTATTTCAGCAGCATTAGAATTCAAACTGCAATTCTAGGTCCAGTTGTAAGGAATGAAGGAAGCAAAGTAAAAGTGGAGAGAGATGTTCAGGATGTGCACACACATGCATACACATGCACACATGCATACACACATCCACAGACATGCACACAAAAGCAATGAATCTGGTTTAGAAATGGAATTCTGGGCTTAGCACCTGTAGCACAGTGGTTACGGCACCAGCCACATACACCGAAGTTGGCAGGTTTGAACCCAGCCCGGGCCAGCTAGAACAGCAATGACAACTGTAACAAAAAATAGCCAGGTGTTGCAGCGGGTGCCTGTAGTCCTAGGTACTTGGGAGGGTGAGGCAAGAGAATTGCTTAAGCCCAAGAGTTGGAGATTGCTATGAGCTGTGACGCCACAGCACTCTACTGAGGGTGACATAATGGGACTCTGTCTCAAAAAAAAAAAAAAAAGAAAAAGAAATGGAATTATGCTGGTATAGAAATCCTCTGGTACAGAAGAAGGAGCCATACAGTTTTCCAGAATATCTTTTTGTGACACTTGTTTGAAGGATTACTGGGAAGAATCTAGACCCCAAACAGGTATTGCTTAGTAGCAACCCCATGCCCTCCTTCCTTTCCTTGTGCAGGATATCATCACTGGCAAGATCTAAACAATAATATGCCCTGGCTAGATCCATAACTATTGAATGCCATAACTTTTGGGCTCTTGGAAAAAAAAATTGGCACAAATTTTCAGAAAGTGCCCGAGTGCATATCCTTTCATCCCTTCATATCCAGTTCATATCCTCTCATCAATTTTTTTTTTTTTTTTTGAGACAGAATCTCACTATGTCACCCTGGACAGAGTGCTAGAGTGCTGTGGTGTCATAGCTCACAGCAACCTCAAACTCTTGGGCTCAAGCAATTCTCTTGCCTCAGCCTCCTAAGTAGCTGGAACTACACAATGCCCAGCTTCTTCTTCTTTTCTTTTTTTCAGAGATAGGGTCTTGCTCTTACTAAAGCTGGTATCAAACTCATGAACTCAGGCAATCTACCTGCCTTGGCCTCACAAGTGTTGAGATTATAAGCATGAGCCACTGCGCCCAGCCCTTTCATCAAATTATTTTACTTCTTATCCAAAGGAAAAAAATCAGAGATGTAATAACAGATCTATGTATAAAGATCTTCATCAGAGTGTTATATATAACTGCAAAAAGTCAGAAGTAGAAGTAGCTGTATACTTTCCACAACATAGGACTGGTATAATGTATCATGATGTAATATATACAGATTGTTAAAACGTATGTTTCCAAATAATTTTTTTTTTTTTTAAGACAGAGTCTCACTCTGTCACCTTGGGTAGAGTGCCATAGCATCAACCTAGCTCAAAGAAACCTCCGTCTCTTGGGCTCAAGAAATCCTCTTGCCTCAGCCTACCGAGTATCTGGGACTACAGGCACCCTCCACAATGCCACACTAGTTTTTCTGTTTTTAGAAGAAATCTGGTCTTGCTCTTGTCAGACTAGTCTCAAACTCCTGAGCTCAGGCAATCCACCTGCCTTGGCCTCCCAGAGTGTTAGGATTATATGCGTGAGCCACCATGCCCAGCAAAAGTTATATTTTCAAATAATTTTTAATGATATGAGAAAATGTTCACAGTACAATGCTAAATTTTAAAAAATGCGGGTAAAATCACCTATTATATAGTTTAATCCAATTGGACATAAATAGAGTATTTTCTCTCTCCTAATAGAGAAAAATGTTCATTGTGGTTACCTGGATTCAGTGGTTATGATGGATTTCTATTTTTCCCTGAATTTTCCAAGCTTATATTACATTTATCATCAGAAAAAGGAAAGAAAACCATTTTTTAAACAAAAAGAGGTTTCATTCATCATTATGGCACGAAGCTTCTATCACAGGCTCATCTCAGAAGTGACCCCAGTCCTCCTCCTCCTCATCCTGTCACTGCCTGGACACGTAGTGGTGCCTTCTGAGGGCTTCTCTGCTCTTGGCTACCCTTAAGTCCAATAGCTGCTTTCACATGGGCGAGCCAGGGAAACATTGTAGTCCCTCTCATGACATTCCACTGAGGGCTGGGGTATGCTTGCTGGACAGTGGAATCTGTTTTGCCCATGAGAGTATGTACCAGGTAAGGGTTATATGTCATTCAAGAAGTTCTGGAGCATTATGAACTTAACAGGAGCCTCAGGAATTGGAGAGATCTTCCCCAGACATTGACGAGTACATTCATTCATCCAGTGTAGAGTATATAAGTGTCTTCTATGTGCCAGGGTAAGTTTCCACCTCTTCTAACTAACACAGCTGTAGACTGTCACTTGAAGGGGCTTATAATAGGGCTGAGAAGGCAAGTTTGGGACTAAAGCTGGGGGTTCTATGTGGAAGAAGAGAAGGTGGCTCCAGACTGCTATATAGTCACTGGGCAGGAGTTCATGGTCATGGTGTCACTAAAGAACTCTCTTCATTTCTTTAGATGGAGGTGATTGTCGGGGACTTTGGGATTGTGGTGGTGCCCCGGGACGCAGCCGACACAGACCGAATTATGAATCACTCCTCAATACTCCGCAAGTACAAAGTGAGTCTTCCGTCTCCCTACTAGGGTATGTCTGTGATGTGACTCTTTTCTGAGAGTCCTGGGAGGGCTGGAGGGGTGAGGGAGAAAGAGAAGCTTGGTGTGAGACACTAGAAACCTCCTTTCTCTGCTCTACCCTCAGAACAACATCATGGTGGTGAAGGATGATGTCAACCATCCCATGTCTGTTGTCAGCTCCACCAAGAGCAGGTACGTTTGACAAATGGCCAGAGACACTTTGGTTAAACTGGCTTAAAAGTTTCCACACACCTTTGTTCAGTCAAGGGTGAGTCTCAGATTCAGGCAGACATCTGCTACCCCATGTTCAGCCTCCTGTTTGGACCTCATTTATTTGTCCCCAGCTATTTACTGTTAAAAGGTGGTGGTGGTGGTGGCAGTGGGGAGCCCACTAGCTCATCTTAGCTAACCTGAAGGGAGAAGAGGATTTTTTATCCCACCTGATGATAGGGAGAAGAGGATTTTTTAGTTTGCGATGCTTATGGAGTAACATAACAAAAAGACCCCAATATTCAGAGTTTTAAATAAATTAGATGTTTAGAAGCTTTGTCTTGAAGGAGGCAACCCAGAGTTGCATATAGCACTTCTCTTTGCAACCCACTGGCTCAGGGATGGAGAGAGGCTGGAAAATAGACTTTATAACTTGACAGCCATATGCCTGGATAAAACTCAGGAGGCTCTATTACTAATCAGAAGAAGGAGAGAAGGCAGGTAGGGGCCAGATCGCAGTCTCTACCGTGAACCCCAAGTGGAAAGGTCTAGTGGAATGGTGAGATATATGGAGTATAGAGGGCTGGAAGTGTAAAACTGAAACCTTTGGGCATATACATGTCAATTAACATTTCACTTATGGATGAGTCACAGAGAAAGTGAAGAAGAGAAGACTACATAGAAAATACAGGCATTTTAGCATTTAAAACAACGGTTCTCAATCTGTGGGTCGCGACCCACAGGAACAGTATTAAAGGGCCGCGGCATTAGGAAGGTTGAAAACCACAGATTTAAAAGAAAGCAAAGGGGCAGTCAGGAACCCCCGTAGTGGTGGCCCAGAAACCAAAGCAGGAGAGGGTACAAAAATGGGGAGCATTTTTATCTGTGTCTTATGTTCTGGATAATCAAAGGAGCTCAAGACTCTACCAGACTCTTGCCTGGAAGGCAATGATAGGACACTTGCAAGAGTAGCATCAACTGTGGGGTGAGGGCAGGAGCCCAAGGACAGTGGGCACTGAAGGCAGAGGGGAAGGCTGTGATTCCAGACACAGCTGGCTGCACATTAGAATCACCATGAAGAGTTACTCAACAGTACAGATTCCTGTGTCCCATTCAACCCCATCAGAATTTATGGGGGTTGGGCTTAGGAATCTGCTTCCTGGAAGAGTCTGATTTTTAGTTCAAAAGGAATTGAATCTATGACCTCTTCAGTATAAAGCTGCCACCTCTGGGTCCACAGCTGCTGCAGTGACCATTCTTCTTAGCAGGAAAATGGCAGGGGAAACCCATGGCAAGAAAGAGCTCCTTCCTTGGGAGGACAGACATTCTTCCCAATGTTGGGCTGACATTCCCAACACTATCATATGAGGAGAGAACCGGGGCAGCTAAAGCAGGTCTGGAGAAAAACTGTGCAGAAACCAAAGTTTATCACTGGAATCCTTCATACATGGTGGTGCTTCCCCTCCACGGGCTCACAGCTGAGAGCTCCTATAGGAAGGAAAATATGTGGTCAATCACAAGAACCCCTGAAAGATTCATTTTCATGAGACTATACAGAAGAACACAAAAGATGAAATAAGAATAGCTAATACATTTCCAAGAGGGACATTTATAGCAATAATTGCCTTCATTAAAAAAGAGGATCTCAGGCTCGGCACACATAGCACAGTGGTTATGGCCCCAGCCACATACACCGAGGCTGGCGGGTTCAAACCTGGTTGGGGCCAGCTAAACAACAATGACGACTGCAACAAAAAATAGCTGGGCGTTGTGGAGGGCGCCTGTAGTCCCACCTACTTGGGAAGCTGAGACAAGAGAATCGCTTAAGCCCAAGAGTTGCAGGTTGCTGTGAGCTGTGACACCATGGCCCAATTCACAATCGCCAAGTTGTGGAAGCAACCCCAATGCCCATCAACCCATGAATGGATTAACAAATCATGGTATATATATACCATGGTATACTATTCAGTCCTAAAAAGATGGAGACTTTACATCTTTTACGTTTACCTAGATAAACGTGTTTACCACGTTCTTCTTAATACAGTATTTCAAGAATGGGAAGAAAAGTATCCAACGCACTCAATAATATTATGAAACCAATATATAAACACTTACACACTCATATGAATGATATGACACAAATACAGTCTAGCAAGGGACAGGGATGAGGAGAGAGAAGCAAGAGGAAGGGGGAGGGCAATTGATGGGCTCTCTCTTAATGTGCACAATGCAAGGATATATTTCAAAATAATTAAGAGTAAATTTTAAATGTCTTAACACAAAGAAAAGTAAGTGAGGTGATAGCTATGTTAATCTGTTTGATTTAAGCATTCCAAGCTGTATCAAATCATCATATTGTACCCCATAAATGTATATCGTTATTGATTTAATTAAAAATTAATTTAAAAATCCCAAAACTCTTAATGGCATAGATATAGAGGGAAAGATCCTCAACACCATAAAGGTCATTTATTTAAAAAACTCATGACTAACACGTTATAATCAATGGCAGAAACTGGAAACTTTTCCTCTAATATCTGGTACATGGCAAGGATGTCTACTCTCACTGCTTCTATTCAACATAGTACTGGAAGTACTGCTCAGAGTAATTAGACAAGAAAAAGAAATAAAAGTTTTCCAAATAAGAAAGGAAAAAGTAAAAATATCTCTGTTTGCAGATAACATAACTCTATAGGTAGAAACCCTCAAAGACATCACCAAAAACTGTCAGATCTCATAAATGAATTCAGTAAAGCTGCAGGATACAAAATCAACATACAGATTCTATACACAAAAAATGACCTAGCTGAAACAGAAATCAAGAAAATCCCTTTTCTGATAGCATCAGAAGAAAATACTTAGGAATAAATTTAACCAAGGACTTGAGAAACCTGTACGCTAGAAGCTATAAAACACTGATGAAAGAAACTTAAGAGGACACAAATGGAAAGATACCCCATGCATACAGATGAGAAGGATTAATATTGCTAAAATGTCTCAACTACCTAAAGCAATATATAGATTCAGTGCAATCCTGATCAAAACCCAAATGGCATTCATTTTTCACAGAAAAAGAAAAATCAGCCCTAAAACCTGTATATATGTGTATGGAATCACAAAAGACCCCAAATAGCCTAAGCCCGGGGTGGAGAACCTGTGGCTTTAAGGCCATATTTCACCTTCTAGGTTCTTAAGTGTGGCCTTTTGACAAATCCAAATTTTACAGAAGAAAAAATCCTTTTATTTTTACTAACACATTTTTGTCTTTTATATTTATATTTTTATTTTAAAATAAATGTATTAAAAATACCAAAGAATAAAATAAGTTTCAGGAAAATAGTCCTTCAGATTGACCAGCATAATTAGAACATTAGTAAGTCGTAAGGGCTGAACTGATGGCTGCTACGTTCAAGATTTAGTTCTACCTTCCTCCACCTGACTAGTGCCTCTACTGCACAAGGCTGGTTGCTGAGAGTTTATGGGGATGAATATGCTGGTCTGTTATCAGCTTCTGACAATGGCGTACTTTTTTTCTGTTTGAAGTGGAATTTGTGAATAGCTTCACAGCTTGACGGTATTTTTTAATTCTGTCTGCTCAACAACCCATCATACCAGAGAAAACCAAGAGAACACTGAAGGAAGAAAGCAGACTTTTCAGTGATGATTGGGAATTGTTGATATCTTGTTTCTGCTAAAGTTAAGATGATTTGCTTGCTTTGTGATACTGCAATATCAACATTAAAGAAACTCAGTGCTCATCAGCATTATAACACTCATAAGGACCACAGTATATTTTAAATTAAAGGGAGAGGTGCATAATGCTGCATTGCAGTAAGATCCAATTGAAATATGCAAAAATACAGTAGAATACCCATGCCTTTGGAAAACATGTCTGAAAAATGCTTTCATGCTTTACAACAACTTATTGCTGTGAATCTACATTCTCTTCCCTATCTCAAATTAGGATGTGCTTACGATCATGGATGTCTAATAGCCATCTAGAGTAGTGATCTTCAACCAGTGTGCAGCAGCACACTGGTGTGCCGTGAAAAATTTTAAAGATTGTTAATTAAATTATTTTCAAAAGAAGTTCAAAGCACATTAAGTATATTCTTTTTCTTTACTCTTTTTTAATCAACATAATTGAAATGTGCCACGGAAGTTTAACTATAGGTTCAAGCGGGCCGTGAGGTTGAAAAGTTTGAAAAACACTGATCTGGGCGGCACCTGTGGCTCAGTCGGTAAGGCGCCAGCCCCATATACCAAGGGTGGTGGGTTCAAACCCAGCCCTGGCCAAAACTGCAACCAAAAAATAGCCGGGCGTTGTGGCGGGCGCCTGTAGTCCCAGCTACTCGGGAGGCTGAGGCAAAAGAATCGCTTAAGCCCAGGAGTTGGAGGTTGCTGTGAGCAGTGTGAGGCCACGGCACTCTACCGAGGGCCATAAAGTGAGACTCTGTCTCTACAAAAAAAAAAAAAAGAAAAAAGAAAAACACTGATCTACAGGATCATCTGAAACTGTGAACCTCAGTTCGGTACCTGTAGCTCAGTAGCTAAGGCACCAGCCACATATACCGGGGCTGGGGGTTCAAACCCAGCCCAGGCCTGCCAAACAACAACTGAAACAATAACAAAAAAGTAGCCGGGTATTGTAGCGGGCGCCTATAGTCCCAGCTACTTGGGAGGCTGAGTCAAGAGAACCACTTAAGCCCAAGAGTTTGAGGTTGCTGTGAGCTATGATGCCACAGCATTCTACCAAAGGCAACAAAGTGAGACTATGCCTCAAATAAATAAATAAATAAATAAGAAACTGTGACCCTCCATGCTGCAACTAAATATTCAAATGCTTTCCAACAAAAAGCAGACACAACAAAGTCATTAAAATCTTAGTTAACTTTAAAATTAACAAATAGTTTTTAACTTTTTTAAATTATTAAGTACATAGTAGATTTTTATAAAATAATGCACATTTTTAAGTATATCTAATTGAAGCTTCTGGAATGCAGCCTTATTTGATTACAGCTAAATTAACGTGTCCTTCCAACATGAAAAGGTTCCCCACCTGTGGCCAAAGCAATTCTGAAGGTGAAAAAAAAAAAAAAAGTTAGGGGGTGGCACCTATGGCTCAAAGGAGTAGGGTGCCAGCCCCATATATCAGAGGTGGCAGGTTCAAACTTGGCCCTGGCCCAAAAACTGCCAAAAAAAAAAAAAAAAAAGCAAAGTTAGTAATATCATATTTTATGATTTAAAATTGTTACAAAGCTATAGTAACCAAAACAGTGTAGTAGTGGCAAAAAACAGACACACAGATTCGGGTGACAGAGGAGAGAACCCAGAAATAAATTTGAACATATATAACTAAAGGAGTCTCTTCAATAAATGGTGCTGAGAGAACTGGATTTCCATACGCAAGAGAATGAAATTGGACCTTAGACCATGCACGCAAATCAACTCAAATAAAAGACCTAAACATAAGATCTGAAACCATAGAATTCCTAGAAGAAAATTAGGAAGAAAGCTCCTTGACATTGGCCTTAGCCATTATTTCCTAGCTTTTACATTGACTCAGGCTCTAAAAGCAAAAATAAATAAATGCGCTACATCAAACTGAAAAGCTTTTGCACAGCAAACAGAACAATCAATGATATGAAAAGGTAACCTATGGATTAGAAAAAAATATTGCAAATCATGTGTCAGGTAAGTAGTTAATATCCAAGATTTATAAAAAAACTTACACAACTCAATAGAAAGAAAACATATTACCCAATTAAAAAATGGGGAATAGATTTGATGGCATAAGAATCACCAACAGGGGAAGTGAGAGCAAATGGCGGCCGAGTAACAGCTTCCCTGTAACTGGGCACCGTGAGCCAGGGGAGATAAGACTCCAGGCATCTCTGGCTGGTAGGATCTGCCTATAATCATCCCTTTGAGGATACAGGGAGTCAGCGAGAAACTTCTGAACCCCAACAGGAGGACAAAAACAGTGGAAAACTGGCAAGTGGTTGCGTGTGTTCAATCAGTCTAATCCCACCAGCAGCTATAAATACAACAGCAGTGAGACTGCAAACTGGAAAGGACTTACCTGTGAACTGTTTTGGTGTTTTTGGACTTGGCACTCAGTTGAACTGCCTGGGAGAGAGCTTGAGCAGGAGTGTGGAGAACTTTGGGTGTTGTCTAGGGCCCCAGACTGAGCCACTGAGCTGGGCGGAGGTAATAGTGTTTGGCTCTGGGCCGCAGGGAGCCATTGTGCAAGAACTGCCCTGGCAAGCTCAACCCTCAGGGTAGCAGAGCAAGGATCTGGCAGGAGCTAGTAACCTAGTGACTGAGCAGCCTAAAGGCAGGGACTGAGCCGCCTTACAGACTTAACCCTCAAGGGCACAGTGAGACCAGTTTTGGCACACTGGGTAAGTGGATAGCCACTTTAGCAGTGATCCCAGAGACAAGCACTTTCCTGGGAAAGCTTCTGCTTAGCCACGTTTAGAAGTTTAAAGTGCCTTTTAAGAGGGCTAAAGAGAGATTTAGGGTCTCCACCCTGTGGGGTTTGAGAAATCAGCAGAGGCCTCCGGTTGTATCAGCATTGTGATTAACATCTCATACCCCAGAAGACCACCTGTTGCCCAGACAATATTCAACAAGATATATATACTGCTTTGTTTTTGGTTGTTTTGTTGTTGTTGTTGTTTGTTTCTTTTTTGTTTATTTTGTCATTATTGTTTTGTTTTTTACTTTCAAACTTTTCCGTACAGATTTTTTCTTTTCTTTTTTTTCTTTCCTTTCTTTCTCCATTTTTCTAGTTTAAATACAATTTCCCATTGCTGCCTTTTTTGATAATTAGAACTTCATTTTTGCTAGTGTTTCTACCCCTATTATTTGGTTTTTCACCCAATTTTATCCCATAAAGTTTTCTGTTTGCTTGTTTTGGTTTGATTTATAGCATTTTTGTCTTTCTTCTTTACTTTGTGGAGGTGGGGTACTGGGTCCCATCAGGTTAGCAAAGAGCTGCTGACTTCAAGGGAACCACCCAACCGGGCACCCCCAGAGGTTGGGGTTTTTTAAAGGTTGTGTCAAAGTACCCTACTGTACACCTATACTGTACACATCTATCTCCCTCTGTGACTCTCTTCTTTTTGTCAATATTCCCTTTTACCCACCCCACTCTCCTTTCTCTATTTTCTTTTCTTTCTGTTTCTTTCTTGTATCCCTTCTTGCTCTTCAACCTTCTCATCCTTCTGTTCCTGTACCAAAAGGACTCCTTGAAACCTTAGTCCACAGGCATGGGAACTTAAAGAACAGGAGGAAGTGAAAGGAAAATTAGGGCAAGGAAACAGATAAAAGAAATCACTCATGAGGAAGAATCAGCAGAAAACCCCTGGCAACATGAAGAACCAGTCCAGAGCAACCCCTCCAAGGGACCATGCAGTAGCTACTGCAGAGAATTCCACCTATAAAGAAATGTTAGGAATTACAGAAAGGGAATTTAGAATACACCTGATGAAAACAATGAAGGAAATGATGGAAACAATGAAGGAAATGGCTAATAAAGTGGAAAATAACCAAAAGGAAATCCAAAAATTGAATCAAATAAGAGATGAACAATATGAAGAATATAGAAAGGATATAGCGGAGCTGAAGGAACTGAAGCAATTAGAGAACTTAAAGATGCAATGGAAAGTATCAGCAACAGGTTAGACCATGCAGAAGAAAGAATTTCAGAGGTAGAGGACAAAGTTCTTCAGATAACTCAGATAATTAAAGAGGCAGAAAGGAAGAGAGAGAAAGCAGAACATTCACTCAGAATTATGGGACTTTAAGAAGCATTCAACATACGAGTTGAAGGAATCCTAGAAGGGGAAGAAGAATGCCCCAGAGGAATGGAAGCCATACTAGAGAATATTATAAAAGAAAATTTCCCAAATACCACCAAAGATTCTGACACACTGCTTTCAGAGGGGTATCAGATTCCAGGTTTCCTCAACTATAACCAAGCTTCTCCAAGACACATTGTGATGAACCTGTCCAAAGTCAAGACCAAAGAAAAGATTCTAAAAGCTGCCAGGAGTAAACACCAGTTGACCTACAGGGGCAAATCCATTAGAGTGACTGCAGACTTCTCTAATGAAACTTTCCAAGCAAAAAGACAGTGGTCATCTACCTTTAATCTACTTAAACAGAACAATTTCCAGCCCAGAATCTATACCCTGCTAAGCTAAGCTTTAAAATTGATGGAGAAATCAAATCATTTACGGATATACAAACATTGAGGAAATTTGCCACAACAAGACCAGCTCTCCAGGAAATACTTCAGCCTGTTCTACACATTGACCACCACAATGGATCAGCAGCAAAGTAAGAACTCAGAAATTAAAGGACAGAACTTAACTTCTACACTGATGCAAAAGATAAAACTAAGCAATGGACTCTCATAAAATAAGATCAATAGAATACTACCACACTCATCAGTTATCTCAATAAATGTTAATGTCTTGAATTCCCCACTGAAGAGACATAGTTGGCTGACTGGACTAAAAAACACAAGCCATCCATTTGCTGTCTGCAAGAAACACACCTGGCTTCAAAAGACAAATTAAAACTCTAAGTCAAGAGTTGGAAGACAATTTTTCAGGCAAATGGAACTCAGAAGAAAAGAGAATTTGCAATCTTATTTTCAGATAATCTTAATTCAGATGTGGATTTAAAGCAACTAAAGTCAAAAAAGACAAAGATGGTCACTTTATATTGGTCAAGGGAAAAATACAACAAGAAGACGTTTCAATTCTAAATATTTATGCACCCAGTTAAAATGCTCCCAGATTCTTGAAACAGACCCTACTCAGTCTGAGCAATATCATATCTGATAAAACCATAATAACAGGGGGCTTTAACACTCCTCTTACAGAGCTGGACAGATCCTCTAAAGAGAAACTAAACAAAGCTATAAGAGATTTAAATGAGACCCTAGAACAACTGTGCTTGATAGATGCATATAGAACACTCCATCCCAAAGATAAATAAAATACATTCTTCACATCACCCCATGGAACATTCTCCAAAATTGATCATATCCTGGGACACAAAACAAATATCAACAGAATCAAAAGAATTGAAATTTTACCTTGTATCATCTCAGACCATAAGGCACTAAAGGTGGAACTCAACTCTAACAAAAACGTTCAACCCCACACAAAGGCATGGAAATTAAACAACCTTCTATTGAAAAACAGATGGGTGCAGGAAGAAATAAAACAGGAAATCATTAACTTCCTTGAGCATAACAATAATGAAGACACAAGTTACCAAAACCTGTGGGATACTGCAAAAGCAGTTTTGAGAGGAAAATTTATCACTTTAGATGCCTACATTCGAAAAACAGAAAGAGAGCACATCAACAAACTCACAAGCCACCTTATGGAATTGGAAAAAGAACAATCTAAGCCTAAACCCAGTAGAAGAAAAGAAATATCCAAAATCAAATCAGACATCAATGAAATTGAAAACAAAAGGATCATTCAGAAAATTAATGAAATAAGGAGTCGGTTTTTTGAAAAAATAAATAAAATAGATAAACCATTGGCCAGACTAACTAGAAATAGAAAAGTAAAATCTCTAGTAACCTCAATCAGAAATGGTAAAGGAGAAATAACAACTGATCCCACAGAGATACAAGAGATCATCTCTGAATACTACCAGAAACTCTATGCCCAGAAATTTGACAATGTGAAGGAAATGGATCAATATTTGGAATCACACCCTCTCCCTAGACTTAGCCAGGAAGAAATAGAGCTCCTGAACAGACCAATTTCAAGCACTGAGATTAAAGAAACAATAAAAAAGTGTCCAACCAAAAAATGCCCTCGTCCAGATGGCTTCACACCAGAATTCTATCAAACTTTCAAGGAAGAGCTTATTCCTGTACTGCAGAAATGATTTCAAAAAATTGAGGAGGAAGGAATCTTCCCCAACACGTTCTATGAAGCAAACATCACCCTGATACCAAAACCAGGAAAAGACCCAACCAAAAAGGAGAATTGCAGACCAATTTCACTCATGAATATAGATGCAAAAATTCTCAACAAAATCCTAGCCAATAGATTACAGCTTATCATCAAAAAAGTCATATATCATGATCAAATAGGTTTCATCCCAGGGATGCAAGGCTGGTTTAACATACACAAGTCCATAAATGTTATCCACCATATTAACAGAGGCAAAAATAAAGATCATATGATCCTCTCAATAGATGTTGAAAAAGCATTCGATAAAATCCAGCATTCTTTTCTAATTAGAACACTGAAGAGTATAGGCATAGGTGGCACATTTCTAAAACTGATTGAAGCTATCTATGACAAACCCACAGCTAATATTTTACTGAATGGAGTAAAACTGAAAGCTTTTCCTCTTAGAACTGGAACCAGACAAGGTTGTCCTCTGTCACCTTTACTATTCAACGTAGTGCTGGAAGTTCTACCCAATACAATTAGGCAAGACAAGGAAATAAAGGGAATCCAAATGGAGCAGAGGCGGTCAAACTCTCCCTTTTTGCTGATGACATGATCTTATACTTAGAGAATCCCAAAGACTCAACCACAAGACTCCTAGAAGTCATCGAAAAATACAGTAATGTTTCAGGATATAAAATCAATGTTCACAAGTCAGTAGTCTTTGTATACACCAATAACAGTGAAGATGAGAAGCTAATTAAGGACACAACTCCCTTCACCATAGTTTCAAAGAAAATGAAATACTAGGAAAATACCTAACGAAGGAGGTGAAGGACCTCTATAAGGAAAATTATGAAATCCTCAGAAAGGAAATAGCAGAGGATATTAACAAATGGAAGAACATACCATGCTCATGGATGGGAAGAATCAACATTGTTAAGATGTCTATACTTCCCAAAGCAATCTACCTATTCAATGCCATTCCTATTAAAATACCAACATTGTACTTTCAAGACTTGGAAAAAACGATTCTGCGTTTTGTATGGAACCAGAAAAAAACCCGTATAGCTAAGGCAGTTCTTAGTAATAAAAATAAAGCTGGGGGCATCACCATACCAGATTTTAGGCTGTACTATAAAGCCATAGTGGTCAAGACAGCATGGTACTGGCACAAAAATGGAGACATAGACACTTGTAATCGAATAGAAAACCAGGAAATGAAACTAACATCTTACAACCACCTAATCTTTGATAAACCAAACAAGAACATACGTTGGGGGAAAGACTCCCTATTCAATAAATGGTGTTGGGAGAACTGGATATCCACATGTAAAAGACTGAAACTGGACGCACACCTTTCTCCACTCACAAAAATTGATTCAAGATGGATGAAGGACTTAAATTTAAGGCATGAAACAATAAGAATCCTCAAAGAAAACATAGGAAAAGCACTGGCCTGGGGAAAGACTTTATGAAGAAGACTGCCATGGCAACTGCAACAACAAAAATAAACAAATGGGACTTAATTAACCTGAAAAGCTTCTGTATAGCTAAGGAGACAACAACCAAAGCAAAGAGACAACCTACACAATGGGAAAGGATATTTGCATATTTCGAATCATAGAAAAGCTTGATAACTAGGATCTATAGAGAACTCAAATTAACGCACATGAAAAAAGCCAACAATCCCATATATCAATGGGCAAGAGACATGAATAGAACCTTCTCTAAAGAAGACAGATGAATGGCTAACAAACATATGAAAAAATGTTCATCATCCTAGTCTATTAGAGAAATGCAAATCAAAACCACCCTGAGATACCATCTAACCCCAGCGAGAATGGCCACATCACAAAATCTCAAAACTGCAGATGCTGGCGTGGATGTGGAGAGAAGGGAACACTTTTACACTGCTGGTGGGACTGCAAACTAGTACAACCTTTCTGGAATGAAGTATGGAGAAACCTCAAAGCACTCAAGCTAGACCTCCCATTTGATCCTACAATCCCATTACTGGGCATCTACCCAGAAGGAAAAAAATCCTTTTATCATAAGGACACTTGTACTAGACTGTTTATTGCAGCTCAATTTACAATCGCCAAAATGTGGAAACAGCCTAAATGCCCACCAACCCAGGAATGGATTAACAAGCTGTGGTATATGTACACCATGGAATACTATTCAGCCATTAAAAAAAATGGAGACTTTACATCCTTCATATTAACCTGGATGGAAGTGGAAGACGTTATTCTCAGTAAAGCATCACTATGTACTAAATTTTTATATGAGGACAATAATGACATTTAAGGTCATGGTGGGGGTCAGGGAAAGGGAGAGCAGAGAGAGAAAGAAGGATGGAGGGGTGGGGAAAGGAAGAGCAGAGAGAGGAAAGGAGGCAGGGGGTTGGGGCCTTCATGTGTGCCACACCTTTTGGGGGCAAGACACGATTGCACGATTTACCTAACAAATGCAATCAGTATAACCTGGCTTATTGTACCCTCAATGAATCCCCAACAATAAAAAAAAAAAAAGAATCACCAACAGATATGTAAAAGGTGTTCATCATCACTAGTTATCAGAGAAGGGCAAATTAAAGTCACTGTGTGTACCACCTCACAGCTGTTGGGATAGCTATCTAACATCAAAAAGATATAATAGGTGTTGGCAAGTATGTGGAGAAAAGGGAACCCTTGTAACATTGTTGGTAGTCTGTAGATTTGGTACAGCTATTATGAAAAATAGTGTGGAAGGTCCTAAAGAAATAAAAGTAGAACTACCATATGACCCAGCAATCTCTCTTCTGGCTATACACCCAAAGAGAATGAAATGACCACCTTGTAAAGATGTTTGCCTTCTCATGTTTGTTGTGGCATTATTCACATTAGCCAAGGTACAGAAACAACTTATCTGCCCATCAATGGATGAATGAAGAAACTGATGTGTATATATACATATAGTAGAACCTCTGTAAGTTGACCACCCAACAGACTGTAACAAACTGACCAACATATGGAGGTGGCCAACATAAGGAACTGGGCCTACTGTCCTGATATGCACATGTAGTGCACATCTGGTCTATGAAAATTAGTTCAACTTAAGGAGGTGGTCAGTGTAGGGACCGGTGGTCAGCTATGAAGGTTCTACTGTGTATATATATCTATGTATATGATGTATACATGTGTATATATATGCATATATATACACAGAAGTTGCTAAAAATGTATACACATCTTAAGACAGGAAAAAATGTTGAAATTGTAATAATATAAACCAATAACAAATAATGAATGCAAGTCACATTCAAGCACTTCCTGTTATCGCAGAAGTCAAATGTGACTTGAGTATTACAATTTCAATACAGATTTTTCCTTTCTTAAACAGTGTATTTTTTTCTGGTGCCCTGTGTGTGTGTGCATGTGTATAAATATGTAGTGGAATATTATTCAGCCCTGAAAAAGGAGATCCTGCCATTTGCCACAACATGGAGGGACCTGGAATACATTATGCCAAGTGAAATAAGTTAGATATTCCGCTCTTACTGTGGAATCTTTCTTTTTTAAGGTCAAATACATAGAGAATAAAACCTTGATTACCAGAGTAGGTGGAGGGACAAAAAATGGGGAGATGCAAGTCAAATGTTACCAACTAGGAAATATGTAAGATGAACAAGTGGAAGGATGTACAGTATGAGGACTATAGTTAATAATAGTGTGCGTATTGTATTCAGGATTTTTGCTAATTGAGTAGATTATATAATTGCTAGTCTTGTCACAGGGGGAAGAGTAGATAATTAAGAAGATAGCTATATTAATTTGTTCATCTACAGTAACCAGTACACTATATATGTATCTTATAAATTATAGTGTTCACCTTAAATATGCACTATTAAATTTATTTAACAAAAGAAGTATAGTTAATACATTAAGATGTCTACCGTGTGCTTGGCCCTATTCTAAGTGCTTTGGATAATGACTCATTTAATCCTTTTAATAACTAAATGTGATTGGCCCAAATAGTACCCTCGTTTTACAGAGGAGAAAACGGAAGAATAAAGGGGCTTAACTAACTTGCCTCGGGTCTCTTAGCTAGGAAGTGGCAGAGCCAGGAAGAAGGGTGTCATGAGGATCGGGGAGAAACTGTGGAAGGAAGAGGGCCTCTCCTACTACAGATACCTCTAAGTATAGGCTACTAATGGCATGTTGGGGACACGCCTGTGTACTCTCTCCCTGAAGGGCAGACCAGGCATGTCGGCTTGCCTCAGGTATGGATATTCATCTGAATACTATCTCTTCTTGTACAGGCTGGCCCTGCAGCATGGGGACGGCCATGTCGTGGATTACCTGTCCCAGCCGGTCATCGACTACATCCTCAAGAGCCAGCTGTACATCAATGCCTCTGGCTAGCAGTCACACAGCCCTCTGCTCCACTCTCCCCTTGTCCTCTGCCTACACACTGGCCCCACTGGTCTCTGTCAGTCCCCTGTTTCTCCATCTCCTCATCTGGACTGTTCTCCCTACTTGCTGACTTAACCCCCACAGTGTGGGGGACCTGCAGAGAACCATGGCATCCCCTACTTCTCAGTCATCTTTGGACAAACTTTCCTCTAGTCTCCGGGTTGGGGGGGGGGGTGAGGGAATAGGGGTGGGTGTTGGGGGAAGTTGCTGTCCTTAGAGATGTACTGGTGTCTGTCTCCCAGCATGCTCTAGAGAGGTGGCTCTGGCGCCCATCCTCCCAGCATGCTCTGGGGAGGTGGCCCTGGTGCCCAGGCTCCCAGCATGCTCTGGGGAGGCAGTTCTGGCTCTTGCCTTCCCAGCATGCCCTTTACTACAAAGGGCTATTTTTCCTTTTTTTTTTTAATTAATTTATTTTTCTTTGTTCACTCCTCGTAGAATTTGGATGAAATCAGTGTCTGTGGTTCTTTATGTTTGTAGTCTTGATACACTCCTGTGGTATTATTTCCCTTTTGAAGGACACTGTAGCCAGCTTTAGCACTCAGCAAGTGTATGAGGGCCACACGGAGGAGAGAAGGCCAAGCCACCTCCACTTCTCCCACACATCACACACACGCACGCACGCGCGCGCACACACACACACACACACACACACAGCAGCAGCAGCAGCAGCCGCCACCAGAGTGAAACTTTCAGGTTCTAAAATCTGGGAGGCAAGTCAGGGAATAGCAGGGTTTCTCAGAATTTGAGTCCATTTCCTTTCCCAGAGTTCATTTTTCTGATACTCTGGTTTGTGGTCATGCAGAGCCAGTCCAGCCTCATTTTCTGGTGGCATCTGTTCATTTATAACATGGGTTGTGGCTTGTAGGGTGGTGTGGGTTCCCCATCAGCCCAGGCATTTTCCTGCAGCCTTCGGATCACCGTTTAAGCCAATGAAGGCCGTGCTTCGCCACATTCCTTATCTGAGAAGAATCACACAGGCAAGGCCAAATCCTGACGATGCAGTCACTTCTTAAAAAAAAAAACAAAACCCAAACATGCTAGAAATTCACTCAACCCTTGAGATCTTTGCTAATTGGAATTATTTATTACTTGTTTGGCTGGGAAATGTCTCTGTCATGACATGCAAATTTGGGTTGACCTAGGAGAAAATAATTTGTTACCCTGCTGGGATTTGCTAGTTCTCACCCTCTGTAGCTTTGGTGACCCAGGAAGTGACTGAGATGGTTCCTTCCAGAGAAGCAAGCAGTGCCTCACTCTTGTTTCTGGGACTGGTCACATCTCCCACAGAGCCCAGCAGCCACAGGGATCAGCTGAGGAAATCTGCCTGACAGGGTGAGTAGGTTCCCAGAAGAAAGATCTTGGAGAGGTCAAGAGCCACTAAACTATTTCACCCTCATCCTCCCTGATTTCCTACCTTACTCTCTGTTCCTGGGGATAGTTTTGACAGGTTTTGTTCTGGTTGTTAAGGCCTCACTCATGTCATACTTGGAGAGCTGTGAGGAAATTACTCTCTTGTGTTTTGTGTCCTTTATCCAGTCCCTAGCTTTGGGGTTCCAGGTTGTCTTTGAGGAATGGTCCCTGAGTATTAGAATACTTGTATCAGAATTTAGTGCCAGCTGTGACATAGGAGGGGCCAGGTGGGACCTGAAACCAGGGACAATGTTCCTTACCACACATCTCACATCTGCAACATCCTTCTGTTGTCTCCAGGAAAAGAAACTGGATTCAACAGAAGAACACAGTAGAGTAGCATCCAGAGGGAGTGTTATTCTTCTTAGATTATGGAAATAGTCATCAGAGGAAGAAAGGAAAATCTTATTCATGAGTTTCAGTACTTAACTAAGGATCATGAAATAATTATCTTCAAAAATCTGTAGCACTCAGTTGATCTAACAGTCTCCTTTAAAGGTGAGGGAGCAGAGGTTGATGGTATGAAATGGCTGGTCTAAGGACACACAGCATATGTAGGGCCTGACAAGAGGGTGCATTTCCCTGGCCCTTAGGCCATCATGCCACATGGCCTCTGCCTTGCCACTCCCCTATGATGCTGACCCCCCTGGCACATGTGGTCTCTACTGCCCTCCAGCCTTACCCTAAATTATGTGTGTCCCAAGTGCTCCCCTACATGGCACACTCATGCCAGTCTTGCGGGGGAGGATGTGATGGTGAGGGAGACCATGGCTAGGTTTCCCTTAGAAATCAGGAGATCTTAACAATTTGGAGGAAATCTTAGAAACTGACCCAAGAAAGGATGGCTCTGGGGAAGGCCAAGGAAGACCCAGGAAATGTTCAAGATGATACTATTGCTGGAGAGACAAAGATGGAAGACTTTTGTCCAGACAATACTATCATAAACAAGGGAAAACAGAGGACTGTGCTCCTGGGGAAACATGGCTTTTTCAAGGACTCTGGGGAGAGTTATGAGGATCCTTAGGAGCAGACCTGAGAAAGACTTGACTTCTTTCATTTCTCTGTTACTCTGCTGGACTCTGGTCAGGTCCCATTTAGTCTACAGCCCATGAGAAAGAACCAGGTGGCTCTGCGTGCTTGATGTGCAGCAGGAAGGCTTTTGGGAAAGGGAAGAGAGAGCAAAACGAGAAGAATAGGCATGGTTGGAGCTGACTGGTGGATCCCAAGGGTTGGAGTAAAAATAGCTGTCTTTCAAGAAAAGGAATGTGAATCCCCCTTCTGGTAGAATTGTCCAGGCCCCACCCCACCCTACTCTTCATTTGCTTGGGGAAGGTCTGAGTACCTCTCTGGTCCAGAGCAGGACACTGTACTGTGACCAAGCCACAGCCAAGACCAGAATGATGATCCAGTCTTAAGTGGTGCCCCAGGTGCCAACAGGATAACCTCTAGACCCCAACTTTGCCTCTGGAGTTCTGCTCCTTTCTAGAAAGGCCAACCCAAGACTGGGATGGCTCAGAGGAAGTGAGAAAGGCATGGACAGCAATGGCCACGTTTCCTCATTTCCTACCTACCACTAAAAAGGTCCCTCCCACATTTCTGAAAGTGACTAATGTAAGAACAAGCAGGAAGAAAACCCTTTGTCAATGACTCTCTCCTTAAGGAATGTCCTCTGGGAAGTCTGTGCTGCTATTGGGTACCTCAGTCATGCACACCCCTTCCCTGGGTAGCCTCCAAGGCTAGGCCTTCTTGCTTTCACTTTCCTTGAATGTACATAGGAACAGGGGGGAAAGTCTCTTACTGAAGTGCCTGAATCCCAAAGCTAGAGCTTCTAGAGACGCCGTTCTTCCCGCCTCAGCTTGGCCAGCCTTTCTCTAGATTCAAGCTCCAGCTTCTCAGAAAGAACTGAAGAACTCACTGTCTGAGTTAAGCAGAAAGCGAGATTCCATAATCAAATGACAGCAAAAGGCAGAGAATTTCAGGAGAAGCAACTTGTACTTTAACAGCCCGAACCTGCTCTCCCCAAACTGACACACATATGCACACTTGCAGGGGACAGAGACAGAGAAGCATGTTATACTTTACTCCTCAAAACAGTCATGCAAGAATAAAACAGCAGACCATGGAAAGCTCAGGATCTCTCCCGAGGCTACTTACTGCAGGAGGCCAACAGGGGAGATGGGAAGGATGGGAAGAGGGGCCGCTCTTGTAGCTCCTACAGTGAGGACACTTTAGGGATAGTACTGTAGTGATTATGGTGAGTGTGCCCTGCCAGGTTCACCCAGTCCGCACCTTCCTGTAGCTGCCCACTTGACTCTTCATGTGGTTTCTTTGTAGTGTGAGTTTTGTGTGTCCTGTTAGCCTGTTCTGGTTGGTTAGAATGAGTTACAGCTTTTTCCTTCCACCTGCCATCTTGACCCAGGACTGAGAGTTCAGCTTGATCCTCATGATCTTGAGGGTTGGCATGGGGAGGGGGAAGCATTTTTTTGAATCATTTTTTTTGGTCATATAATCTTCCATTTTAAGAATAAGATTTGCTTTATGGAAATCAATTCACTAATAAAAACTATATTTAAGTTGCAAATAACCATTTCACAGTGAAATATTTTGAGTAAAATTTCATTGCTAGAATAGTCATGGACAAGAGTTTTATCAGCAAACTGTTTCGATTATGTTAATAAATAAGACAATGCTACTAGAGTCTTGCGTCTTGGTCTAGAATCTTCTCTGTGAGTTGAAGAATTGATCACTTTTCCTTCATAGTCTTCACAGGAGACAACAGTTGTTAAAATGGACTTAGAAACAGGAGCTTTTCTGCCTGGTTTAGCTGATGTCACATGTGTAATATAAAAAGTTTATATAACTTCACCCACGGATTATAAGGGGAAGAATAATTAACAAATTTGTTAATTGTGCCTACTTATTTTCAGTTTCAATCTTAGATCCTGACAAATCTGCATAGTCCATTGTTGGTTAATCTTGGCTCCCTAATGAAATTAGTACTTTATGAAATAAAAATATATTTGTGAAAATTGAAAGTTAACTAACTTTTTGGCATGAAAGATTTTAACTAAAACAGCAATTGTTAAACTTACAATTTGTTTTGGCAATATAAACAAACAAAAATGAATGATGTATTAACTATTCATTCCTGCTATGATTATTAGTTCTTATTTCATCTTTAGTTCTAGCATTCATCCTGGATTGGGTAAGGTCTCAGTGAGGGTTGCTATTAGCTAATAATCAGCTGTGATTCAGAAGCTGAGATAGTAATGCCCTGGTAGGCCAGCTCATTTAAGAGTTAGTTGCTTGTTTGTCAGATTGGTTTTTTTCTTTTCAAATTATTTGGTTTTTAGGGTTCTTTGATTTTTTTTTTTTCTGCTTAAAATTGAGATTGGTCAGCTTTGTGTGTATCCAGGTGGACTTTGTGGCATATCATAATGATGTTTGATATACTTGTAATTTGATTACTTGTGTTTATGTTTGCAGTTTTATTCACAAAGCTAAACACTGCTTTTTTTTCTTCCTTCTGAGAGTGTGTAATGATGAGAGCTTGTTTAAAATGGAGTATAAACACTGGCTTAATTTGCTAACTTATATTAACTTATAGAATACATATACTAAATATGAATTAACATACATATACATATACATTTCTTCCCTTATGACCTATTAGAAAGCTTCAGATGTTGGGATTTCCTAGGTAATTTCATGTAGCCAATAGGACAAAGCAAGCAGAGAGAAATTCTAGTCTGTTTTCCAAGTGGGAAAATTGAACCACAGCAAGAATCCATAACATTCCCAGGACCATACAAAACATTAAAAGAAGACATGATAAACATACTCCTGGTCCTTGAGACTTGTTCCAAACATTGGACAGAACTGTCTTCTTATCCTTTTCTCCAGCCTCCCAAGAGTACTGGAAAGAAACCACATCTTGGAATAAGAGCAGAAGTGCAGCTGCTAACAAGTCATAGACTATGGGCAGTTTTATTTCTACCCTTCTCTCCAAACAGAAATCCCTAGGAGTCAAGGTAGATGATGTGTGTAATAGGCTACCAACAGCACAATTAATCAGAAAACTCTCAGAGGAGGAAAAAGCTCTCACTACAAATTATAAATACCAGCTGGAAATCAGAAGGAAAATTCCCTTAACACAGCAGGATCAAGTCGAGGACTGGCATTAGGACGCTAGGTCCCAGGTAACCTATCTCTAAGCCACATCTCCTGCTCTCTTCTTAACGGATAATTTGTCAGGTCAGAAAGGAGGAAATCATTTCTATACCAAGGGAGTTCCCTGGGGTCACTTTTCTGTTCCCCATCATTACTCAGGCATCATCTCCCATTTGTCAGGGAAGACAGTCGTATGACTTTCTTAACAATCTGTCCAGGAGGAATCCTTTTTTATGATTACATGTACCATGGTTATTAACTAGTGGGATCCCTCACCAAGCTCCCTAGAATATGTACGGTCTAGTCCCAGTCTCAGCAAAGACAGAAAACCAGTCATGAACAATGTATTCTCTCCTTTCATGATATAGAACTGTCCCTGAAGGGACCACATCTTCCAGATCCTTTGAAAATTAGATGTGGTCATACTGGGTTTTGGAATGTGAGGCCCCTACTGGGCCTGGCACTCCCATGAGTCTTTTTCCTTCACATTCTTTCCCTTTTCTACCCATCTGGAACAGAGACAGCTCCTCCTTCCCCAGGCAACCTTAGAAGTCACATTATGAACGGCATGGCCTCTGCAATGACTATACAAAGGGAACCTTGCCATCCTGTTTCCCACCCAGTCTGTTATGGTATCAAGAGAAAAAAGTCTACCATGTTTGAGTTAATGCATATTTTTAGGCCTTGGTGATGTAGAAGCCAATCTATTTTAATTATACACATACATTTTCTGGGCACTTGTTAATTACAGCGCAAGATCTGTAGCATGTGTGACTCACTATGCCAAGACAGGATTATAAATTCACTTCCTCCGAAAACAAAGCAAAGTGGTCAGACCTATCAAAATTCTGGGTCTAGGTAGCCAGAAGCAGAATCTTTTCCTCAGCTCTTTGGGTTGATGGTTAATCAAGATCTTAATTTATTAAGAAGTATGACATATGTACCACAAGTTACTAATATTACCTTTATTTTATAGTGGATGAAAAATGACAACGTTAATTATACCATCTATCCACCTTGGGTTGTTCCAGAGATAAATCTTCATGCTTAGGAGGCAGCATCAATTAAATCTCATAAAGTGCTCTCGTGGTTGGAAAGGCCAAAATAAGACGCTCAGAAATAGGAATTAAAGATGTTAACTTTAGGACCCATTGCCATTCTGTGGTATTTTCGTTTCCATTGCTTTGGCATTTCTACCTTAGGCTTAGAGTTCAGTAAATCAGAAACTGACCCCAGGGATCTAACAATTGCTTTTTATTTTAAAACACATCCCATCCAAGAAAATATGGAAGCGAGGCAGCATGACGTCTTCTGAGCCAGGGCAGAAGTGCCTCTGGTTGGCAATTCCCACTGGTGTATCATGACTCCACAATCTGTTGCAATCAGTTGTGGAAAGGGGCAGAGTGACAGCTGGAATGCAAAGACGTGTGTACAACCCAGGGCTCTCTCAGCTTTGCCAAAGCTCAAGTGGCCCCACGGGATGGTCTTGCAACATATGTTCTGTTGAGCAAAGAGGTTGCAAACTAAGAGGTTCCTGCAATAAACACCACTTGTAATGAACAAAGTTTGTAAGCTTATTTTTTTTATATGTTTTTCTTCTTCATTAGACAATCAACAGCATGAGGGCAGAGACTAAGTCAGCACTGTACAGCCAGCCCCTGGCACACAGTAGATACTCAATAAATATATGCTAGAAGGATAGATGGAAGGATGGATTCTACCCAGCTCAAGCATGGGTAGGAACATTCGCTGCTATAGAGGGAAATGGAGATAAAAAGAGAGAGAATATAAAATAAAACACATAAGGCAGGGCATGGTGGCTCACACCTCTAATCCTTGCACTCTGCGAGGCTAAGGCGGGAGGATTGCTTGAGCTCGGGAGTTCGAGACCAGTGTGAGCAAGAGCAAGACCCCCATCTCTATTAAAAAATATATATATAGAAAAATTAGCCTGGCATTGTGATGGATGCCTGTAGTCCCAGCTACTTGAAAGGCTAAAGCAAGAAGATCTCTTGAGCCCAAGAGTTTGAGGTTGCTGTGAGCTATGATGACACCATGGTACCCTACCAAAGGCAACAGAGTGAGACTCTGACTCAAAAAAAAAAAAAAGCAAATAAAAAATAAAACACATAGATGCACATAGTTTTTAGTGTTGAAAACTGAGATTGAATGAGGACTAATAAATCTTCTAGATAATTTCTCTTCTTTCAATGCCCAAGCCAGTTTTCTATTACTCTGTAACTCAAAAGTAAATATCTTCCCAATGCTTGCTGTGCTGGTAGGAAATGCTTTAATAAAAATACAGTCTCTAACTTGCATCACATTATTGTAATAACATGGCATTATTAAGAGGAAGGACGTCGCTCCAGGCCCAGACTGGAAGGTGGCAGGGCACCAGCAAGCACAATTACCGCACTGGGCCTGCCTTTCAGTCCTCCCTCCATCACCGTTCACTTCTTCCAGCTTGCAAGCAGAGTTTGTGGTCACGTCCTGGTGATAAGGAGGAGGAACTCTGATCAGCAAGAAGCTTGCAGTGGACAATACGAGCAAGAGTGTTTTCTTGGCCACAGTGTGGCTGCATTTCACTTTGTTCTAACATTGGGAAGAATTTTATCCTGGGCAAAGTCAGCAATTTTTCCTTATTCAAAGAATAAGCTGACTATAACCCAGCAGTGCTTGTCCAAGTTTCAAGACTCCATTTATAACTATTCTGAGGCAAATATCTGCCTGTGTAGTTTGTCCTTCCATCTGGTGCACCCTTTGGGGTCCAGGTCCTTGATCAGTCTCATTGCCCAGCATAAGGAGGCAGGGAGTATCATGTTCATACAAGAAGACATCCACCTGGCCATGATCTCAAGGATGGGGTCAGGTTCCGTTGATCTGAGCATACCCCTTTAACATGTTCAAATGCCCCCATCCCATCCTACCCACATGAGATGGCTCTTGAGCTCTGAGGTCTGTATGCAGAGAACCTCAGTTGAGAAATCTCTCTGGAAGTTTCACTGCTGCTCAAGAGCCTGGGTATTGTAGCATCCTGGGGGCAGGTTGTCTCTAATGTTCTCCAGGTTCTTCACATCAGCCAGAATCCCATCTATGCTTGTCTCCAGGAAATGGAGGTGGCCCCTCTGCCGACGTGCCCTCTCTTCTAGCTCTGACATCAAGGGCCGCAGCTGACTGTTGAGCTGGGTCTTGGCTCGGAAAAGCTTTTGCTCCAGTAAAACCAGTCCCTCTTCATCCACACTGCCAGGCTTGTCTATTTTAAGGACAGGCGTAAACAGACAAAATCTGTGGTTAGTTCCCTTTGAACACATGTGTGTCCTTCTGTACCCCTTACTAGTTTCTTTTTCCACCTGCCCAGAACAAATAGTATGTCCTGAATTTAGAAGGCTTATTTTTAATTAGAAATAATCTAGAAAAAAGATCCAAAAGCTCCATTATTCTAGTTACTGGACTATGAACAATCCAATGTAAGACTCTGAGCTCTTATAGCTCAGCAATGTGAAGTTTTGATTTCTCCTCTCCTGTTGGGGTCAATAGTTCATGCTCTGAAAAGGTGAAGCGTGAAGGTCATAGTGGACTGAGCACTATCCAAAGTGTGCTTGAAACAGATCACCCCTAGGATCAGAATCAACTCCCAATTATGCTTTCTGAACCACTCTTAGGAAATATCTTGCTGTTTTCGATTAGAAGACCTTTAGAAACTGGCTGAGCTTCAGGGTTTATAGAGGCCAAGGTACACTTTGCTATTTGGAGGATGGATTCAAGCTGTTAGAAAATGATGTAAGTCTTCATTCAGATCCCAAACAGTGGGAAGATGGCTAGATATTATTTCCAATATAAAATGTAATCACATTTTTCAGGTGTGTTTTACCCATGAACTATTTTTTTTTTTTTTTTTTTTTTTGTAGAGACAGAGTCTCACTTTATTGCCCTCGGTAGAGTGCCATGGCCTCACACAGCTCACAGCAACCTCCAACTCCTGGGCTTAAGCGATGCTCTTGCCTCAGCCTCCCAAGTAGCTGGGACTACAGGCACCCGCCACAACGCCCAGCTATTTTTTGGTTGCAGTTTGGCCGGGGCCGGGTTTGAACCCACCACCCTCGGTATATGGGGCCGGCGCCTTACCGACTGAGCCACAGGCGCCGCCCCACCCATGAATTATTAAAAACTAATGTCAGCATAAAGGGCATCTGGCCAGACCCACTTAGTTCAAATAGTGGCGCTGAGTCAACTCAAATTCAAGATCAAGTTGTCTTAACATCTGCACTGCAGTGATAGTATTTGACTGTATGAGTTTATTACACCTAGAACAATGAATCTGTTCCTATTCCAGGCCTCAAGAGAGCAAGATAGAAACAGCTCTGTAACAAAAATGTTGATCCAGAGGATCTGTCCTTCACTCAGGCAGGCGCTGGGAAGAATGTAAGAATCTGGGGTCTATGACATGCAGAGAAAGTTGAATAAGCTTGGGAATAAAATAACCATGTTCGTGAAGAGGTAGCATGAGCTTCTAGGAAAGAATAGGAGCACTGAAGACAAAAAGGCCTCAGTTTGAATCTTGCCTGCACATTGATTATGTGGCCTGCAGGTTATTATTTACCTCTCAATTCATTCCTCTGTGACATAAAATCATGAAAATAATAAAAATCACCAGGCGTGGTGGTTCACACCTGTAATCCTAGCACTCTGGGAGCCTGAAGCAGGTGGAGCCTGAGCTCAGGAGTTCAGAGACCAACCAGAGCAAGAGTGAGACCTCATCTCTACTAAAAATAGAAAAATTAGCTGTGTGTTATGGCAGGCACCTGTAGTCCCAGCTACTCAGGAGGCTGAGGCAGGAGGATCTCTTGAGCCCAGGAGTTTAAGGTTGCTTTGAGCTGTGATGTCACAGCACTCTACTCAGGGTGACAGAGTGAGACTCTGTCGAAAGGAAGGAAGGAAGGAAGGAAGGAAGGAAAGAAAGAAAGGAAAGGAAAGGAAAGGAAAGGAAAGGAAAGGAAAGGAAAGGAAAGGAAAGGAAAGGAAAGGAAAGGAAAGGAAAGGAAAGGAAAGGAAAGGAAAGGAAAGGAAAGGAAAGGAGGAAGGAAGGAAGAAAGAAAGGAAGGAAAGAAAGGGAGGGAGGGAGGGAAGGAAGGAAGAAAATAAAAACTCACCTGAAAGGACTTTTATAAGACTTAAATGACATTACACTATGAAAATACTTGCCATAGTCCCTTAATTACACATGTTTTACTAATTCCCACCAACCTTCTCTTTCCACTCTCATTTTCTCTTTGAAGGCCCATTAGTTTCACTAGCTTTTCTAAGAACACTAAACAATGCCACCAAGGTCTCAACTAGGAGGGGGGGTTTATTTTTTCATCCTTAGAGGGTGTTTTTTTCTTTTGGGCTCATTGGATCACAAAGCAGACCCATGAGTATAACAACACAGACAATACTGGTCTCTCAGGGTAACAATACACTCCACAGGAAAATCTGGTTTCAAAGTTCTACTGAACTGGAAAAGTAGAGTCAAGCCTTTTCTTGAATGTTGCTGGAATCTGTGACCAAATCACTCATTCCAAAAATAATGTAGTCTAAGCTCAACAGAACAAGCCAAAGGAGGGCTTGATACAGCTCTACCTAAATCCAGAATTTTAATTAAAATCAATTTCTTTTTGGGAGTGAGAAACCTGATTGCAGAAAAACCTGGTTCTCTGCCACACTATGCCATCAAATCTATTTTAGCCTAAAATTTTGCAATATCATGTGGACCTACTATCTTCACATTTCTTCTGGGTGATCTATCTAGGCAGCTAACGTTTCTCCAATGGTTACATCAAGATATACCTCCGGTTCGGGTAGAAAAAATCAGCAGGTGATTCCTTCCTTCCTTCCTTCCTTCCTTTCTCTTTCTTTTTCTTTCCTTTCTTTCTCTTTCTTTTTGAGATAGATTCTCTCTCTCTAGTTCTGGATAAAATACAGTGAAGTCATCCTCACTCACAGCAACCTCAAATTCCCTGGCTCAAGCAATCCTCCTGCTTCAACCGCCCGAGCAGCTGAAACTACAGGTGCCCACCACCACAACTGGCTAATTTTATTTGTTATAGAGACAGGTTCTCACTCTTGCTCATGCTGGTCTCAAATTCCTGACCTCAAGCAATGCACCAAAGTGCTAGGATTATAGGCATGAACCACTGTGCCAGTTACCAAGTGATTCTTGACCTCACAGCCTGAGAAGACCCTTCATATATTTCCCATCACAACTCTACTGCCTTAGAGCAGGCTCCTGTTATCTTTTCCCCTTGGTTATTTCAATAACATCCTAGTGGCCTCCACCTGCCTTCTATCTAATTCTGCTTCAAGCTCTCCTCAATTCAGCCACCCTAGTGATCTTTCTAAAATATACACTGATGAATTTATTCCTCTGCTTACAACTATCCAACTGGTTTCTGAGGATCAAGGTCAGAGTCCTTAGTGGGACACTCAAGCTATCGAGTCTTCTGGTAAGTTCCTTGAGTACATTCAGTTCTTAGACCCACAGATCTCTACCCACAACTGTGAATGGTGCTCAGTAACCCATCTTAAAGTGGTAAACCAAGTCCAGAAAATGTGAAGTAACTCTGTCCAAAGTATCTGGGCCTGAAAAACACAGCACATTTTATGAAATCCTTAAGGAAAATTGAGATTCCCATTCATTGAGGCCTGGAGCATGGAGCTGGAAGCATGTGGACGCTCCACATACCCATTAGATGTAGGATGCCGTCCAATGCATTGAGTGTGTCTTGGATGGTGACTCCAGCGTTCTTGGCTCTTGTATCAACTCTCTGGGCTTCAGTAATCACCTGAGGAAAAACAAACACCAATAAACTTTGAGAAAAGGTATTTCCTATATTGGGATATATAGAATAAATATATCTATTCTACACAAAGGGATCTCCTGTGGAAAGTAACAGGGACTCACCATCTGCACTGTGTCCATGTCCCTGTCAAACTCCAGCTCCTTCCTTGCCAGCTCTCCTTCCACTTCCCTCATCTCACTCTTCAGAGTGGCCAGTCCTTTTTCCATGGCCAAGGCTCCATCTGCTGTCACATTGGCTTCCAAGTTCAGACTCTCTATCTCCTGGGAGAAGAAAAGAAGCCAGGGACGGAAGGAGAGAGAGAGGTGAGGCACAAAAACATCCCAAAGACAACTGTGGGAAAAATACAGCTGCAGTCAGGCCCTGCTGGGGTAAATTAGATAAACAAGAAAGTCAGACTCAGGGGCACACCCTTCCCCAAGCTGTACCTCAAACAAGCTAATTTGGAATATGACTCTAGGGACTAGGAGTGTCAGCCATGAGACACCATTTCCCTCCCAGTTCAATGCTCACTACATGTTGAATACAACTGGGAAAACCCAGAGGACCAAACGCAAACACAATTCTCTGTCATGTTTCCTTGCTGGGATGGTGTTTTAAATGACTTTACTAGGATCCCTGAGACAGTGAGTTTGGAATGCAGGGAATGAGTGGGCTACAGCATTACATTTTTGTTTTTTTAAAGACAGAGCTTATCAATATCTTTATCAATAAGCTATTATTAAGCATCAAAATGCAGGTATTACTAGAAGCTGAATAAAGACAGACACATGAAATTGGTCTCTACCCTCAAGGTACTTAAAATTAGACATTATTTTTTTTGCAAGTTGCCAAGTGTTCTAAAAGTGAGGCCAAACAGTCCAGATTCCAAGAGTCCTGGGCTTTCTAAGAGTTGCATAAGCTTTCTAAAAGTTGCACTTAATTAAAAGCTAAGATACTCTCTTCCTGCTGAGATGCAGCCTTCTTTTGTAGCATTTAACATCTGGGTTGTAAGTGCAGCTTGTCAGTCATCCCCATTGCACTGAATGCTCTTTAATGAGAGAGACTAGGTCTTTCTTATCGCTGTATCTCCAGCACCAAGCATGTTGCTAGCACATCATGGAAAGAAAGAGAAAAATGAACAAGTAGAACTTAGACATAGGACATAGACTGGAACAATGGATCTAGAACTCCAGAATCTCATAATCTAGAATCAAAACATTGATGATTGTTGTTACAGATTGAACTGTATCCCCTGAAAGGTGGGGATCTTGTTGAAGTCCTAAAAATATGACCTTACTTAGACATAGGGTTGCCACAGATGTAATGAGCTATGATGAGGTCACACTGCAGCAGGGTGGGCCCTTGATCCAATATGATTGGTGCACTTATAAAAGATAGAGACATGCAGGGAGCATCACACCATGTGGCAACATAGGTGGAGACTAGAGTGACGCAGCTGCAAACCAAGGAAAGCCAGGGATTAATGACCACACCAGAAACTAGGAAGAGGCAAGGAAGGATCCAACCCAGTCTCGAAAGGACCATAGCCCTGCTGACACCTTGCTATTGGAATTCCAGCCTATAGAACTGTGAGAAAATTAATTTCTGTTTCATAGGTCACCCAGTTTGTGGCACTTTGTTACAGCAGGCCTGGGAATATAACACAATAGTCTATAAAAAATAATCTCAGATGGTTATTCTCATGGCGTTGTCCACAAGGGAGGTAAAAATGGTGGCTTTGGCACTCGGTCAGCTATAGCCTGTGAGTCAATCTAACGGAAAGGGAAGCCCTGTGGCTCAGAGGCTGATGTGGGCCACAGTGGGACTCTAAGCCATCAGGGTCAAAATGAGCCCAGTGCTCTCCTTCCTTCCACACCAACTTGGACCTCGATTTCTCCTTACTTGCTCAATCTCGCTGGAGATCTCCAGAGCCTCTCTGGCTGCCTTCTCTGCTCGCTGGGCATCTGCAGCAGCACTGCCCAGGGCTGTTTCTGCTTGCTGGGTCTTGTCACTGGCATCTGCAACCTTTTGGCTGATATATGAGAGTCTCTTCATGGCTTCTTCAGCTTCTGCTTTTCTATCTTCAACCTGCAGGTCAAACTCTGAAATGAAGAAAAGAAAAAATGTGCCATGAATATAAAAGTAAATGTACAAATGAGTGAGAGGGCCTGATGTTTTAAAGAAAAATCCCTGAAAGAATGTAATTACTGACTGGGGACGGGGCTGTGGGAAGTCACGGCTGGAATTACTCTTTCTTAGCTAAGAGAGAGCATTTTAAAAGAGTCACCGAGGGACCGTAACCAGCTTTTTGCTTAGAGGAACTGACAATCAGCCTGCCTGAATGCCCAGTTTTGAAGAGCCTTAAGCCCTAAGGCTGCCTTCTAGAGTTGGCCTTTGGGTAGAATAGGTAGAGAGGTTCTTTCCGTACAGAAAAATCCCAAGAAAAGTTTCTCTTTTGTTCTTTAGTGAAGAAATCTGAAATTTCACACAAATGTCTATAAGGCATAAACCCAAATCTCCTGGAATCTAGACACAGTGACAAAGGTTGTTCTGTCATCACCACAAAGCAATTGTATCAGTTCCATATTGGAACCAACCAGGGTACAAAAGAAAAGGAATACTATACAGAAATCTCTGACAGACCTTAGAGATCACTCACTTATACCTTTTCCATTTAAAGAGGAAGACGTTAGGGTCTGGGAAGGCTACATGACTTGCCCATGGTCACACAGCTAGCTCAGCCTGGTCAGATGGCCCAGCAGAGACCAGAACTCAGGCCTGTTGACAGCTAATTTAATTCTTTTTACATTAATGATATTTTTTCTTTAGAAAGATACTTACTAAACATTTATTAATACTCCAATGTATAATACCTACCACTTAGATACATGGGGATTCAAGATAAATTAATCATGGTTCAGGTCATTTAAAATACTTAAGTGACCTGACCCATGAGATACTAACCTCTGAGGTTCTTCAGGATGCTCTCGACTTCATAAAAGGTGGCGTTGCCCATACTTAGGGCTTCTTGGGCTCTGCTTTTAGCAAGATTGGCCCGGGAAAGCAGCTGATCTGATTTCTGTAAATAGGTAGAAGAACAAGATTAAAAGAAGGATATTCCTGCTAGCAAAATCACTCTGATACATTTCTCTTTGTGGCGATTCACCGCAAAGTCTGTGAGTACTGCAGACAACCCCTCTACAATCTGGGAAAGAACTTTATAAGTTAACAACATGTCCTGTACAGAAAACAGTCTCAAACTCTAGTCCACCATCAGTATAAGAATAGTTTTGCAATAGTTTAAACTCTAGATACTTACTGAAGCTAAGCTCATAGACAGAGTTAGACCAAAATTTGATGTTGGAGGCTAGGTCTAATTCAAGGACCTATTCCTAGGATTGATTAGTGGGTATATCTGAGCTAATCACATCAAGATCTCTGCATCTCGGTTACTTCCTCTTACAAGCAAAGAGCTTCTGACATTCAGAGAGCTTTCGATGGTTCCTGCCATATTCATTCACATGATAGGTATTTAAAACATATTTGTTGAGTAAATAAATTAACAAAAAATACCTGTCTCCCATTCTTTCCATTCTGTAAGAGCTGTTGGGTTTCTTCTGCCCAGTTTCCCAGACTGCTTTGCATGCGCTTGAACTCATCCATTTGCCTGGTCACCAAGCTTGAGACAGAATCAGCTTTTTGTTTAATCCTCTTTGCTTCTACCTATGAGCCCAAAGAAATGAGCGAGTATGACTTTTTGCTCACCAGTTATCACACCAACCTTCTTAGGACCTGGCATTACTGTTTAAAAACAGCAATCGCCTTAAGAAGCCAAGAAAATAGTCACTAACTATCCAGGCCCAAAGCCTAATACCAATGAGGCAGTATAACCAATGAAAATTAGGCAACAGGTCACCCAAGTGTCAAACAGGCTTTGTCTCTGTTCTTTTGTTATTCGATTTTACATGTTAGTTTATATATTCACAATAACATGAGTGTTTTTGCTGTAGGTAATAATTTAATAAGTTTGGAATGGTTAAGGGAATTGATGACAGAAACAATACAAAACTTTTAAGAACAAAAGTCTTCTCAGTGGTTACACCTAGAGATGTACTAAGGGTTGACCCAAGTGCAAATGTAACACTTTATAATAATCTTCCATGGTTTTCAAAAGTCCCCTAACCTAGGGAAGAGATATAAAACTTTTATCCACTAGTAGCCTAAGGATGGGTCAACACCTTTCCAGAAACTAAGATTGGGGTTTAAGAATAAGGAAATGGATAACGAGAGGCCAAATACTCTTCCTACACTATAGCAAGAAAGGCTAACATGAAGAAAAAGTGGAATGGTTGAACAAATTATGGAACCTGCAGAGAAGAAAGCATTTATAGCCTTTCTCTTTTTTTTGAGATAGAGCCTCAAGCTGTCACCCTGGGTAGAATGGCATGGCATCACAGCTCAGAGCAATCTTCAACTCCTGGGTTCAAGCGATTCTCCTGCCTTTGCCTCCCAAGTAGCTGGGACTACAGGCGCCCGCCACGATGCCTGCCTATTTTTTGGTTGCAGCCATCATTGTTGTTTGGCGGGTCCAGGATGGATTCAAACCCGCCAGTCCAGGTGTATGTGGCTGGCGCCTTAGCCGCTTGAGCCACAGGCACTGAGCCTATGCCCTTCTTTTGTATGTCAAGCTTACAGGCCAGATCCTGTCACCTGAAAGGACTGGTCACTGACTCCCTGAAGCTGAGACACCGAATCCAAGAGACGGAGACTATGTTGATAAGACCTGTCGGCTTCAATGTCGGTTTGAGTGGCCTCCCTTGATAGCTGCTGGGCCAGAGACTTGGTTTTCTCCAACCTGTGGGGTGGAGGGGGGGGGAATAGGCCTTTGAAAGTTCACACTTTTAATGAAAGCAATAATTCATCCTGTTGTTTTTAAAATATGCAGTTGGAATATTTGGAATAAACCAAAGAAAGTAATATGTCAGAGATGTGTCCCCCCACAATCTAAATATCAACCTTTCAGTTTATACAGGTTGGGTCACGAAGATACAACCCAAGTTTCCCAATCTTGATAACAGAAACCTATTATATCTACCATGCCATCAGATTTGTTTACTCATACCTTTCAAATACCATGAAGGGAATCATATTTGCAAGTGCTTGCAATGTCTCAATCACAACATAAACTTTACAAGATTAACCACATTTTTCTTCTTCCAGTCTTAAAGATAGCTGTCCTCCCTACCCCCAAATACCCTAGCCTTAATATTTTTTAAAGAAACACGGTGACCCTTAAGTATGGTTTGCACTAAACCCTGGAGGATCCAGGTCCATGTGAGGACCTGTGGAAACATACTTTCCCACAAGCCCTTGCACCACAGTGCTGTCCAAGCTGCCGCTTCCGCCTCCTTCACTCAGAGCTTTGCGTGCCAGGGATAGTGCTTGTTGGGAATACTCCTCAGTTTCCCTTGCCAGTTGGTCCATGTTACTGGCTGACTCAACATGGCTGAAAGGATTAAAAACAAAGAATTAGAGTTTTCATAGCAAAGGGGTTCCTTTGGGCTGTTCAATTAGGGGCAAAGTAAAGGACTTGGTTTGGCTTAGAAAAACCAAACAGAAGTGACCCAGGTTGGGTGGAATTAGAGGAACTATCAAAAAGCAGAAGGTATTTGGGAGAATTGGCCTCATGACATAGACCTTGTGATTGTTACCACTTATCGCGTAATCAGTGGAAGCCCAGAGAGGGCTATTTTCTGCAGCAAGCAACTCCTATGTCTTATTTTCTCCCAAATTCCACCCCCTACTCACTTTCACAACTCTAAACTGGGCCCACCACTAGGGGGACAAAAGCATGTCAATAAAAGTTCCCCTGATGCTTTTGTCCTTAAAAAGGGGGAAATGGTAGGGGGAGGGAGGCGAGGAGGCAGCTCATACTGCAAAAACACAAGCCTGCTCACTTCTGCTGACCGAATTCCACTTGGGATTAACAGAGCCTGCCACCCTGCTGAGCGCTCCTTCTATGACCAAGTCTCTTAAAATACAACAGGATTCATAGAGGCAAAGATGAAGGGAGCTGCCTGTTATCACTGGGGCCCTGCAGAGCCAGTTTCCAGGAGGAAGTCCCCCCTCTGCAGACTTAGGCCCCACAGGCTGACAAACAACTTGTTGCTACTTGTTCCCAAGCTTGGTGTGGAAGCTTGGGAGTCCCTGAAAGCTGCAGAGCATTCTTTTCCAAGAGCTGATTCATTTCACGTGAGCCAAGGAATCCCATCTGACCTACACCAAAGCCATATTATGAATCATAGGAAAATTGGGAAAGAAACACCCCTACCCCAAGTCCTGCAAAAGGACCCCACCCAATAGCCACCTACATATACTAAAAGCCAACTGGTTGAAAATTGGCTTCAAGGTGGGGGATGGCTGCAAAGGAGCCCGGAGAGAAGGAATATAGTGCTTGGGTTCTGAGTACCCTACAGTCTTATTCAGGATTAGCCTTGCAAAGACAGCCTGAAGCAGGGGTGCTCTCTAATGCTGCTCACCTGTCTGCCAATCTTGTGGCCTCCTGAGCCAGACTTTTAAAGCCATTTGGCCCCACGTAGTGCTCTAAGGGAGGAATGTTCTGTGGAAAAAGGATACTTGGTTAAGCCATGGAGCCTAAGTAGATACAGCCCTGGTCCTGTCAGAATCACTTATTAGCCACACAGGGTTCCATACCCTGACGCTTATACAAAAAGTCTCTATTCACTATGATTATTCCATTAATGAAAAACGTATGTAGAGACAAAGAACAAAGTAGAAACCCAAGTTCAAAAAAGGTCTTTACATAGGTATAGACAGATTTAACACACTAACTGCCACATGAGTTGTATTTAACTCATGCTAGTTTTGTGTTCAAGGTCTTGTGAAGCATATATAACTCCCATGTCTCTTGACCTTGGGAGCTGAATTGTATGCAGGTAACTCACACTGCCATGCTGTAGCGTACCTGTTATGTGGTAGGTGGCCCCCGGGCAAAAGCCTATAGTTGGTTTGTGAAAATCTTACTTGTTGATGTTCTTATTGTTACAATTAATAATGACAATTTAATTCTAAAAAAGTGGATTAAGTAAATACAAGTCTAAAAATTTCATTTTTCAATTTATGTTTACCCTTACACTTAAGCCTGATGAGTTAAGAAAAACACTTTATCCTTATGGGCGATTTTTCAAGTTCTTACATTATTTTTTACATTACTAATTTTCAATTTTATATTATGTTTTTAATTGACGTATGTTTCAGGATCGTTTTGTTTTCAAAGTTTTTTTGGTTTTGGGGGGGCTTTTTTGAGACAGAGTCTCACTATGTCACCCTCAAGGGCTGAGGGCCGAAGGCTGTGGGCCATGGTGTCACAGCTTACAGCAACCTCAAACTCCTGGCTTAAGCGATTCTCTTGCTTCAGCCTCCCAAGTAGCTGGGACTACAGGTGCCCACCACAATGCCTGGCTATTTTTTTTGTTGCAGTTGTCATTGTTGTTTATCAGGCCTGGGCTGGGTTCAAACCCACCAGTGTGAGTGTATGTGGCCAGCACCCTATCCACTGAGCTACGGGCGCCTCCCTGTTTTTAAAGTTTTTATTTTATTTTTGTAATAAAACACCATGACCCCAAGGAAAACAAAGTTTTTCCAGAGTGGCAATGTGTTAAAAATATATACATGTACACATTTTTATATGTATTTAAAGTCCAGTAGAATGTATAGCAAGTTTTAATAGGTTTTAGTAATAATGGGATTATAGGGAATTTTTATTTTCTACAATAAATATTTTTTTCTTTTTTTTTTTGAGACAGAGCCTCAAGCTGTCACCCTGGATAGAGTGCCATGGCATCACAGCTCATAGCAACCTCCAACTCCTGGGCTCAAGCAATTCTCCTGCCTCCGCCTCCCAAGTAGCTGGGACTACAGGCACCTGCCAAACGCCCAGCTATTTTTTGGTTGCAGCCGTCATTGTTGTTTGGTGGGCCTGGGCTGGATTCGAACCTGCCAGCTCAGACGGGTATGTTGCTGGTGCCTTAGTCATTTGAGCCACAGGCGCCAAGCCAATATTTTTGTAATAAGGGAAAAACCAATACATATTTTTCTTTTTTTTTTTTTGTAGAGACAGAGTCTCACTTTATGGCCCTCGGTAGAGTGCCGTGGCCTCACACAGCTCACAGCAACCTCCAACTCCTGGGCTTAAGCGATTCTCTTGCCTCAGCCTCCCGAGTAGCTGGGACTACAGGCACCCGCCACAACGCCCGGCTATTTTTTGGTTGCAGTTTGGCCGGGGCCGGGTTTGAACCCGCCACCCTCAGTATATGGGGCCGGCGCCTTACCGACTGAGCCACAGGCACCGCCCTATATATATATTTTTTTTTAATATTTATTTTTTTTTTTGTGGTTTTTGGCTGGGGCTGGGTTTGAACCCGCCACCTCCGGCATATGGGACTGGCGCCCTACTCCTTGAGCCACAGGCGCCGCCCCGCCCTATATTTTTCTTAATGTGAGTTCCTCATTGTAGTATCTGATTATCTCCCAATTTCCTTCATTCATCTCCCACCACTTATATTACTGTCACAACAATCTTCTTAATTCAGAAATAGAAGCATGTTCAATCAAATCTCTCCTTCCTACCACACTACAAACTTTATTGTTAAGAAAATCATACTGGCAACAATTCTTTTTAAGTTTTAAAACCGTGTCTTTATTGGGCTCCTTCCTTCCTTTCCTTCCCATTCATTCATTCATTCATTTCTTTATCCGTCCATTCATTCGTGCAGTAGACATTTACCACAACCACCCACGTACTGTGCTGTGGGCTGAGAATGCAAATATGAACAAAAGTAAATCCTGCCTGTGCCAGTTAACAAGCTAGGAGATTGGCAGAAAGAAGGAAGGATAGGCAGGGCCAAGGTAAGGATGTGGTTAGAAATAAATGAACTAGGGGGAAAAAGGTAATGCAGTACAATGGGCAGCTGCAGGAGGCCAAAGACAGGGTAGTATGACCGTTACAAGGAAGAGAAGTCCAACTACCCATCCGGTAGCCCAGAGGCAGCAAGTGAGCCAGCGAGATGTACAGGTGGGTCTCCCACACAGCAGGATTCTCAGTAGCCAAGCCAGCAAAACCCACCGTGTCTCGCAGGGTAGCTTCACTTTCCGCCATGCTCAGTCGCATCTGAGTAATGAGCCTGCTAGTGTCCTGAACTCGGTTCTGATACTGACTTCCCAGGGCCCGAACTCTTTCCACTGTCATCTTGAGGTCGTCCAGGCGGTTCTGGAAGCTGTTCTCCCGGCTCCTCACCTTGGCCAACTGGAGACTGAGGGCTCTACTAGCACCTAAACACAAAGAAGGAAAAGATGGATGAGCACCTTCTGGGTTAGGATACGAGAGTTATTAAACATAGTGGAGGATGACTGGCTAATGGCAAAGTTACAAAAACCCAATAGATACACGTGTGCAACCAGTATTTTATCTCCATCAGTCAGGCCCCAGGGGAATGTCACAAATAGTTCTTCTACCTCTACCAGGGCTAGTTGGAGACACCTGCTGAACTAATGTCCACAGAAGACTCCGTGACCTAGTGTAGGACTATGAATTCTCTCCTGTCTAAAGAGGGAAGTTGGTATCATCACCTTCTGAAATCTGGGCTTCTCTCAGAATGTCCCGGAGGGCCTGCTCGGCCTGCTGCATCCTGCCTTCCAGCTCTGTATTGGGTACTGCTCCGCCACCACTCTGCGCCTTTGAAATCAGGGCCTCCAGGCTCTGAAGCTGCTGCATGAACTGATCCATCTGAAACCACAAAAGTGGATCATACAGAGGATGGAAACAGTGGTCCAATACTAGGCAAGCAAGGGATAAAATCTAAAAGTCCAGAAATGTTCGGCATGTCATGATGGTTAACAGTTTAGGCTTTAGAGCTTAGATTCCTTGAGCTTGAATCCTGGCCCAACTACTCACTGTCGGTGTGACTTTGGGCAAGCCACTGTCTTTATCTATAAAATGGGAATAATAAAAAATAATAATAATACTTCCTAGAGTTATTACTGGGACCACAAGAGTTACTATTTGTAAAGTGCTTAAAACAGTACCCGGCACAAAGAAAGTGCTATAAAAGGCTTATTAAATAGATACATTCTGGGTGGTGCCTGTGGCTCAAGGAGTAGGGCGCAGGTCCCATATGCCGGAGGTGGCGGGTTCAAACCTAGCCCTGGCCAAAAACCAAAAAAAAAAAAAAAAAAAAAAATAGATACATTCTAAAGAACATTTGTTCTACATTTGGAATTCTGTTTGGGCCTTATTCTCCACCACTCCTCATTCCAGAAAAATAATAATTAATAATTAACAACAGTATCGAGTTTATTTCTCTCTGGAATTCAAATGAGAAGTTTCTGGAAGCCATTCCTGTTTGGAAAGCCGTGATACCTCCTGGAGTACTCACACCTTTTATGTTTACGTTTTTCTTCATTTGGGGGGTGGGGTCTAACTGGAAAGTGGCACATTGCAGTGGAGAACATGAAGCTCAGAGTCAGAGGACATGTGTGGGATTCCTGGTTCCACCTAGCCATGCCACTTTGTAAAACTGCAAGCATTTTTGAGACTTTGACCATTGAAAACTGAAGTCAGAATACTTGTTCTTTCAACTTGACTAAGTTATCATGAGTGTCCAAATGAGACAATATCTGGAAAAGGAGTTTTGAAAATGACATATATGAAAACCTAAAGCTGGAGTATTATTATACAGAACTTTTAAAAATAAAGTAATTTTTAAAGAAAGAAAGAACCTCTCACAGAGGTTCTGGATCTGTGACAGAACTACCAAGTGGATGCTTGAGGATTTGCTTCTGTGGGCACAGGGGACAGAAGGGCGAAGCACGCACACCTGAATCTTCACTTGATTATAACAAGCTGGACAGTTGCTTAATGCCTCGTGCTCACAGTTAAGGCCACCAAATCCTGGCTTGCAGACACAGCTGCCATCACTTCGACACTCTACAGCCTCTGAGCCCATTGGGTTGCAGTTGCAAGCTGGAGATAAGAGACAAATGGAGCATTTACATCAAATTAATCCCAGAAACTGGAGGCATAGTGAAAATACAAGGAAGATGAAATCTCTAATGTCAGAGATTAGAGAGTCTCTCTGATCTCAGAGAATTCTTCTTTGCCCTTATTAATGCATTTTGTGTTGGAGTCATCTCTTGGCTATGTGCATCTTCAAACACATTCCTAATACAGACAGGTCTTAGGAACCATCTGGCAGGTTTGTTTGGTGCATGTGGATACAGGGAGATTACAACAGTCTGACCTTTCTGGCAGCCCTCATTTTCTTCCTCCCATTAAACTGAAAGCCTATTAGATGTTCCATCGGCACTCTGGCTTTGCTCTTGAGGTGAATGACATTTCTTCCAGACCCATTATACACCTGATGTAGACATTTCCCTCTATTTTATAGATGAGGAATATGAGCTCAGCAGAGTTGAGTAATTTGCCCAAGGTCACACGGCAAGTAAATGGCAGGCTTCAGTGAGAGCTCAGAAAGAACCAATGTTCTCTTCCTTCTGGTCTGCTGCCTTGGTGTGGGAAACACAGTAGGAAAGCAGCATCTTTACTCATTCGATCAAATTGGTTGAGCACCTACTATATGCTAGGTTCTGTTTTAGGAGATAAGGCTATAACAGTGGGTGAGGCACTGCTCTGATGATTGCAGTGGTTCTCTGGGTGACAGAGATTCTCTGAGTTGTTCTATCTTCAATGCTTATAAAACACCAGTCACATATCTAAGTATACTTCCATTATTTGCATACACATTTGTATGCCTTCCTTTTCAGCATACAAGTTCTTTTGGAGCCAGGATGACTTATTCATTATTATAACCTCAATGTCTAGGTCCACACTGGGTAGATGGTAGGTTCTTGATAAAAGATAGTTGAATGAAGAAATGTGTGATCTAAAAGCCAGTGAAATGTCTATTAATAACTCAGAATTATAGCTACAAGGATAGTTAGAATATGTAGCTAGAATTATAGAGTTTACAGTGTGCTTCCTCGTATCTACCACTTTGAGTTAAATATTATTCATTCATACAAGGAAACAGGCTCAGAAGGATTAATTGGCATCATCAGCATAATAATTGGTATGTTACAAAACTGGACTTGAACTCAGTACTGCTGAGGGAGCTTCTCCTCTCATGGGGTGATTTCCAGTATATCACAGCTACCCCGGAGGTTGGGGTCAGGGCTGGTCTGGCCCATAAATCCCTGAGGGATTGTGCCCCTAGGGAGAAACCTCAGCTTGCACAGAGATCCTCGGGCATTTCCAGGCAGAGACTGGTATGAATGAGAGGCTGTGGGCTCCCTGCAGACCAGGAGTCCCCCAATCTGGGCTTCTTATAATAAGCAAGCTTCTGAGTTCTGGGCACCAGGGTTGGCTTGGGACTCAGGGGTGAGTCTGTGCTGCAGACCAGCTCTTCTAGAATATAACACGTGCTATGGTTGGAAGGAACAGCTGGGCAAGAGGAGCGGTCTGCACATTCGTGCTTTGATCTGAATCTGCCCTCAGGAATGCTCCCCAATAGCTGCTGCTTTGAAGCCATCTCCTTAGGAAAACTTTCAACTGTTACCTTTTAGCATATCTATCATGCTGGCTTCCTGAGAGGGTCTCTTGAACTACTTTGCAGTCCATTCCCCTCCCCACTGCAGTTTGTTCAGGCTTAGCCTTGAGTCATTTATTACTTTCCTATGACAGCTTTTGCAGCCACTTCCCTGCCAGCCTGCCTGGGGATTGGGCATATCTCCTCTTTCACTTTGGAATGTAAACCTGACCTTTTCTCCACTTCTCCCTCCCAGCTTTAACCCAGCTCTGACTACCATAGCCCTATTACAAGGGAAACTGGCCCTCGACAGGTAAGAAGTCCAGGCCACTCACGGCCAGTTTGGTCAGAAAGGCGAAGCAGCATCATGATATTAAGTGCCATCTCCCCTCACTGACATGTGTACATGCTAGTGAGCTCACATGTACACATCTACACACACACACAAAGAGACACCTCTCCGGGGTTGCAGTCCCACCTCGGCACTTGTCTGCTGGGTTGGGAGCCAGCGGGTCCCCAAAGTAGCCTGCTTTGCACTGGTCGCAGTAGACGCCGGCTGTGTTGTGGATGCACTTTAGACACCTGCCGGTCAGCCGGTCACAGTTCCCTGAGGCACTGGGGTCCACATTGTTGTTGCACTGACAGGGCAGACAGGGCCTCACTGGGCCACGTTCTCCAAAGGGGTCCCCAAAGTAGCCATCAGCACAGAGCTCACAGCGGGCACCTGGGAAGGAAGAAATGGCCAAGCCCAAGTGGGCATTCCTTGGCAGCAACCAGCTGCGGAGCATTTTCAACTGGTGTGCGTGAGAGACTCTTCAGTGTGCCGCAAAAATGCTTAAAGATCATTAATTCAATTCGTTTTGAAAGTATATTCTTTTTTCACTCTTTTTTAAAAATCAACATACTCTAAGTGTGCTGTGGACGTTTAATTATAGGTTCAAGTGTGCCGGGAGATTAAAAAAAGGCTGAAGATCGCAGTTCTAGAAGAGCCAGGGAAATGCGCTTGCCCTGGGAGGCCAGAACAACACCCTCAGGAGCAGGTGCACGTGAAGGACTGGTTCTCTCACTCCGGGGGCACCTCGGATTTTAGAACTGAGCGGCACCACTAGGAGGCTTAACTAGCTAGTTGGGGGCAAAGCTAGCAGCTCCACAGAAGGGGTGAGATACCACCAACGCGGCTGCTGAAGAATTACTTCTTCTTTTAGACTGGCCAGCAGAAGACAGGACATTTCAGAGGTCCCTAAGTTTTCCCTCTTTACCTTGGTTCATTAAAAAAAACAAAACCAACTTAAACCATGTATCTCATCTGAAAACATTACCTCCTAGTTACAAGCCTCCCCAAACTGCCTTGGATGTTTCCTCCATAACTGTACACTGCCCTGCACGTCACCTCTTGGGCACTATCTGATCTTTCAGACATCAATTTTAGAATGAGTACATTTAGATTAACCCTAAGTAATCATAATTTCCTAGAAATTCTTTGGAATGATGCTATTTACATGAATTCGTGACATAGGACGGGAAGAAGCAGGTGGCAGAGCAGGCCCAGGGTCTTACCGGTGACCCCGGGGGGGCAGTTATTGCACACCACCTCGTCCGTCTCGGGCATCACCGAGCAGCTGAATCCATTGTGACAGGGGCAGGGCTTGCAGCTGCGAGGGTCGTGCGGATCGTTGTAGAAACCAATGGGGCAGTCGGCACACTCAATGTCAGGATTCTCATCCCCCGAGTAACAATCTCCTGGGAGGCAGAAGATGGAGGGGAAGAGAAGTGAGCAAGGTCAGACAATACATTTCCTTCAATAAGGATGATGCTGGGGTCAGATGGTAGAAAGTCAAAGCCTTCTTTGCTGAAGTTTTCCCCTGAAGCATCTGAGCACTGGCATTTACCCCTGCTCTAGTTCCAAATTCAGATTTGGCTAAGACTCTGAATCTCACCCTCACTCTCCCATGCTGAGTAGACAAACACTTCCTTTACTGTCTATAACTTAACATGGTCCCCCCTGCTCCCAGGCCCAGCACCCCTTAGAACACTACTTGCCTTTGATCTCCCCACACAATTCTTGCAATTTGACACCAACTCCCCAACCCAGCACTGAACCATGACAGTCATTTCCTGTAACCCAGCACCTTTCTCACAACCTTGTGGCATTTCCATAATGAAAAGGATTGAGCGTAATAAGGCGCCACGACCGTCTTCACTGACTCCAGCTCTACTCTCCTAATCCTCTCCCCTCTCTGAAGTGAGTTCAGGCATGGTCTTTCTTACACAGCTCTATGTCTTCCACAGAAGACCCAGCCACCTAGTCCAGGTACTGTCCCACTCTCACTCACCAGTGTCCGGGTCACAGGCCCCACCCCCTTGGCAGTTGCATGGAATACAGGTGCCAAAAGGCCCCAGTCTTGCAGAATCTCTTTTGTAGCCAAAAGCACAATCCTGGCAGAACTGTCCCTTGTACCCAGCAGGACACACACAGTGCTCAACCCAGGGTGCTGGGGCTCCAGAGACAGGACGGGCTGAGATCAGGGTCACATTGTCAATGTACCCAGTACCTGCAAGAAAGGCCAGGTTAGAAGAGTAGCAAGTGGTAAGGTCTAATGATCTAAAGTCGGATCTGTCGGAATTTTTTTTCTCTTAACTCCCTATCAGAGAAAGGCAGTGTTCACACATCAAGCCACAAGCAACCGATCATCCTCACTGAGCGCATGGGCTCTAGAGTCAGAAAACTCAAGGCCTAAATTCTGCCTCCACCCTCACGAGCTGTGTGAACCAGGCAAGTCACCCAGACTGTGTTTTCTCAAGTATACAAGACAACCAACAGTGGCATCTATCCCCCATCACGGTTGTGAAAATTAAATGAGACAATGCATATATTATAATGTATCTGGCATGTAGTAAGGATTCAACAAATTGTTAGTAAACACCTTTGCTACTTCCCATTTCATTTGTGCATCAGTGACATGGAAATGGCGCATGTTAGCCATGCTTCCTTTTTACATGAGTGCTGAAAAGTTTAAGGAACTCTTGTTAAATAACTCAAATTGGTGCTCAGCACGATGGCTCACTCCTGTCATCCTACCACTCTGGGAGGCTGAGGCAGGCAGATTGCTTGAGCTCAGAGGTTCCAGACCAGCCTGAAAAAGAGCAAGTCCTCATCTCCATTTAAAATAGAAGAACCGAGGCAAGAGGATCGCTGGAGCCCAAGAGTTTGAGGTTGCTGTGAGCTCTGATGACGCCTCGACACTCTACCCAGGGCAACAGAGTGAGACTCTGTCCCCAGAAAGAAAAGAAAAGACAAAAACTCCAATTGAGATTAGGAGGACCCAACAGAAGAGGTTCAAAGAAGGGAATTAACACAATATATAATGTTAAATATAGTAGCATCAAGTATAAACCCCAAAGGAAAAGCTAAAGAACAAATAGAACTGGGCCTTGATGCTATTTCCTAGCTAAGGAAATGTGTCCATTTGTTGTGGAGTGTCTTTCTCAAATGATCAGCTTTAATCTAATTTCATATACTCTTTTAGCGAGGTAGCATCATTCATTCTTCATTGGTGCTGACCTCTTTTTAGAGAAACATTCTTTTTTCAAAAACTTCTTCTAGACTGTAAAAATTTAGACTCAATCAGAGACTCTAAGTCAAAACCATCAAGTAGTTTTCTACTTGTTTGGAGACTGTCACCACCTTGAAGAGCTAAAATAAGTTAAACTAAAACTGAAGAAGAGGGCGGCGCCTGTGGCTCAAGGAGTAGGGCGCCGGTCCCATATGCCGGAGGTGGCGAGTTCAAACCCAGCCCTGGCCAAAAAAAAAAAAACTGAAGAAGAGCGAAATCCATCCACTTACTGTATTCTCCATACGTAGCTCGGATTTGGAGGGCTGTGAGGTTCCGCAGTAACCTCCGATACTCAAAATAGCTCAGCTGGGGGCTCCAATTACTGCTTGGATGTTCATTTAACCTGCATAATTTAAAACCAAAAGCTCTAAAAATCTGACTCTTATCACATCCCTACCCGATACAAACTATGTCCAAGAATGCGGGAATAGTTAAGCCCCTTCATAGTCCTACTTAGAGGGGGATACAGGACTGGTAACCAGTCCAGTGAGCATGAACTTGGAGCTTCCTCTCTCCCCCACAGGAAGTAATGACAGGCGTCCCTGTGTGGAAAGTCTAGATCCAGGGGCCATGTCACCAGAAGCTTGGTCTCAAGTCAAAGCTAGAAAGATACCACTTTCTAGTCTTGACCATGCAAAATCATGATATTAGATATTAGATGATATTAGAAACACCTGTGAGTTCCAGAAGTTCTGCCCCTCAAGAGCTACCACTCATTTTTGGTTTGGGTTTTTTAAACAAGTTATTTGTTATCTAAGCCCACTTCACTTACTTTTTTCAAAAATCAGTTTCCACTTTTTGCATCGTCAGCATCCGATCCTTCCTAATCTGGCATCACAGTGCCTCACTGCATCATGCCATCAGCCTCTGTGCCACTCTTTTACATTTTGTTTTGTTTTTTACTGACCATCTCTTCCAGAAACAACCCTACCCCTTTCCTTTCACTCACTGATTCATTAAACAAAAGCTGACTGTGCACTAGGTTTAGGCTAGAATCTGTGTCAGGCTGGAAGACACAGAGACAGGCCGGGGAGGAAGGTGGGCAGAGAAATGGTCAGAATCAATGCAGTGAGCGCTGTAACAAATGCACGCGGAGATGCGTAGAAACATGTGAGGTGGCTGTCACTTTACCTGGGATTCTGAGAAGGCTAATACAGAAGAAGAAGATGTAAGCTGAGCCTCAAAGAGTAAGTTCACCAAGCAAGGGCATTGTGCATCGTGAATAAGGAGAAAAAGCAGCACTGGGCACACCTTGTGTGAGTGCTAGGGTCTTCTTTTCTCTATTCTCGTTACCTCTGCTCTGGTGAGGCCCGCAAGCACCCTCACTTGAGCCACAGTGAAAGTGCTCTGATGGTCTAGTTAAAGATCCTACCCGCACTTTCCTCTACACCAGTGATTCAAGCAGTGTGCCATAAGAGGATCTTGAAAGTGCTGCAAAAATTTTTAAAGACCATTAATTCAATTATTTTTGAAAGAAGTTCAAAGCACAGTAAGTGCATTCTTTTTCTTACTTTTTTTTATCAACATAATTTAAGTGTGCTGCGGAAGTCTAACTATAGGTTCAAGTGTGCTGTGAGATAAAAAAGATTGAAAAACCCTGCTCTACACAGTTCCTGTATTTGCGCCCAGCCTTCACACTGGCCACGGCACTTCTCAGCTTACCACTCTCAGGGGCTTCCCATCGCTTTCCTGGCATGGACAAGATCTAAGCACCTTGACATGACATAAAAGACTCTGAGGATGAGTCCTTTTCCAAACCCTTCAAACAAATCTACCCTTCTCCCCTGTACAAGGGGTGCCAAAAAAAGATATGCACATTTTAAGTGATGTTATCTATTACTTTTTGTAATTGAATTGGATTGCTCAAAAGACGAGGTTAATCAGATGAATGTTAGCATCACCCTGCAGCAGGTATGAATAAGATAACTTTTTCTCTTAAAATGTGTATGCGTTTTGGGGGCACTCTTTGTATATGCTATGTTCCAGCCATAACTATTGCTTAACAGTTCCTGTCTATATTATCTCTCTCCATACCCCACCCCATATTCACATGTGAAGCTTGTCTTTCTCTGACTTGTCCCCCTGCAAAAGCCCCCTGTGCTTTTTCAGTCTCAGCCCCTATGATGTCTCCTCTGTGAAACTTTCCCTGACTCCTCCAGGCAGAATGAGGTTCTTCCTAAAACCCCCTCAACATGCCCTACCACTAAATTATCCCGATGTATTGTTTGATTTTTGACATGTTATATAATCCTACTAGATTACAATTTCTTGGAGGGTAAAGACCACGTTCCATCTTCATTTCCCAGCCTCTAAGGCAGTCCTGAGCACTTAGTAGGTACAGTGCCCTTCCCTGACCTGCCTGAATGCACCCGGTTCAGAACGCCATGGATCCCCCTCCCCCACAGGCTTCCCAGGACCTTGTTCCCGGCTCCTTCTCTGCCCTCCCTGCTCCCTGCATTCCTCTCTCACACTTCATGCTCCACTCATGCTCAACCACTCGGGATTTCCTAAATGCATAAAACTTTCTCAAGCATGGTATGTCCTAGGCCTCATTAACCTTTCCCTCCCTTTCTCTCTTTAGAACGCTGCCCTTCACATTTGTCATGTCTTCCTGGGAAGCTCTCCCTGGTCAGTCCAGTGGGAGTCAGTTAGAACGCCTGTGTCCACCTTGTCTGTCTTAATCATCAGCTTATTTTTCTTTCCCATGGGCTTGTCAGCTGCTTGAGGGAAGGATCATGTCCTGTCTCAGCACAGAGCGCCCTGCCTGGTGCTCAGAAAAGCTTGCTAAACAAATGAATGATGACTGAATGAAAGATCAAAGGAATTGGACTTTAGTCTTGGTTTGCTCTATTTGCCCTGCTTGTGAACTCTCTTTGTACCTGAATGTGTAAGTCTTGGTGATCCCACAAGGCAGCGTCTTGCCAAGTGGCATCAAGGGAGCTGTGATCCGTAGCCCAGCGCCTTCCAGGATCACATCGTGGGCAGATGGGTGTCTGCCTCCTCTGTCCACACGGTAGTCAAAAGACAGGCTTTGCCCATAGCTCACCTGTTGATTCCCACGAAATTTGGCTGTGAAACAGAGTTTTAAAAGATTGAGATCAGTTGTGAAACGGGAGAGGTAAACACACATGCAAGCTGGCCTTAACGTCATCGATTTCTGTCGGAGTCCTATGTTACCCTACCCAAACCATCCTGCAGAACAGTCAGAACCTGGCACTGAACACGGTTATGCCACTTTTGGCATAGCCACCAGTTACTAAAATGCTAAAAGGGCCTCATTATAGGACAATCCCATCTATTACACGAATGATAGCATGGCCCTTAGGACAGATTAATAGGTAAAGACCACAGCAACAGTACCACGTGGTCTAAGATTCTTTATTGTTTAGAGAATACTTTCACAAACATTACCACATTTGATGATAATAATTCTTGGAGTTAGGCATTACTATTCCCATTTAATAGAGAAAACTGAATTTCAGAGAGGTTAAGAGAACAGCTTGCTCAGGATGGGAACTGGGATCCGAGTTCTAGCTAGAGCTTTTCCACTCAGGCACATACCTCTCACGGATATATATATATATATATTTTTTTTTAAATTAAATCATAGCTGTATTAATGCGATAATGGGTCACCATGATGGATATATTTTTAACTTACAAGTGTTTGTAGCTTTAAGAAATGCCTTATTGCCTTTCCATTTGCTTCTCAACAGACCCACAGATTTGACCACAGTCCTTGATTTGGTAGCAAATCCAGAAACGTCCCATTTGATTAAAGCGGGCATCTCAGCCAGGGTCTGACCTCCGGGACACCCCATTCTGCTTGACTGGGCCACGTCCTAGTGATGTTACCAAACTGGGCTTCATCTCCACTGCTTTCTGGGGATACTACTGCCTTGAACACTAAGTGACGTGGTTTCCACATTTTCTAACTTCATTTTTCTATCTTAGCTTCCTATAGTCTTATAAATTGGCCTCTATAGGAACAATTATCCCTCACATACCAGGAGCCACAAAATAGACAGGGTCGGATCGTCGGGCTGAGCTGAACACATCCTGATGGCGCTGTGACCACTGGAGCTTCGCTGGAGACCCATTTCTTTGGACAGCCTTCCAGCCATCAGCATCTGGACACAAATAAAACCAGCGTGCACTCGAGACAAACCCTCACTGTCTAGTGGTTAAACAAGGCAAGACTTGCCTGCCATAAAGTCCTGGTCATAAGTGGTAGCAGGTGGGGGGTTCTCAGCACTTCCACATCTGCATTCAGTCCTCAAAGTTCCCCGTGTGCCCCTCTACCGGGATCTCAACTTCACCCACTTCCACCCCCCACCCTCCAGCTGCTTGGACTGCGCTCCCATGTGAGTTGGACTCATGGTAAGAGAGCAGATTTTCATCTGTCTGTAATTTGGATCCTTATGTATTGACATAAACAGGGTCTGGCTTGATGAGGTGAGAGGGTTCCGTATATTTTAAGAGAAACTCAGAGCTGAAATAATGTCAATTCCCAATATCTCTATAGTGCTCTGTAGCTCGGTAACTAATTTCATATAAAATAACTCATTTAATGTACACGAAAGCAGCATTATTAGTGAATGAGAATGCCAAGAATGCTCCCCTCAAATCCCCAATCCAAACAAATACTTCTTTTGGGCTTTGAAAACAATGGGGATGGGCAGTGCAGGGAGATAAAAGTCTATTCTCCTTTTATTCTTTTAAGTTATTCATATGCTAATCTGAGAAACCGTACAACTATAATTTTTTAAAGACATCAGGTGTGCCCATTGCCTGGCAAAACAGTGCACGTTAAACACAAGAAGGACATTGATAAAGATGATGCAGGAATCCATCCTGTGGTTGGGGAGGTGGCTGGCTGTAAGCACAAACCCCTGTGCATTTAAAACCAAAAGCCTAGGAGATGGAAGGGTGTACCTCGCTGGAAGGTGGAGCTGATCTTATGGATGCTGTAGTCTGCAGAGCTGTGGCAGCTGGCTGAATGCCCGTAGCAGAAACACTGGGTGCAGCCCTCAGGGTTTCCCCTATCCAGATGATAGTAACCTGGGCGACACCTGCAGCAGCATTTTGGAATCAGGATAATGTTACAGGTTACTTTTTATTCCATATAGAGAGTATGATGATGGAGTCAGCCTAGTTCTACCTTCTCTCCCACTTGGCCCTACTAACTCCCAGAGAGGGGATGTACCATGTCTCATATACCACCTCCACTCCCAGACCATGTGAGGGACAGTTTCCCAAGCGAGAGAGCATGCGGGGGCATTCACTCTCTCCCCCCATGGTAGAACAAAGTCACCTTGGTCTTGGAGGTCTGACCCCATCCTTGGGGAGGAATTAAGTGCAGGTCAGTTGGGCAGGCAGGGAGGGGTGGAGCAGGCATATGCCAGCTGCCCTGTCCTAAAGCATGTGTTTAATAGGGACAAAAGAGTGTGCAGCAGGGACCAGGAGATGCAGTTATACCGACCCCTTCACAAGACCACTAGGTATTGATCCCCATCTCTGTCGCTGTACCCTGGCTCTATCTCATGCAGGAAAAAGGTGGGAAAACATTTGACAAAGACTAAGGATGCGAGAGACACTCTCCAAAAGGCAAGTGTAGGCTTGCATTCCAGCCTCCTCCCAGTGGCTCCCCTGAGGACCACAGCTGCCAGCAAGTCTTAGATGTTGGGGGTCACAGAGAAGAGGGCAGGAAAAGCTGGGGAGGACTCGTATTGCCTCTGTCAAGTTAACTGCATCCTTTCCTGTGAAATGATGATAGTTTAAATCATCACTTATTTACCACTCACATTGTGCCACACGCCTTATGTATACTTTCCCACATGAGCCTCCCTACCATCCTCTGTGATAGGAATTATTATTTGCGATTTTCTTAGATGAGACCAAGGACAAAGAGGTTTAGAAACTTGTCCAAGGACATAGAGAGTTGGGTTAGCAGCTCAGGCGAGATTCAAACTCTTTAGCATCTGCCTCCAAATCATGTCGTCTGGATCATATGTTGGTGGAGGCATGTCCATTACATAATGTCACAGAAAAGCAGGTTAGCTACAACGAGTAGACGCTTCAGAGAACAGTTGTAAATAAGCAAGCATTGTTGTTGTTTTTTTCTCCAAGAGCAAGGGTTAAAAAAATTATTATGGGCTCAGCGCCCATAGCACAGTGGTTATGACAGCAGTCACATATACCGAGGGTAGCGGGTGTGAACCCAGCCCAGGCCAGCTAAACAACAATGACAACTGCAACAAAAAATAGCTGGGTGTTGTGGCAGGCACCTGCAGTCCCAGCTAGTTGGAAGGCTGAGGCAAGAGAATCGCTTAAGCCCAAGAGTTTGAGGTTGCTGTGAGCTGTGACGCCACAGCATTCTACCGACTCTGTCTCAAAAAAAAAAAGTTATTATGGTTTCTATGGAAAGGAAATCTGTAGATTAAAAGAGATCAAAAAAACAAGGAAGGAAGGGAGGGACCAGAGGGAGGAGAGGGAATAGAAAGGAAGGGGAAGGAAGGGAATCGTGCAAAACTAAATGGTACTATTTAGGAATATAGCAAGGTAATAAATTATAAAGAAAAGCAAGAAAGTAATTACCATAAAAGTCAGAATAGTGCTCACTTCTGGGGAGAAAGGAAGGTGGTGTCACCAGGAGGGCACATTTTTAGTAGAGGTCTGTTTCTTATAGATAACATTTGTTTCGTGTGGCTTTCGATTTCTGTGTTAAATTTTGAAATTAGAAAGGCTTTCAGCAAGTGACTCCTCTTTTAAAACTGAAACTATTTTTCCCTGCCCTCACCTCAGCAGCAAGGAAGCCCTGAAAACACTAGCTAGGAATGTAGTTGGCATTTCCTCGCCCAGGTAGAAGTGACTGGCAGGGTGCCAAAGAACTGCTTTCTTACTTTTACGGCAATGAGGAAAAAGTCTTTACCTCCCAGGCCAGCCTCAGAGCCCCTGCTCACAGCAGTCTCAGGGAGGGGAGCATTTTAAGTCTGAGCAGTTTGTCCTTAACAAAGGCCCTGCCCCAGCAGCTGAGGCTGGATGGCCCCTCACTGCTCCACCTGGCTCAGTGTGCTGCCGCCCAAATTCTCTCACGCTGTTGCCAGTTCCTGGTGCCACCAGCCCATCCCCGGGGCAGTCCCTTTTCCGAACACGATGGTTATACATTGCCATGTGTTGGGACATTCCCTCTTGCAAGGATTTTCCCAACATGTTTAATTAGGCCAGGCCTTTCCCGGGACCAGCCCACGTCATGTGATCTCATTATCACACACCACCTTGTACGGGGCACCTGGAGTCCAGAGCCAACCGGTGAGGGAGCTCTCTGGGGCCTTGTGCCTCTGCCCAAGCACAAACAAAAGAAAGGGCACAGAGCAGAGTATACAGTTCAGTGAGATTTGAGAGTTCAGTTGTATTTGTTTTTAAAGCCTAGTTTCTGAGGACAGAGAAGGAAAAAAGATATATTCTTTAAGCTTCCCTTTCCATAATGGCACTCAGAGGGCTGATTTTCTAGCTAGTTGCCAAGGCACTCTCTGCAGTCTATAGGGTTCACACAGACCTATCACAGCGTTCTCCAGTGACAGCTGCCTTGCAGACACAACGGCCCGAGTCACAGGGCCCCGCGATGCCAGCTGGATCACAGTCACACTTGGAGTCTCTGAGAAAGAAGAAAAAGAAAATTAGGGACACGTTTCCAAATGCTTCACAACTATGCACATAAGGGCCATCTGCTCACAAGCAAACGTCACTATGCTGGGCAAGTTCTTCTTCCATGAGACTTCTAGCAATCGTGTCCATGTGGCTCTCACAGCCTTACAGACTCGGTTGTCCGTGCCAAGTGCTGCCCAGAGCGTGGGTGGCTGGCAGCAGCCCCACCATGAACTGTATGCTATGAACCCCTCATGTGACCAAGCTGCTCACTAAACTGCTTACTTTACTTTGGTTGACTATTTGATTCCCTGACATTTTAAAACATTTTATCATTTGTTTCTCTACTTAATTTAATGATGTCTGCTTTTACCCTGATTGATTCCATTTACCTGCTATTTTAGTCCGTTCAATTCTTTGTTTAGGTAATACCTATACTGAGATAGAATTCATTTCAGCTGGGTGCAGTGGCTCACACCTTCCATCCCAGCACTCTGGGAAGCTGAGGTGAGAGGATCACTTGAGCCCAGGAGTTCAAGACCAGCTTGAGCAAGAGTGAGACTCCATCTTTACTAAAAATACAAAAATCAGCTGGGTGTTGTGATGAGCACCTGTACTCGGGAGGCTGAGGCAGAGGATTGCTTGAACCCAGGAGTTTGAGGTTGCTGAGCGCTAAGCTGATGCCGTGGCACTCTAGCTTGGGTAACAGTAAGTTACCGACAGTAAGACTCTGCCTAAAAAAACAAAACTAAACTAAAGAATAAAAAAGAGAGAGATAATTCTTTTCATATACCATGTAATTCATTCATTTAAAGGTCCAATTTAATGGGTTTTTTTTTTTCCAGAGATAGAGTCTCACTTTGTAACCCTCTGTAGAGTGCTGTTACTTTATAGCTCACAGCAATCTCAAACTCTTGGGCTCAAGTGATTCTCCTGCCTTAGCCCCCTAAGTAGCTGGGAACACCGGCACCCACCACATGCCCAGCTATTTTTTTTTTTTTTTTTTTTTTTCAGTTTTTGGCTGGGGCTGGGTTTGAACCTGCCACCTCTGGTATATGGGCATGGCACCCTACTCCTTTGAGCCACAGGTGCCACCCGTGCCCAGCTATTTTTAGAGATAAGGTCTCACTTTTGTTCAGGCTAGTCTCAAATTTGTGAGCTCAAGCCATCCACCCACCTTGGCCTCCCAGAGTGCTGGGATTACTTACAGTTGCGAGCCACTGCGCCCAGCAGCAATTTAATGGTTTTTAATTAATTTTCAATTTGTACAGACATCACTACAAATATTTTTTCCAGATACTAATTTTAAAACATTTTCATCCTCCAAATAAAAATCCTGTTCCCTTTAGCAATTGCTCTTCTCCCCTTCCCAGCTTTCCTCCTGCCCTCTCTACCCCAGCCGGCCCCTAATCTACTTTATTTCTCTATAGATTCACCTATTCTAGACATTTTCTCTAAGTAGAATCAGACCGTATGTGGCCTTCTGTAATCGGTTTCTTTCACTTAGCATAATGTTTTCATACTGTACCGGGTATCAGTACATACGTATGTTCTTTTGATGGCTGGGTAGAATTCTATGGATACACCACATTTTTTTTTTTCATTTATCCATTAGCTGATGGACATTTGGTGCTACTTTTTAGCTATAATGAACACATGTATACAAGTTTTTGTGTAGACATATACACTTTCATTTCTCTTGGGCATACACCTAGGGATAGAATTGCTGGATTTGATTGACTTTTGTGTGTGTGTGAGACAAGACTTTCTCAATGAAGGTATCAGCACTTTCGTTTAATTCTTGCACAGTCTTCCCTGTCTCTGTCACTCTTTTTTGCACACAATCATGTGTCTACCTCACGGTTCTAAACCCAGGTGTGTCATCTTTTCCATGATCTGCTCCTCCTCTGCTTGCCCTATGACCCACCCAAATCCTGCGCAAGCCTGGAGTACCCTTGACAGACACGAGGTTCAGTCAGGCTTATGGCCTCTCCTGCTCCTGCTCTTTCAACTGAAGCCTCCTCCCTCTCTTAGCTCCCTCCCCGTTACTGATGGGGACTGTTGAACAGACATGCATTCCTCATCTACTGGGTTCCTAGAAGTGGGGAGAGATACTGAGAAAAACCAGACACAACCACATTTGTTAGGAATCTCCAGGCTGGGCAGGAAGGCATGAGCCCCCACAGCTGCACTGGGGCCCCCTGGACGTGGGAGAAGTGGACAAGAGATCTTGAGAAAAACAAGAGTCAGAATATGGAGGGGAGGGGGCTGATGAGGGGAGGTCTCTGGAGAGACAAGGGATGCCCAGAAAGCTCTGCAGGCTCAGGGAAGGCAGAGTGTTCAAAGCCAGGGCCAAGGCCACTCGCTGGGCTCTTTGCAGAGGAGAGGAAGGCTGGTATGGCTGCAGAGAGTGAGGAGCAGAGGGGCAAGATGCCTAGGGAAAGCCTGGGCATGGGCAGAGAGGACATGGAGGAGGACCTTGTGGCCCCATAGGCCTTGATCCCTTTGTACTTCAATCTGAGTGGGGGGGAACTAAGGGAGGTAGCCAGCAGGTTTTAAATTTCAGGTTTTAAAAGGGTTGCAAAGGCAGTTTGGGCCAGGGGAGGGTCTCTGAGGATGATCTAAAAGAATCATGAAAAGGGCAGAAGAGAATAATCTCTGCAAAGTCCCAGTGAGACCAAGACAGCCAGGACAATGCAGGTACGGCTGGAGGGTGGTTGCTGCCAGGGCCAGGGCTGGCAGAGTGACAGGGAGCACTTCTGTGGGTGGCCCTCCCACAGATGCTTCACGCCAACCTCTTTTCCCTCTAGCCATCCCAACCCCCTGCCAGCTCTGCATCTCTGCAGACCAGTTTTGTGACATATATAATCCATCTTCTTCCACAAAGGAATTTGAAGAGAGACAGAGAATATTGCAAACTAGAGGCAACAAACATTATGCAGGACAGTTCTACACCAAACTCACTGGTCCCATGTTAGAATTCGAAGGACTCTGTACCTCCATCCCAGTTCATCTGGGAAGCAAATGTCATGGTGAAGAGCAGGGGTTCTGGACCCTCCCCAGTAACATCAGGCAGCTTAATCTCTGTGGTTTAAGTTTCTTATCTTTGAAATGAGTATAGTGATAACCCCAACCTCTTAGGGTTGTCCTGAGGATTAAATTAAATGGCCCACATGACTACTCAAAACAGTGTATGGCACACAATAGGTGCTCTGTAAGCGAAAGTGGCTGCCATTAACACTGTTGTCATTGTGTGAGTTGGTGACAGCAACGGTGGGGTCCAGATACTCACAGCAGTCTCTGGTCTTGGGTGCACCCAGCATCCGTGAGCATGCGGAAGCCTGGCAGGCAGCGGTCACATCTGTCTCCCGTCACACCTGGCTTACAGCTGCACCGTCCAGAGTTGTCACATCGAGCACTAACAGCACCTGTAACACACAAGGCAGGGGAAAGAAAAGAAGAAAAGGAAATATTTACTTTGTGCAGCATTAGGAAGCAACTGTCACCCTATGGGAGCTCAGTAAACACTAAGACATAACTACCACAATTATCTACCACCCGAGTATTCTTCCACACACTAGGGAAAGTTCTAGCAGCTGAGGATGTCTTCTCTAGTGGGAGACAAGAAAGTACTTGTAAAAGCACTTTTCTCTGCGTATTTGCTCTGATTTTGACATTAGGTAGCATAGACTTCACTGCTTTTTTAAAAGACCACCAGAACTTTGAGATCTCAAGAAGAATGGAAATTTGTGAGTGGGCATATCAGTCTTCTAGAAGAGAGTGTGGATCAGAAAGTGAGCAACATTCGCCCTCATATCTGGCAGACGAAAGCCACCTTTTAAAGGTTAGTACTTATATGGTATGATTTTTAGAAGCATGAAAAGGCATATTAATCAAAAAGACATACCTGCCTGGAGTCCTGCCTATGGAGCATCAGCCAGTGGGGAATGAGGGCCTTGTGCACCTCATCTGATCAGCACCCCTCCCATGATCGGTGTTCCTCACCTGATTGGTACCCCTCACCTGATCAGTGCCCCTCAGCTGAACAATGCCCCTCAGCTGATCAATACACCTATCTGATTAGTGTACCAGAGTCTTATGCACCAGTTTCTTATAGACACCCTCTTATTTGTAAACAGGTCCTCTCAGATTGAATATTGATGAAAAACAGGAGTTGCTCAGGATAACAAAATGTAGCACTGTGAAATCCGACCACTTTTTCCCACCTGCCTCCACACACCTGCTGTGGCCTCTCCCACCTGGATCCGGCCTCACACTCTCCTCCCTCCCTCTGTCCAGGCCTCTCCACATTCCATTCCCAATAGGGAAGAAGTCTCAGGACAGAGTCTATGGCCAAGAGCCTGAAGTGCTCTTTTCAAAATGTAATTCAGATCATCTAGCCCTCTGGTGGCTCCCCACTCTAAGTAGAATAAAACACAAACTTCATATCATGGCCCATGAGACCCTACTCTTACCTCATCTCCTCCCCTCCTGTACTGGGGTCCAGAGACCCAGCTCCCCTCCCAGCTCCTGGAAATTGCTAAGCTGACAGAGAGGGGCAGAGAGAAGACAGAGATGGAGCCTGTCATCTAAGGGAGGGGATGGTCAGAGAGGAAGAAGTCTCAGGACACAGTCTATGGCCAAGCAGGGAGCAGAGGAAGCCCAAGGAGGGAAGTCTGGGGAGGGTTGGGGAGAAGGTCAGTGGGGAGCTTCCAGAGCTTAAAGCAAGAGCACATTTAGCAAGATGAGAAGCAAGACAGGCTATTGGGGTTGGTGTTGAGAGAAGGCAGCTCATTGCCCCGTAAATTGTCAGCAGACAGTGAAGAAGGAAAATTCCTTTTTGAATTATGCTCTGATAAGTAACATTAAAGTAGAACAGGGCTCTCTGTAATGAATTAAAAAAACCCACATAAATGAATTTCTATTTGGGGACCCAGAAACACACATTTTTTTCCATCCAAATTAATGGTAATTACACTTTTAACTTCTGAAAACCTTTCCTGCCACAGTTTCTCAGAACTGAATCATTCTTATAAGGTGAACAAGACTGTAATTTGCTTTTGGGTTTGACCCAAATAACCAAAAGAGGTTATCCTATAGAACGCTCTTCTGAGAGGTATTACCTGTCATCTCGTGAAGAATAAGTATTCTGTGTTCAAAAGAGTGAGAAATAGTAAATACTATTACTATTCTATACCATACTAGTATACATACTAAATCTTCCAGAAATTAAAAACATACTACATTCAGGAGGCATGAAGCGCATTTAACTTTTTTTTTTTTTTGTAGAGACGGAGTCTCACTTTATTGCCCTTGGTAGAGTGCTGTGCCATCACAGCTCACAGCAACCTCCAGCTCCTGGGCTTAGGCGATTCTCTTGCCTCAGCCTCCCCAGTAGCTGGGACCACAGGCACCCGCCACAACGTCCAGCTATTTTTTATCGCAGTTTGGCCGGGGCCGGTTTTGAACCCGCCACCCTCAGCATATGGGGCCAGCGCCCTACTCACTGAGCCACAGGTGCCGCCCCGCATTTAACTTTTTAATGTCAATGTCTCTAAACATTATTTGACACTCCTATGGGCAATATCTATTATTATCTTGAGGAACACAGTGTTCCGTTAGATACTATCTTGAAAACGAGGAATCTCAAGGAAGTAGGTAGACTCCAGGCTGTGAAATCCAACAAATCTCCAAATACCAGCGCTGGCTCCTATTAGCTGTGTGTCGTTGGGTAAGTTGTATACTTATCACTTCTTTCACATGAGGATAAACAATATACGCTAATATGCATGAAGTGCTTAATCCGGCACCTCACATACAGTAGGTGCTCAAGCGATGTGTTTACATTAGTATATTTTCTATACCATACTAGTATACAGTCATGCATAATGACAATTTGGTCATGTTGGACTGCATATGTGGTGGTGGTTCCATAAATTTTTTTTTTTTTCAAGACAGAATCTCACTTTGCTGCTCTCAGTAGAGCATCATGGTGTCACAGCTCACAGTGACCTCAAACTCTTGGTCTCAAGTGATCCTCTTGCCTCAGCCGAGTAGCTGGTGCCCACCATGATGCCTGGCTACTTTTTCTATTTTTGGTAGAGACAGGGTCTCAATCTCCCTTAGATTGATCTTGAGCTCCTGAGCTCAAATGATCACCTGCCTGTCTTAGCCTCTCAGAGTACTAGGACTACAGGTGTGAGCCACCATACCTGGCCTGGTTCCATGACATTTTAATGGAGCTAAAAAATTCCTACCACCTAGTGACATCTCAGCTATTATAACCTCATATTGCAATTATTACTGCGTTATATTTTATAAATTTAGTGTAGGTAAAGTGTACAGTGTTTATAAAGTCCACAGTGGTGTACAGTAATGTCCCAGGCTTCACATTCACTGCTCCCTCACTGATTCACCTATAGCAGTGTTCAGTCCTGCAAGCTCCATTTATAGCAATGTGCCATTTTTTAATCTTTTATACTAAGTGCTAGATTTACCTTTTCTATGTTTACATATGTTTCATAAACACTTACCCTTGTATTACAATAACCTACAGTATTTAATGCATTAACATACTATATAGGTTTGTGGCCTAGGAGTAATATGCCATACTATACAGCCCAGTCATGTAGTACTACACTACCTAGGTTTGTCCAAGTACACTCTGTTTGCACAACCCTGAAATCACCGACTGACATATTTCTTAGAACATATCCCTGTCTTTAAGCAATGCATGGCTATATTATCACTGAGGCTTTCTTCAAGCCTTGCACAGTTGCATGGCGGAGGTTACTAACTGTGAATATGACTATTTCATGTTCTAAAACTTCTAAAGTAATAGCACTGGCTTTTCACAGTGCCCCACTAATCAGTGGTTCGCAACCTTCCTAATGCTGCGACCCTTTAATACAGTTTGCAACCCACAGGTTGAGAACCACTGCACTAAGATAAAAAAACATCTGCCCTAATCCCACATCATGAACTACACCAAGGGATTATAAAGAATTGGGTTTAAAGAACAGATGAAAATTTGCTTCCTAGGGAGGGCGAGGTGGCTCGCCCCTGTAATCCTAGCATTCTAGGAGGCCAAGGTGGGTGAATCCCTTGAGCTCAGGAGTTTGAGACCAGTCTGAGCAAGAGTGAGACTCCATCTCTAAAAATAGCCAGGTGCTGTGATGGGTGCCTATAGTCCCAGGTACTTGGGAGGCTGAGGCAACAGGATCACTGAAGCCCAAGAGTCTGAGGTTGCTGTGAGTTGTGACTCCAGAGCACTTTACCAAGGGTGACAAAGTGAGACTCTGTTTCAAAAAAAAAGAAAGAAAAAGAAGGAAAGAAAAATTGCTTCCTGTTTCAAATCTGCGTCCCAAGAATCACTTTCAGGGCTCATCTGATACAGTCTACCTACATTTGAGGACCAGGAAAGTATTCAAAAACAATTGATATTTAAAATTTAAACCAAGTTGGCTCGGCAACTGTAGCTCAGCAGCTACGGCACCAGCCACATACACTGGAGTTGGCGGGTCTGAATCCAGCCCAGGACTGCCAAACAACAATGACAACTACAACAAAAAAATAGCCAGGTGTTGTGGTAGGCACCTGTAGTCCCAGCTACTTGTGAGCCTGAGGCAAGAGAATCACTTAAGCCCAAGAGTTTGAGGTTGCTGTGAGGTGTGACACCACTGCACTCTACAGAGGGTGACCTAGTGAGACTCTGTCTCAAAAAAAAAAAAATTACAAAATTTAGACCAAGAAAGTTTGCTTCCTTCTGAGAACGCTTTAAAATATATATATACTTGCATTTAAAGACATGTTTCAAATAATAACTCAAATGTTTTACTCTGAACAATATACTGACAGTGTTAAGAGACTAAGTCCAATTTCAGTGATGTCCCTACAGACCTCAAGAATTTAGGTGTCACGGAGGACAAAATACACACATACACCCACCCACACAGTGAATTTCGAAGTATCCAAAAAGGTTATCAAGGCTTAGACATGTGGTTACAAGAATTGAAGATAATTCAGCCCTGTTGCTGGGCCCACAAAGTCATCCCCACAAAATAAGTCTTATTGTTCTTTTTATGGGAAATTGATAAGTACACAGTCTGATACCTTGGGGGAAAGACTCCCTATTCAATAAATGGTGTTGGGAGAACTGGATGTCTACATGTAAAAGACTGAAACTGGACCCACACCTTTCCCCACTCACAAAAATTGATTCAAGATGGATAAAGGACTTAAATTTAAGGCATGAAACAATAAAAATCCTCAAAGAAAGCATAGGAAAAACACTGGAAGATATTGGCCTGGGGAAAGACTTCATGAAGAAGACTGCCATGGCAATTGCAACAACAACAAAAATAAACAAATGGGACTTCATTAAACTGAAAAGCTTCTGTACAGCTAAGGAGACAATAACCAAAGCAAAGAGACAACCTACACAATGGGAAAGGATATTTGCATATTTTCAATCACACAAAAGCTTGATAACTAGGATCTATAGAGAACTCAAATTAATCCACATGAAAAAAGGCAACAATCCCATATATCAATGGGCAAGAGACATGAATAGAACTTTCTCTAAAGATGACAGACGAATGGCTAACAGACACATGAAAAAATGTTCATCATCTCTATATATTAGAGAAATGCAAATCAAAACAACCCTGAGATATCATCTAACCCCAGTGAGAATGGCCCACATCACAAAATCTCAAAACTGCAGATGCTGGCATGGATGTGGAGAGAAGGGAACACTTTTACACTGCTGGTGGGACTGCAAACTAATACAACCTTTCTGGAAGGAAGTATGGAGAAACCTCAAAGCACTCAAGCTAGACCTCCCATTTGATCCTGCAATCCCATTACTGGGCATCTACCCAGAAGGAAAAAAATCCTTTTATCATAAGGACACTTGTACTAGACTGTTTATTGCAGCTCAATTTACAATCGCCAAAACGTGGAAACAGCCTAAATGCCCACCAACCCAGGAATGGATTAACAAGCTGTGGTATATGTATACCATGGAATACTATTCAGCCATTAAAAAAAATGGAGACTTTACATCCTTCGTATTAACCTGGATGGAAGTGGAAGATATTATTCTTAGTAAAGCATCACAAGAATGGAGAAGCATGAATCCTATGTACTCAATTTTGATATGATGACAATTAAGGTTATGGGGGGGGAGAGGAAAAGCAGGAAGAGGGACGGAGGGAGGGGGGTGGGGCCTTGGTGTGCGTCACACTTTATGGGGGCAAGACATGATTGCAAGAGGGACTTTACCTAACAATTGCAATCAGTGTAACCTGGCTTATTGTACCCTCAATGAATCCCCAACAACAACAAAAAAAAAGATAAGTACACAGTCTGTCAGCACTCTGGGATTATTTATTTATTTATTTATTCATTCATTCATTCATTTATTTTTTGAGACAGAGTCCCACTATGTTGCCCTGGGTAGAGTGCCGTGGCATCACAGCTTACAGCAACTTCAATCCTAAGTAATTCTCTTGCCTCAGCCTCCCAGTAGTTGGGACTATAGGCGCCTGCACAACGCCTGGCTATTTTTTTTGTTATTGTTGTCATTATTGTTTAGCAGGCCCTGGCCGGGTTCAAACCCACCAGACCCAGTGCATGTGGGTGGTGCCCTAACAACTGAGTTATGGGCACCAAGCCCACTTTGGGATTTATTAATGCTGTTTGCCTCCTTTGCCATATGTGGCATGATGGAATTTTTTTTTGTAAGATATCTCTTCTGCATTTGAAATTGAAGAGAGAACAAAATCCCTTATCAAGTTATTATTTGAAAATGAAAAATATCCTCTGGCTAATTGGGAGACTGAGAAGTCATGTAGGTAATTAAATTTGTGCCTCTGTGATCTGTGGAGCCAATGGGTAGCTGAGAACAGTGTGTGGTGGGAATAGTGTCTGTCACTAACGTGTCGCTCAGCCCGGGCAGGGTGGACCATGAAGCTTCAGTTCCTTCATCTCTATCACAAGGGATGCAGGATGTGTCCACACCTACAGGTTGTCAGGCGCTTATGAAAACCGAGGAGGACTTAATCTATGAAAATGTTTGGGGGATGTATATTTTATTTAGATCATAGGAAATAATACCCAGGAATTATTCATGGAAACCTGTCTGTGAGCATAGAAGAACACCATTCTGCATTTTTCCCCCTTTCACATAAAGAAAATAATAGAGAACTGTTCTTGGTCAGGAGACCTGGATCACTTTATGCCATTCATTAACTTTTCTAGGTTTTAGTTGCCCCCATAGTCAAAAATTGCCATCTCAGGAATGTTAATACTAAATAAAATGTTCATAGTTTTAAACCAAATATTTGGCCTGTATGAGGCTTTACTACCTTGTACTTCACAAACATCATTTTACCTTTGCATTTTATCTGGGATGTAAATATCGTGAACCCCCTTTCACACGTGAAGACACTGGAGCAGGGAGAGGTTAAGGAACTTGCCCTGAATTATCCAGTGGTGGTGGCAGTGCCAAGATTTAAACCCAGGTTGTCTGGCTCCATAAACCACCACTGAATTCTACATCATCATCTTTGATGTCAGGAAACATGGGCTCGAACGCATGCTCTGCTCCTTAGCTCTTTGGAAAAATTTCTTCCCCCCACCTCTTTAGGTCTCTGTTACCTCACATTGTAAAATGGAAAAAAATAATAGCTCCCTCTTCATGAGATCATTTGTGAAGATTAATTCAAGTGCCTGGCACAGAGTCCATGCATAGTACATATTAGCTACCATCTAAGATATAAATCATTACTGGGTTCCATCTACTCCCCAAATAAAAAGAAAGAACCAGGCTCACTACTGCTGGGTGAGCAGCAGGAAGAGGAACACAAGAGATGGCGTGACAAAGCCTTCACTGCAATCTCTCTTTGGCAGGTGACAGGTTTGTCATCTACTCTGAGACTTATAACCTTGTCTTCAGGCCAGGCTTTCCAGCTGAGCCAGTTTTAACTACTGGCTAATTTCATTCTCAGCTATCATTTTGCTGGGATGAAGCAGGTCCACTGACTCACAGTGACACTGCATGACCTGAGGAGACAAGAGCTCTTCAGAGAGGTTAAACGCTTATTGAAATGGAATATTTTTTCTTTTAACTTTTCTTTATGAAGTTCTTCGATTCATAGGAAAAGCTGCTGAGTCCAAAAGATTCTGGATGTTGATTCTCCACCCAAAGCTAAGCAAATCTGACTCAAACTACATCATCCAACTTAGGTGAATTTAGGAGTGCTCAGGTGGGTATGGGTCTATATCACTTTAAGGTCACCCCAGTTTTCTGTAAGGCCCCCAACCCACTCTACCAGCAACTCATAGCTACGCCCAGATCTGCCCACGTTAAGATTCTTTCAGCTACAGCGATAAATTGGTTCCACAGACCCACATTGAGTCACTGCCATGCAACAGGCTGTATTCTTTAAGTGGATTAATATTCATCACATGATGTTATAAAACACTTGTAGCACAGATCCATAGATGATGCCCAGCAAGATAATAAACAAACAAAGCAGTAAAAAAAAAAAAAAAAAACTCTACTTATTTACAAAAGCACCTCTCCCCTTTTTTTTTTTTTTTTTTATTGTTGGGGAATCGTCGAGGGTACAACAAGCCAGGTTACATTGCTTGCATTTGCTGGGTGAAGTCCCTCTATTAATAGTGTCCTGCCCCCAAGAGGTGTGTCACACACCGTGGCCCCACACTCCCCTCCCTCCTTCCCTCTCTCACCTCCCCCACGTACCAGCATGGATTACCATGGAATACTATATAGCCACTAAAAAGGAGGATGACTTTACATCTTTTATATTAATTTGAATGGAAAAGAAATAATTCTTCTTAGTAAAGCATCACAACAATGAGAAGCAAGAAACCGCTTTCTCTTTTTATTTACTAACTTGTCCTTACTGTTTGCCCACAATGAATACATCATAGCATGTGTATCTCTATGCACAACAAAGACCTGCAGTTCCACGCATGCAGGGCTGGGTGGGGCACTTAAAAAGCCCCAACTAATTCTCCTGTGAGCAAAGGAGAATGGTTGGCTGCTTCCTATTTGTTAATTTATTTTCTCTTGTTGACAACCCTATGGAAGAAGTTAATTTTTCTATGTAACTTGGCTCTTGTATTAGTAGCACTTCATATTGCTAGCACCTAGCATGGTGCTAGAAACAGATCTTTCTAATCTTTTTTTTTTTTTTTTTTTTGAGATGAGTCTCACTTTGCTGTCGTTTGTAGAGTGCCCTAGCATCATAGCTCACAGCAGCCTCAAACTCTTGGGCTCAAGTGATCCTCTTGCCTCAACCTCCCAAGTAGCTGGGACTACGGGTGCCCACCATGAAAGTAGATAAGGATCTCGCTCTTGCTCAGGCTGGTCTCTGCAGTGCAACAGAGCCACCTGCCTCGGCCTCCCGGAGTGCTAGGATTTACAGGCATGAGCCACCCTGCCTGGCCTAATCCCTTATTTTTTAAGAGGCTGGTCAAAGGAATAGTCATGGATGGGAAGCACTATCTCTGGAAAAGTGGGAGCTTCCTCTGTCCCTGGGTCAGATTCATTTTCCTGGAAAAGTTAATAATGTGACTCTTGGTACTAGAATTCAAGCCAACAGTTCCTAAAGACCCCAGCTGTTTCCTTTCTGATTGAAACTGCCAAGAAGACCAGAGCCTGGTAGAGTCCCAATTATTCCTGAAGTTGAACATCATCCTCCTGGCCTGCTTGCTTCCCACCTTCTCGCTCCCTGCCTCCTTCCCCACCCTTTTCCCTCTCCCTTCCCCCTTCTCTCAGCTACCTTTGGAGTTACAGTTGCAGGGCAGACAGCGGTCTCTGTCTCTGTGCCGGTAAAACCCCTCCTTGCACCTCTCGCAGCGCAAGCCCTCGGTGTTGTCCTGGCAGTTGAGGCAGCGGAGTCCGCTGCCTGTCTGCCTGTGAAGCTTCCCGTCGAAGACGCACTTCCTGGATTTCCCATTGCAATCACAGTCTAGGGAGGAAGGGGAAAAACATCGTCAGAAAAAACCTAGAGACAATTCTCCCACTTCTTTTGTTATTATTGGTAAAAATTACGCATGAGGGGCTCCATGTTCATTCACACTCCTTGAAAGAGTGAGGTAAGAAGTGTGGGCCACTACTGAGCATTGGTGGGTGGCTGCCAGGGGGAATGCAGGTTCAGGGTCACGAGACGGTCTAGTTCCTCAAAAGAAACCAAAATCCTCAAATTATGTTTTTATGTGAAAATTCCTGATTTAAATATCTGCAGAGTTCATTTTAAAACACTGAACAAGTCTGTGAGCTGGGAAAGACCTCAGCACCCCCAAGAGGTGTGTCACGCTAATAGTATCTGGCGGTCAATCTCCACAAGATCTGTCCCTCTGGTGACGGTCAAGGTGAAGAGGTGATGACTATCTGGACAGGTGTCTTCTCCCCCTCACTGTGCCTTGAATGTTCCCCCCAAAGCCAGGTGCCAAAAAGAACTATAGTCCCTTAAGAATGACTTTTCCCAAGTATCTAGGAAGTTCATCCTATGGATGTTGGTCACTCATGTGTTGACCAAGATGGAAATACTTAACATAGTACCTGGTATACTGTAGACACTTGAAAAAATGTTTCAGTCATGGTTTAGAAGTGAAACATGATGGATTTGGGGGTTAAAAGAATTGTATCAAATACCAGTTCTGCTATTTCCTTGGGCAAGTCATTTCAGTTTTCTGAATCTTGTTTCTTTGTCTATAAATGCAGACCTCGTTATCTGTCTCCCTGAATCATTCAGAGGATCCCCCTGAGGAAAGAATGTCAAGCCCTTTGCACATGCTCCTTCCTCTCTCCCTCACAGGGGACAGGCCTTGCCTCAGAAGAGAAAATGCAGCCTGGAGAGGTTAAGTAACCCAACCCAGGGGAGAACTAGGATTTGAACTTCTGTCTGATGCCAAAACCTGCTTTCCTCCCACTGTCCACACTGTCTCCATCAGCCCCGCAGCCACACTGACAGCCTGTTTCTAGGGCCATGTTTTATCCAGAGTGCTGACCACAAAGTCAACAAATGTGCCAACACATGCTGGGCAGCTGCCCCGTGTGGGCCCAGCATCAGGCTCTGAAGAAACAAAGGGGACACAGTGAGCTTCCTAAGTGACTGCCTTACTATAATTTCTAAAACTCACTCTCTTGCTATTTTGGGTGCCATGTAACCTAGGGGAAGTCAACTAACATCTATCCAAGGCCCACTCTGTTTCTGGGACTTTACGTTTATCTGCTCAGTTAATTCTCACAATTAACATTTTCAACATGGGTTTTATTAATATTATCCCCATTTAATGAATGCACAAACATGCAGAGAGGCTAGGTACCTAAAGGCACATAGCTAAACGGCAAAGATAAATAACTTGCTCCTAGGTCTGTCTAACTCCAAAGGCCTCATCTTTCCATTCCACCCTACTTCTCAAGAACCGAGTTTACCACTGCATGAAGGCATTCTTCCTATAAATCCCCAATAGAGGGTCGTTCCACCTCTTCCTGAATTCTTCCTATTCTGTAAAATGCCCTGCTCTTCCTTAATCAGCACTGGCTGTTACGAGCAGTAACATTTTTGTATAGTGTTTTGAATCTACCTCTGTCACTATAATTTTCATCCCATGTTTTTGTACTTGGGAAAAACAACACACACTCAACACATACATACAGCCCCTTATTCTCTTTCCATTCTTTTATTTCTTCAACAGACATAAACTTCAGACATTGTTTTACAGGGCCCTGCATCAGTCGAGCATTGTTGAGTATCTGAAGGTAACTCCAGCATCCCCCTCCTTGTCTCCTCCATTTCAACTTAAACTGGGAGATCTGTTTAATTTCAACCATTTCCCATGTCGTAATTTCTGAATTCTTCTTGACTACTCTCCTAAATATAAATTCTAATTCTCCATCTCCATGTCCCTCTTAAAATGACCAATACTTCAAGTGTCGTTTGAATAGCTCAGCTTACAACAGGACTAGATATTTTTATTCCATGGATGAAGACTAACATCGCACTAAACTTATAGCATAGTAAATCTGCACTCAATTCAAACACCCAGGGTTTTCACAGAACTAGTGCCAAGTTGACTCTTTCCCAACTAATGCTTGTGAAACTGCTTTCGTAGATCTCTAACAGATGTGTCACACAGCTGTCATGCACTGTGAAATTTCTACCGAGCACATGTTATGCAAGTACAAGGGCTAAATTCACCAGCCAACAATTCTTGTGAGGGTTCTCAACCCATAACCCAATAAGCCAGTGCCCTCCCTGCCCTGGGTGCCTTTTGGAAGAAATCTCATAATAACCACAAACTTTTCACTGTGCCATTCTTATTCAGAACATACTTGTTGTAGGTAATAATTAACTTCATGAGGACGGCTCATGATGATGCATTTATTCAGAACAATTTTTTTTTTTTTTTTTTAAGAAACAGAGTCTTGCTCTGCTGCCCAGGCTAGAGTGCAATGGTGCAACCATAACTCACTGAAGCCTTGAATTCCTGGGGTCAAGTGATCCTCCCACCTCAGCCTCCCATTCTTTTTTCTTTTTCATAGAGAAGGGGATCTCACCGTGCTGCCAAGGCTGGTCTCAAACTCCTGGCCTCAAGCAATACTCTCACTTTGGCCATCCAAAGTGCTGAGATTGCAGGCATGAGCCAGCATGCCCAGCCCACAGCAATCTTTTCAAAATAAACAAAATTGTTACAATTTTTATTTACCACTCCCCTCTTCTGTCCTTTCTCCTTTAAAATTCTACTTTTAAGAAACAAAAAACATGGGTGGCGCTTGTGGCTCAGTCGGTAAGGCGCCGGCCCCATATACCGAGGGTGGTGGGTTCAAACCCGGCCCTGGCCAAACTGCAACCAAAAAATAGCCGGGCGTTGTGGTGGGCGCCTGTAGTCCCAGCTACTCGGGAGGCTGAGGCAAGAGAATCACTTAAGCCCAGGAGTTGGAGGTTGCTGTGAGCGGTGTGAGGCCACGGCACTCTACCGAGGGCCATAAAGTGAGACTCTGTCTCTACAAAAAAAAAAAAAAGAAACAAAAAACAAAAACAGGTGTTCTTCCTTTGAAAGTATAGCCTTCCATGGAGGTCATTACAGTTCCAGCAAGGGAAGTCCTAAGCCAGCATCTCCCACTCTAGAGCTTGCTCAACAGGTTCCAAGCCTCCTTCTCTCTCATATGGGTTTCCTTTAAAGCCAAGAGCATATGGATGGAGCTGGAACATATCCTACTTAGTAAAGTATCTCAAGAATGGAGGGAAAAGTATCCAATGTACTCAGTACAGTTATGAAACCAATTTACAATCACTCACACTTTCATATGAAGAATAGACCACAACTACGGCTCAGGATGAAGTGGGGGGGGATGAGAGGGGAGGGGGAAGGTCAGATGGAGGGAGGGTAAATGGTGGGATCACACCTATGGTGCATATTGCAAGGGTACATGCTGGATCTATTAAGTATAGAGTATAAATGTCTTAACACAATAAATAAATAAATGAGGTGAGGGATATATTAACCAGTATGATGTAAGCATTCCAAATTGTATATGAAATCAGTACATTGTACTCCATAAATGCATTAATGTAAACATGATCCACCTCTTTATGATTTAATTAAAAAAAAAAAAAAGCCAAGAGCAATGTCCACTAGAGTGAAGGGATGTGTGGGCCTCCTGTCTGGGGAGTGTATTGGACTTGGTGTCTGCATTGTGTGAGAACTCTCTAGCTTTGCCTGCAGGACTTTTAAATTCCCAGCTGCAATGAGCCATACACTTAGCTGCACTTTGCTTAGCTCAATAGTGAGTTTTCCAAACATTCACAGCAAGAGGATAAAGGAAGAGCTCATTCTGGGCTTATTTTCATTAGAATGGTTTTTTTTGTTTGTTTTCATCATTGATGTATTTGAAACATAGTCAAATTATCTCCCAAATTCAAACTAATTTCCCTAAAACCAATTATTATTCATTCTCGCTATTGAAGAAAAATGTCTTTATGTCTTAAATTCTAGAGTATTCTTGCAACTAGGCATAATAAAATAGGTGTAATATAGTTTGTGCATTGGGAAAAATGTCCTTATATCTTAAATTCTAGAATATTCCTGCAACTAGGTGTAATAAAATGGGTGTAATGTAGTTTGTGCATGGTCTTTTTCATTCTGTGTCTAACTCCTGCCCAACCACTGCCACGGACACACTGGTTCCCAAAGGGAATAAGGTGGGGTGGGGATTCTGCCAAAAGGGCTAAGGAGAAGCAGTATTGCACCCCAGCCAGTTGTACCCACATGTGGCTGATGCTTACCATAGTCAGTAGGTCCCTTTATGCATTTTAAATGAGACAGAAATTTGCTTTTGTGGATGAAATCTGTTTTTTTTAACAATGTCCAAAATTTATAAAAAAATTTTATGTTGCCCAATTATTATTTATTTATGTATTTATTTTTTAATTTTCAAATTAATATGAGGGTATAATTTTTAGGTTACATTGTTCTCACTTCCTGGGTAAAGTTCCACTTGTAGAAGAGCCCCTCACTGAGGAGGTGTGTTATCCACCCTCACAATGTGCTCATTAGGTGAGATCCCGCCTCATGCCCTCCCTCCTTCTGCCATATGTCCTCCCCCCTCCTGCTTCCCTCTACCCCCAAACTGGACTATATTAGTATTTTATTGTTCTTATGAGCATATAATTGTTTATATATTGATTTCATATTAGTATGGAATACATTGGGTATTTATTTTTCCATTCTTGTGATACTTTACTATGAAGAATGTATTTCAACTCCATCCAGGTAAATGTAAAAGATGTAAAGTCTCTATATTTTTAATGGCTAAATAATATTCCACGGTATGCACATACCATAGTTTGTTGATCCATTCATGGGTTAATGGGCACTTAGATTGCTTCTGTGACTTGGCATTATGAATTGAGCCACAATAAACATTCTAGTACAAATGTCTTTGTGGTAAAATGATTTTTGTTCTGGGTAGATACCTAGTAATGGGATTTCAGGGCCAAATGGAAGGTCTACTTTTAGATCTTTGAGAGTTCTCCATACTTCTCTCAAAAAAGGCTGTATTAGTTTGCAATCCCATCCCAGCAATGTAGAAGTGTTCCCTTCTCTCCACATCCACACCAGCTCTGGTGTTTTGGGACTTCTGGTGATGTGGGCTAATTCTGCTGGGGTTAGGTGATATCTTAGAGTGGTTTTGATTTGCATTTCTCTGGTGATTAAAGACACTGAGTGCTCAGCGCCCATAGCTCAGTGATTAGGGCACTGTCCACATACACCGGGGTTGGCAGGTTCGAACCTAGCCCGGTCCTGCTAAACAATGACAACTACAACAAAAAAATAGCCAGGCATTGTGGTGGGTGCCTGTAGTCCCAGCTACTTGGGGGATTTGCCCATGGACAAATGAATCGCTTAAGCCCATGAGTTTGAGGTTGCTGTGAGCTGTGATGCTATAGCACTCTACCAAGGGCAACATAGTGAGACTTGGTCTTAAATAAATAAAGACAATGAGCATTTTTTCATGTTTCTTGGCCATTCGTCTGTCATTCTCAGAGAAGCTTCTGTTCAAATCGCTTGCCCACTTATAGAGAGGGTTGTTTGTACTTACTGTTTGAGATCTCTGTAGATTCTAGTTATCAGGCCTTTGTCAGATTCATAATAGCAAAAATCTTCTCCCATTCCAAAGGCTGTCTGTTTGCTGTTTGTGGTACCCTTAGCTATGCAAAAGCTTTTTAGCTTGATCAAATCCCAGTTATTTATTTTTGGTGTTGCTGGAATTGCTAGGAGGGGGTCTTCCTCATAAAGTTTTTTTCCAGGCCAATATCTTCAGGTGTTTTCCCCACACTGTCTTCTATAATACTTATTGTTTTGTGTCTTAAATTTAAATTTTTGTCAATGGTGAGAGGTGCAGGAATTTTTTTAAACTAAGTTGTTCATGGGCAAATCTCTGCACTTGACTGCACTTCTAATAGGCAGAAAACACATCCTAGGATTTCAAAAAAGAAAATACTAAATTTTACCATATTACACAGTGTCTTGTCCATAGTGTTTAGTGTTTTGTGTTTTTAACAAACCAATGAAGTTCTCTTGAATTTTTGGAAACCCATAGATGTGTTTCTATTATTTAAAAACTCCATGTGCCCTCACACATCTGATAGATTTTGCCTTAAAAATACAAACATAGGCCAGCTGTGATGGCTTACACCTGTAATCCCAGCACTTTGGACACCCAAAGCAAAAGGATCATGTGATGCCACGTGTTTGAGCTATTGATTGCACCACAGCATGCCAGCCTGGGTGACAGTGTGAGATGACCCTGTCTCTGAAAAAAAAAAAAAGAAAAGAAACTACAAAAATAAATACTACAATAATTCCTTTAGATTAATAGACCTAAGTAATTTATTTAGATTAAACACAAGACTAATACACTATAAAGCAGGAGGAAATTCTAAAAATTTCCTATTATATTTTATATTTCTATTATATTTTCCTTCCTTTATGTTTAGACTTGTTTAATTTCATGTCTAGAAATTTTTTTGCATTTCATTTTGTAGTCTTCTTGCTATTCTTCCAAAATTTTGGCCTGCTGCAAATTTCATAAAGATGTTGCCTAGTTTCTGTCAGGGGGCCTTGACAGGAGTCCAAGCAGGGGAAGTATAAAGTTGGAGGTCTTGGACCTTCCCTGAGTCAACTGTGAACCATTTGTCAACAGTCTTTTGACTCATCCATTCATTCAACGGACCCAGAGTGAGCATCTGCCAAGTGCCGAGCCCCATTCTAGGCACTGAGATACAACAACAAACAAAACTAGGGAGGCACCTGTGGCTGAGTGAGTAGGGTGCCAGCCCCATATACCAAGGGGGTGGGTTCAAACCTGGCCCCGGCCAAACTGCAACAACAATAACAAAAAAATAGCTGGGCATTGTGATGGGCACCTGTAGTCTCAGCTGCTCGGGAAGCTCAGGTAAGAGAATCGCCTAAGCCCAAGAGCTGGAGGTTGCTGTGAGCTGTGATGCCATTGCACTCTACTGAGGGCGATAAAGTGAAATTCTGTCTCAAAAAAACAAACAAATAAAACTAATAGCTGTTACAGCCTTTGTGGCATTTACATGCAAGGTTAGGGGAAAGAAAACACACCACACGTATACATAATATATGCAGAGACGATTATTTGTTAAGCCATATTTGTTAAGGAGAAATACACAAAGCAGCTACACAATAATAAATTGTGTGGGGGACACAATTATAAGAGGGACTCTACCTAACAGATGCAATCAATGTAACCTAGTTCTTTGTACCTTCAATGAATCCCCAATAAAAAAAAAAAAAGAAAGAAAGAAAAAGAAATGGGGGGTGGATAGGTGAGATGGGTGGGCAGGAGGGTTGAAAGTGCTATATGTTGGTTTACTGCTTTATTTCTATATTAATATGTGTCTGGTTCATGTATCCATTTCTCTATGTTTTTCTTTTAAATTATCATGAATGATTTACATAATAAATATATTAAAGTATTTGCTTATCACTTTGCTGCAGATAATCCTCTTTCTTGATAGATTTCATTTCACTGATCCTTACACCTCTTCCCCTTTCTTCTTCTGTCCTTGGCCAATGAGACGTATATATTTCATTCATGTAATAAATAACACTTCACATCTAACAGGGAGATGGGACTGGGTGCTGGGATACTCAGACGTCGTGAGCCAGCAAAATTTCAAAAGAGAGGATTGCTCGTGTTTGATTTTGCCCACAGAGATATCAAATATATATTTATTTATCAAATGATGTCTATTTGGCTGCGTCTTATCACATTATCCATGTTTATCTATTTCATCATGAACAGGCATGGGTCTGGGCCCTGGTTTTAAGACATCAATCACTGCATCAGAAAATGCAGAAAACAAATCAGATTCGAACCTTGAACAGCCCTGCAGCCCTGCTAGGGAGTAGAGAATAAGACAGGGAGGTTTTTCTGCATCTTTCACTGTACCCTGTATCATTGGTGCTAGGTCCATTCGTCACCCTTCTTTGACTATTCATTTGTACCAAACCAGGACACCTCTTCAAGGTTTTACCCTCACCCCTCTGACCCCTCACTGACACTCCTGTAGATCCTTGAATCTGCCAGCCAGGGTTCTCTGCACAGGTAAAGAAATGAGATTCAGTGGGTTTACCTCAAGTCCTATGTAAATGCATCTGAAATGAGTCCTTTTACTCTGATTTTCATATATGTCTTTAAGTCTAGGAAAGTGTGGGTGGTAATTGTGTCTGACTACACTGCATGCATCTTCTTTGGCACTTAGGCATTTATTATAATAATAACCATAATAGCACACAGTCTGACCCTCAAGGTGCTTCTTAGGAAAGACCACCAGGCAGCCAGACGTGGGCTGACCCACCCACCACCACCCACACTTGCAGCAGACACAGATCAAAGGCGCTGGAGGCCTCTTTAAACAATGGGGCAGGCCTGTGGAATGCCTGGGCTCACTTCACAACACTCCCACCCCTCACTAAAACATGACTTCAACAGGTTAGGACAGGAAGCAAAGGGGCAAAGGCTGTTTCCAAGCTGTAGTGTTAGGAGAATGAAAGGAAACAAAAAATATTTCCTAGAGTTGTCCTTGCGGCAAGGCCTTAGAATAATCACCCTCAGTGTCAGTTCGTCCAGACCCCATTTTAAATTTCCCATAAGTAATGCTGCCCTTTTGAGGTGAGCAATTACCAGAAATTATAATGAGTTGGCATAAATGTGACCATCTGTGTATAAGCAGATCCTCTTTCTATTGTTTTAAAGTTAAAAACATGCTCTTGTGTTTCAGCAAAGTGATCGAATTTCCATCTTCGTACAATTTGTGCAATCGTGGTGCTTTTTTAGTGCTTTATCAGTAATGACAAAACAAAAAATCCAAACTCCTTTCAAAACTCTGCAGATCTGGTCACTGCCAACCTCTTCAATCTCTTTCTGTCTCTTTTCACTAGGCTCCATCTCACAGATCCCTGGAGGAGTTCTAAGACACACTGAGCTCTTTCGTGCCTCACGTCTAAAGGAACTGCTGCTTCCTAGCTAATTCCATTTCTGGGGTGCTCCCAGCTTCTGCCCTCCCTAAATCCATTTTCCACAGAATAGCCAGTCTCCATTTTCAGAAACCTTGATCAAATTGTACACTTCCCCGCCTGTGCTTTCAACAGTTTCTCCATTTTCTGAATGCCCAGAGCAGTTCATCCTCACTTCACTCACAGCATTTGCCACTTTCTTTCCTGGGTCATCATTATTTGTGTAACATAACTTATTTCTTCTACTGTATTTTTCATCTTTGTATGCCCATAGTACCTAATATGGTGCTTGGAACTGGGATTATTGGATGGATGGGAGGGAAGGGTAGAAGAATGAATAGATGCATGGATGCATGGATGGATGGATGGATGGAATAATGAATAGAAGTGAGAAGGAATGAAGGGAGAGAGGAAAGAAGGGAAGAATACAAGTAGTCTGACTCTAAGAAAAAACAAACAAGAACCGAAACATATGGAAATCTTCCAGAAGTCCAGAGGCCCACTTTCAAATTTTCCCGACATAATATGTAAAGTTTTCAGTGTCTACAGATACGGCTTCCGAATGAAAAAGATAATGCTTCAAAAACAAAAAAAAATCCCTCGTGAGATAGAACAGAAAGAATTATGAGAGAAACGTGTTATTTTCCATCAGGAGTGTCTATCCTTTCTCTGGGGTTGCTGCTCACACTGGGTGAACTACTTCTGCTCCAGAACTGTCTGCCCATCTGTGTTCGGAGCCCAGAGCTGCAGTGGCTTTCTGCTTGCCATCTCAAAGGGCAGCAAGCCCAGGGCTGAGTGGGAGGAGGGGCACGGAGATGAGATCAGTTTACAGTGCTCAGGCAGCCTTGACAGGTAGTCGACTTGGCTGGTGTGAGGAACGATGTCAGGAGCTAGGAATTTGAGCGTCATGTTTGAACCTGACAGTGCATGCTGGTTGCTATTACGTAGAGCTCTGCTGTTCTTGCTACCATTTCAGCTGCTCAGTGCGCTAAAACTGACTTAGTTAAACAGCAGCAAGTTTATATAACGTTACCTGTAATCTCTGGCGAATGAGTACAGTACAAACCACTTAAAGATGACACTTGATTCTCTTCCTTATTTGGAGGAGCTATGTGCCCTGTGCTTCCTTCCCTGTATTTTGTGTCCCTCATTTCCTTTCTGAGACATCAAGTCTTTTTCCCTCCTTCCTTTTTGAAACTCTCTTCTCTTAGTTACTATGAAGCAATACTTCCAGGTGTCCTCCTGGCATCTGACCTTCCCTGCTCATGTCTTTGCTGGCTCCTCCCCTTGGCCCAATGCTAACACTGGTGTTCCTCAAGACTCAGGCTTAAACCTCCACACCTCAGTCTGTAAGTCTCCCCTTGGGTAATCTCATCCAAGGCAAGGGTTCCAGTAGCCATGATAGGTGTTGATATCCCAAGATACTTCCCTGGCCCCGACATCATTCTTGACTTCAGGTCCTTGTGCCCATCTCCAAACAGTTATCTCAAAAGCTCTTTACCCAAAATATGCTCACAACCAAACTTGGGATTATCATGCCTTCAAATCAGAAAGCTGGAAGGCATCTTTAAAGGTTCTCCATCTTTCTTACCTGCCTACATTCAACACTGAATTTTACTGATATAACCCATCCAAGCCTATCCCCACAATGGCCATTCCAGACGAACCAGATTATCTCTTGTCTGACATGACTTCCTACTGAATTCCTTGCCACTTCTCTTGCCTCCCTCCACTCAGCAATCAGAAAATCTTTTCAAGATATAAATTTTATCAGTCCTATTTGCTTAAAACTCTCTGATTCTTTTCATTTATTTTTAGGTTAAACACGGAATTCAGAATTCCTTAACCTTGCCTACAAGACCTACCATGGTCTTATCCTAGCTATTTGTCCAGACTAACTTCATACAACATTCCCCAGGGGGCATCTTCATTTCCCTCCTACTTGTTTCACTTGTTCTTCATCGTATGTCTTCACTTCTGCTTCTTAAAATTCTTGCTCTATAAAGGAAAATCATCATGGTGGGGAGAGGTAAGCTGGAGCTAACAATCTCAACTAGTCACCCCCCTTTGTTTGTTCAAAGAAGTTACACTAAAAATTAAATCTTAAATGGTATCCAGTAAGTCGAAGGACTGGTTTCATATAAACTGACAACCAACCCTTTTATGCTCAAAGCTGGCAACTATCATCTCCATAAAATCACCTGCAATAAGGCCCTTCGATAAGGAATCTAAATGTAAATAGCTAGAGTGAAGATAGTGAATACAATTTGTATAAACTCACTTTAAAGCAAACTACTTAAAGTGTCCTTTATATAGCAATCTATCATAATGTATTTTTAAAATTATTTTCCCCAAAGCTAAATAAACAAACTATTTTCACAAATATTCAAATTGCACATTACTTATGAAGTCTAAAGCAAGACACAGCTGTCATCTATCAGTTTGGCATCAAAAGCATTGAAAGCTATGCTCCTATTTGAAAAAAATTAAAGTCTTTATATCTGAGATATTCAAGATGAAACGAACATTTTCATTATATTATGCTTACATGTGATGATGAAAATGCTTATCTGTGTTTTTCCAGTTTTAAAATATCCTATACGGAATTCTTTTTCCTTCCATGGTTTAACACATTTCTCAGCTTTGGAGAATTCTTTTTTTTTTTTTATAATATTATTTCATACGCTTTATTTTTGTTGTAGTTTTTTGGCCGGGGCTAGGTTTGAACCCACCACCTCTGGCATATGGGGCTGGCGCCCTACTCCTTGAGCCACAGGCGCCGCCAGCTTTGGAGAATTCTTTATGACAAAATATGAACATTTCATCATTTAAAGTGGTCTTTGAAACTTATGGTTTAATGTGTGAATGTTTGCTTCCAGTTTTACCTTTTTAAGGAATGCCACAATATATTTTCTAATTAGAATAAGAAAACAAGAAAACTGAAATAATACTTCTCTCACTAAGAGTCATTTAACTGAATTTCATCTTCTCTCTCACAGAACTTTTTTTTTTTTTTTGTAGAGACAGAGTCTCACTTTATGGCCCTCGGTAGAGTGCCATGGCCTCACACAGCTCACAGCAACCTCCAACTCCTGGGCTTAAGCGATTCCGTTGCCTCAGCCTCCCGAGTAGCTGGGACTACAGGCGCCCGCCACAATGCCCGGCTATTTTTTGGTTGCCGTTTGGCCGCGGCCGGGTTTGAACCTGCCACCCTCGGTATATGGGGCCGGCACCTTACCGACTGAGCCACAAGCACCGCCCTCTCACAGAACTTTTTAAGCCAAGGCAGCCAGACCCACTGGTGCCTGATCCATCCGCTTCCCAGGACATTAAAAAGTCTAAGCAGTGTAAGCAAGGCACAGCGTGGAGTGCTAGGAATAGAGGAACAACAGAGCTCAGTTTTCTAACCACACAGCAATTTTAAATGATAAAATATGGGTAAATCTTTTCAACTCTAAATAGTCCAAAGTCATCAACAGTCTGTGAAGCTCAGATCACCGCAACTTCCGTTTGAATGATTATGACTTAAGAGGAGACACCTGTTTTCACTGAGAGTTCAGAGTACATCATATGTGGCCTGTAGATGACTCAGCCTGGTTGAGGACAACACTAGGAGACCACGCCTGGAGATGTCTTTCCCTAACACTCCACTGGGACACTGGGGCCTGCGCAGATAATGAGGAAAGGGAAAGAAAGTCCCAGGGAACAGAAAATTAGGGACACCAATCAGTTTTGACAATAGAATGATGGTAATTTATGTTCATTCACAATGCTAGGAAAATATGTATAGAGTGAGTTTAGAAGCATCATCCCTAAAGATTATTTTCAGAAAAAATTTTATCTGAAAAGTATAAATTAAAACTGTATTGATCAGATACAGTAGTTCGCTCCTGTTATCCTAGTACTTTGGGAGGCCAAGGCAGGAGGATTGTTTGAGGCCAGGGGTTCCAGACTAGCCTGAGCAACATAGAAAGACTCCATCTTTATAAAAAACTTAAAAACTACCCAAGCATGATGGTGTATGCCTGTAGTCTCAGATGCTTGGGAGGCTGAGGCAAGAGGATCCACTTAAGTCCAGGAGTTTCAGACTACAGTGAGCCATGATCATGTCACTGCACTCCAGCTTGAGCAATCCAGTGAGACTCTGTCTCAAAAAACAAAGCAAAACAAAAACCTATATTGTTTGAAGTAAAAAAAGTGAATTAAATGGGTTCTTCAGAGTCAAACCATCTTTATATATCCATAAAGAGAAGTAACCGATATTCCCAGAAGAGATTAGATCGTGAAGACACTACCACAGAGTGGAATGATGTGCCTGGCATTTCAGTTGAGCAAATATGCTGCTTCTCCACTACCACTTCCCATGTCCAGTAGGCTGGAGCCTCGTCCCTTGGTCCCCACAGATTTCAGCATGTGTAGATCCCTCCCACCATGGAAGGACTACCTGGGTAAGGCAAGAGTGGCAGCTTCAGACTTCTCTTAGGCTATCCGAGTGATCTTTAAACACTAGGAATCCTTCTACCGAGACCAAAATGGGTAGTGATTTTGGTAAATATATATAAAGTGGTAAATATGTAAAAAGCTTATATGGTCAATGTTTTGGCCATAAAACTGACCCATTCCTGAAAGTCTCTCGGAGTGCCATCAATAGTCTCTAGGAGAGAAAAGGAGAGAAAAAACCCTGTGGAAAACAACTATGTACATATAAATGTAAAATGTCAAAATCATTGAAGATAAATGACTGATAAAACAGAAAATTTTATCACTGTCCTACCAATGATCCTATTTTTTTTACACTAAGCTACATGGTCAAGTCCAGGCTGTATGATAGTCTAAGAACAGAGTGGAACAAGGAAAAGAGATAACTGGATGATTTCCTTGCTTTCTTATCAATGTCCCACAAACTAGAGCTGACCTTGGTTTTAACCTACTGTTCTCTGCTATGTTTAAAGGAAAAGTTATTGTATTGACTCACATACACAAATAGAGACTTCTGAACAGATAGGAGATAGATGTCCCAAGTAGAAATACCAGGGATGTTTTTACGATAGATCAATACTCCATCAAGCCTAAAAATTAATTTAGATGGAAATGCATAACAATGAGAAATAAGCCAAGGAGTTATCTTGGAAAAAGAAGGTTAAACTAGTCACTGAAATCTGGTCCAGTTACTAAGCGCATGGCTCTGAATAAGGCAATCATTCTTCATGCCTCAATTTTCCAATCTATAAAAGGATTACACATGCTGGAGTCCAGCTCTGCTACGACGAACTGTAAGAATTTGGGCTGTTAATCCACCTCCCTGGGTGTCATTTTCCTCATCTATAAACGGAGAGGCCCTTATAGAGAACCCCAGAGGTCCACCCTCACTTTAATTCTATGATACTGAAATAAGAAAAAAAAGTGGTGAAACATTGAAATTTTTATAAGAAAATATCCCACATAAGTGCAGCTGAATATCCGGATAACTATCCAATTTTAAAGTTAGTTGTGGGAAATGATTTGGCTGCAATTTGATTTTTTTCTAATGTGGAGACCAAAATTCTCACAATAAATAAAAATAAAATCTGGGGCGGTGCCTGTGGCTCAGTCAGTAAGGCGCCGGCCCCATATACCGGGGGTGGCGGGTTCAAACCCGGCCCCAGCCAAACTGCAACCAAAAAATAGCTGGGCGTTGTGGCGGGTGCCTGTAGTCCAAGCTACTCGGGAGGCTGAGGCAAGAGAATCGCTTAAGCCCAGGAGTTGGAGGTTGCTGTGAGCTGTGTGAGGCCATGGCACTCTACCGAGGGCTATAAAGTGAGACTCTGTCTCTACAAAAAAAAAAAAATAATAAATAAATAAAATCTGAAAAATACACAGTTGGAACTCTATAGATGGTCTGCAAGCCCTGAAGAAGTTCTGGGTGTATGTACCTTTGACCAATTGATCTCACCTCTTCTCTGAGACAACAGAAGGGGAAGACACACACCCTCTTGTTGATCAGGGTTGGAGGAAGAACCATTCTTTTATGCTCTCATAATTGTGATATAAAGAAGTACATGTTTGTTGAAGAGGCACATATTACAGACACACAGGCACCCACAGACACAGAAAAGACTTGGCCTTTGGCTTTGGATATGATTCAAACATTACATCATCTATCTGGGGATTATATTAGAACACAGCTCAGTAATGATTCACTAATCTACTACATTTAATTTCTGACTAAATCAGAGTATTCCAGAATCTATGGAGCTCTTATTTCTTTTTAATTTTTTAAATTTTTTCTTTTTTAGAGATAGGGTCTTGCTCTGTTACCCACACTGGAGTGCAGTGGTGTGATCACAGCTTACTACAGCCTTGAACTCCTAGGCTCAAGTGATCCTCCCAGTTCAGCCTCCCAAGTAACTGGGACGACTGGTATAAACCACCATGCCCAGGTTGGAGCTCCTATTTCTACATCAGTCTATAATAAATGATGCAAGCGGTATCCAAACTTCTTCAAGAAAAAAAAAGGTCTATATAGTTTAGCTATTAAGAACCTAAATGTGAAAAATATTCCCAGGATTGACTTAACACCTTAATTTCACACTCTTACTTGCCCATAAACACTGATCGCAAATCAACAATCTTTCTCAGCTTCTTGGACCACTAGAACTAAAATCAGTAGATGCCCCCAGTTCAGGACACCTAGAAATTAAGTCCACATAGGAATTTCCAGCTCATACACCAACCCAAATCTATATTCTTTTGTATTGTACATGCTTGAATACAAGATAGAGGCTTTTCTTTTTCCAAAATTATTCCTCAGAAAAAAAGGATCACATTTAAGTCCTTTCAAAATCTTGCACATTATAGGACATTTTGTCAATTACCTTATTTTAAAAATAAAGCATTGTTTGGGGCAGATATATTAAGCTGAAATGATCTCAATCAATGTATTGGAAACTTATCATTAAGAAAGAGACCAAGTTATCTAATACAATTCTCATAATACTGCATTGTGAGGGTTGAAATTTCTCATAAATGAGCCTTTCAAGATAATTATGCTATAAGATCCTAATGTATACTTAAGGATAATTTTTGTACCTTTTAAATGTTGTGAAAATGATGTCCTTTCCAAAGATCACATCAAAAACAGACGGACTGTCTCTCAAGCCATCTAGTAAAACTATATTAAAGTGGTTTTAGGAAGGACAAACAGGCTCAGCTCCCATAGCTCAGTGGTTGGGGCGCCAGCAGGTTCAAACCCACCCCAGGCCTGCTGAACAATGACAACTACAACAAAAAAAATAGCCAGGCGTTGTGGCGGGTGCCTGTAGTCCCAGATACTTAGGAGGCTGAAGCAAGAGAATCACTTAAGCCCAAGAATTTGAGGTTGCTATGAGCTGTGACACCACAGCACTCTACCCAGAACGACAGAGTAAGACTCTGTTTCAAAAAAAAAAGGAAGGGGGCGGTGCCTGTGGCTCAAAGGGTAGGGTGCCGGCCCCATGTGCCAGAGGTGGTGAGTTCAAGCCCAGCCTCGGCCAAAGACTGCAAAAAAAAAAAAAAAAAAAAAAAAAAAGGAAGGACAGCCTGTATAGACCTGTCTATACAGGCTGTCCTTCCTTTTTTTTTCTTAAAGAAGTTTGTAGGAGGGCAGCGCCTGTGGCTCAGTAGGTAAGGCGCCGGCCCCATATTCCGAGGGTGGCGGGTTCAAACCCGGGCCCGGCCAAACTGCAACCAAAAAAATAGCCGGGCGTTGTGGCGGGCGCCTGTAGTCCCAGCTACTCGGGAGGCTGAGGCAAGAGAATCGCTTAAGCCCAGGAGTTGGAGGTTGCTGTGAGCTGTGTGAGGCCACGGCACTCTACTGAGGGCCATAAAGTGAGACTCTGTCTCTACAAAAAAAAAAAAAAGAAGTTTGTAGGGATACAACTTGAATGCTGAAAATAAATAGGAAGAGTTCGAATATAATTATCTTATGAGATGTGAATAAACAAACTGATACTTCTAAGTTAGTAGATTATTTTATAAAATATGTGACTTTAAATGTATCTGTATAACTAATTTACTAAATTAAATACAGGGTAGCCACAAAATTCATTTGAAATTTTAAATTGCACATGAACTTTATAGCCACCCTGTATAAAGAGACATTTGACTACTATATCTGTATTGCTAAATGTTATCATAATCAAGTTGTCCAAAAATCCTTTTTGGGGGTATGAGGGAAGTACAAGACTGCCTTACATAGGGTCATCTCCTATTTGAGCATGTTTTAGGGAGCAACAGATATGCTGAATCTGTGTGATGAAGTCTGGAGCATGATGAAATCTAACCTTAAAATTCCAACCTGCTTTGAGTTCCTTGTCAAGTTTTCCACTGGTTTCATTGGATAAAACTTGGGGCTCATTTCAGCCTGAGCTGAAGGGCTCCTCACCACCTTTCTTGGGCTGACGAAAGGAGAATAAAAAGGAGACACTTCAAAAACTTTACCACTGAAAACTCAAGACAGTATACTAACTTTCAGTACTGACAGGGCCGTTAGCTGCAACCATACCAATAATATTGAACATGTATTGAGTGTTTACCAGGCATTGATTTACTATCCTCATTTTTTTTTTTTTTGTGGTTTTTGGCCAGGGCTGGGTTTGAACCCGCCACCTCCGGCATATGGAGCCGGCGCCCTACCCCTTTGAGCCACAGGAGCCACCCTACTATCCTCATTTTAGAGATGCAAAAACTAACAGGTAAAGTAGCTTGCCCAAGTCCAGCAGTGTAAATGCCCTCCAATGGTAAAAGATGGGGAGGATTTGAACCCTGGCCATCCTATTCCATAGCCTGCACTTCCATGCATGATGCTATGCCACTTTGATTACTTAAAATAAAAGAATCTATGGCTTGGCGCCTGTGGTTCAAGCGACTACGGCGCCAGCCACATACACCTGAACTGGCGGGTTCGAATCCAGCCCAGGCCCGGCAAACAACAATGATGGCTGCCACCAAAAAATAGCTGGATGTTGTGGCTGGCGCCTGTAGTCCCAGCTACTTGGGAGGCGGAGGCAGGAGAATTGCTTGAGCCCAGGAGTTGGAGGTTGCTGTGAGCTGTGATGCCAAAGCACTCTACCTAGGGGGCAGCCTCATAAACCTTTTCAGGGATCCTTTCTACCATCCACAGTACCTCTCTTCCAAGATCAGGGTATAGGAGAAACCAAATTATTGGTCTATAATCATCTTGGATTTGGAATTCGCCATTCTAGAAGAATAATTGGTTCAAAACTCACCCGAGTGTCCTTGTAGCCCTCATTTGCTGTGTACATGCATTTGGATATCTGAATACCAGTTATTACTCACATGTTGTTGCAACTCTCCCTTTGGCTAACAAGCACTCCTTTTTCTTTATTCTCCTCTATCCCTATGTTTAATCCTTTATTGTTCCTTTATCTCCTTTTCAAAAGTTAAGGTTTCTTTTGCCTCTATATCCTGAGTAACCTCATCTGTGGTCAAGGCTTTGCTTTCTACCTGCAGGGTTCCAACTTTATATTTCAAATTTTTCTTGTAAACTTCAAAATCATAGTTTCAGCTGTTTACTGGGATGTTTGGACATTTCTACTTACATCTCAAATTCAATAGGTCACCCCAGGAACTCATTCCCTCCTCTCCACCCACTGCCCAACCTGGTTCCCAAAACTGATCCTCCTTTTATATCCTCATTTCCTGAAATGGCATCGCTGTTTAACCAATTAACCAAACCCAAACACTTCAATCCATTCTGGACTCCACAATTTTCCCGTATTCCCTCACACACATACATACACTCACTGGATTAGCAAATTCTTTAGATTTTACCTCCTAAAGGTCTCTGTAATCTGTTTCCTCCACCAAGATGAAAGCCTTCATCATCTCACATTTGGATTACTACAGGGACCTTCCTGAAACATGAATCAACCATGCTCCCTCCTGCTTACAAACCACCCACAGGTCATCTTTGTCTACAGGGTACAGTCTGACAACCAGACTGGTGGCTACATTTCTAGTCTCAGTCTCATTCCTATCTCCTCACTCCTCCTCTGGCCATGTCTCCCCCCTGTGGATTGAGAGCCAGACCACTGGAGCTATGTGCCACATTATCTTATACCAACCTATAAGCTCCTGACAGGGAGCCTTCATCTTTCTTACTGATGTCTGGACACCTGCATTTACTATACCTGTACTGTTGGCTTTAGACTTTTTAAAGAAATGGGGTGCCAAGCATTTTAAGGTACTTTACAATAATCTTTTCATTCCTCTACAAGCTTGCACAATACTATTATCTCCATTTAACAGATGAAGAAGCAAACTCCAAGCAGGTCAGGAGCCTGAAAGTTTACTAAAAAGGAATTAATAAATGAATGAGCTCAACTTTAATGAGCTAAAATTTAAAGCCAGGTCAGGCTGACCCTAAAGCCCATGATTTAGCTTAGATTAACCCTGAAAGTCTTGCTGATTCTATCCATGACCATGATTTCAGCAGCAAGGGATCAACCAGAAAGCAACATCACTGCTTTAGGCTCTTGCACAGGCAGCCCATCGGACCCTCATACGTGGTCAGTTTCTCACATGGCAGGTACCCTACTTTCAGTCGAACTTCCAATACACTCCAATGTTTTTTTGTTTTGTTTTTGAGACAGAGCCTCAAGCTGTTGCCTTGGGTAGAGTGCTGTGTCATCACAGCTCACAGCAACTTCTAACTCCTGGGCTCAAGCCATTCTCCTGCCTCCGCCTCCCAAGTAGCTGGGACTACAGGTGCCTGCCCCAAGGCCAGGCTATTTTTTGGTTGCAGCCGTCATTGTTGTTTGGTGGGCCCGGGCTGGATTCGAACCCTCCAATTCAGGTGCATGTGGCTGGCGCCTTAGCGGCTTGAGCCACAGGCGCTGAGCCAATACATTCCAATGTTAATGGGAAAGCATGCACACCCTCCCCTAACACTAAACTTTTCACATTCCCATTTAACCCCCAAAAGAACTCCTTTGAGGGCGGAACATAAAACTTTAAACAGTCTGTCTCCAACGGGAAAGCTGGGAAATGAGACTGAGCACTGCTGCTGATTTCATGGTCTAGACGGACTGCTCAGAAACTAGTCCATCTTGGAGCAGTGAGGGTCCCAGCTCTGTAATCTTGCATCTGATCTCATTAAACTATTGATAATAGTTTATTTTGTGTTACCTAATGCTAAGACACACATCGACAAGGAGAAAACTGCTTCAATAATTACTTATCAAGTAAAAAATACATACCTTGTTCCCTTATTACTTTTATAATATGGTCGCAAAAGCTCCAGTCTAAGAACCTCTGGATCAAGTGCCAGTTCTGTCTCTGCCAACAGCTACCTGTGTGGTCTTGAACAAATGCATTTCCATCTTCTCATTTTTTTGAATCAAGGGATTCTAAGTAGTTGTTCTACATAGTATGAATAGTCTCCTTTAATTCTAATATTTGAAGACAAGTCTTACTTTTAGGGTGTTTTACATTAGGCTAAGATTACTTATCCTAAGCCTAAGGGAACATACCCTACATGACAATTTTCATGCTTTTTTTTTTTTTTTTAACTGTTTTTAGTCGTATATATCTAAGGTATACAACATGATGT